>NW_004955543.1:0-5173 GCF_000276665.1 Chinchilla lanigera | reverse complement strand
TATTTGTCTATTTGTTTTCCTGAGAAACTATTTTGTAGATAACAATATGTAAAACGATAACCATTGATAATTTCCTACCATTTTGTCTGTAATTTGCTAAGTCCCCCCTATTATTATGTTATCCTTCTTTTACTCTTTAAAATAAAAAAAAAAGCAAAAAAAAAAAAGATAGTGAAGAAGATGACTTAAAGAAGGGACTATCACATAGAGATAGGGGCCAGGTGAGGTGACACAAGCCAGTAAGCCTAGTGATGGGGGTGTCTGAAGCAGGAGGACTGCAAGTTCAAACCCAGTCTGAGCAACTTAGCAAGACCCTGTCTTGAAATAAAACTTAGAGAAAGAGCCAGGGATGTAGCTCAGTATGAAGGCCCTGGGTTCAATCTCCAGTATTTAAAACTAAACCAAACCAACAAAGATAGGTGGTGACCACCTATCTTTGACCACCAACAACTGGTGGTCAACTTATAACCCCCAGATGAACTGAGTAAGTGTGGTGCTGGGTGTGGGAGGTCCACCTGAGGGCTGTTGCTAGCAGCATAAGAGGCAGACCTGGAGAAGAAGAAGTTAGGCTGTTGGGAGCAGAGAAAGGCTGTTGGGAGCTGGTAGAAACTGTAAGGAGCTGTTGATTCTCCTGGAGGAGCTTGTCATGCTGGCTTTCCTGATGAACTTGGCTGTTTTCATCCTTTGAGGAGCTCGGGACCTTGTTGACACTGATAATAGCTTCGGTTCACTTTGGGGGAGCTCTGGTCCTCACTGAGCATCGCTTCCTGGATCCGGTGGAGCGGGGGTTGGGGGGAAAGATGGTGCACTGCCAGTCTCTGAGAGAAGCTTGCTGCGTTGGCTTTCCTGAGGGGAACTCAGCCATCTTGATCATCTGAGGAGATCAGGACCTCACTGTTGCTGAGGATGGCTGTGGTACCTTTTGGGGAACTCTGGTTCTTCTGAGCATTGCTTCCTGGCTCCAGCGCAGATCCGTGAAACAGGCCTGCATGAGATATTGTTATGAGCTCTAGGCCCTCAGCTGGATTCTTGGTCTGTAGTCTGTGGACAGATTTCCTGTACTCTTTTGTATATCATTCTTCGGGTGACTATTATAAATAGCCATATAAAATATGTGTCCTGTATTATGTTGTTTCCCCTTGCAAAAATAAGCCTCAAACCAACACAAGAGGAGTGTGCTGGTATCCTGCAGCAAGACAGCGATGTTGGGCTTGACAGACTATAACAAGGAGAAGCAAGGGGCCTGGGGATTTAGCTCAGCAGCAAAGCGCTTGCCTGGCAAGCGCAAGGTCGTGAGTTCGATTCCTGGTACCGGAAGAAAAGACAAAAAAACCCACAAAAACAAGGAGAAGCAAGGATTTCTAGCCCAGGAGCCGGGTGGGGGAGGGTCGGTGGGTGGAAAATTAGTAAGTGAAAGCATTGAGCTAAAGGGCGATTCTGGCTAAGTTGTCTCAGTGAGATTTTTTTTTTCTTTCTTTCTTTCTTTCTTTCTTTTTTTTTTTCTTTTTGTTTTTGTGATATCAGGGATTGAATATCCAGGTTTTCCACACTGAGGTACAACCCCAATCCTTTTTTATTTTTTATTTTGAGACAGAGTCTTGCTAAATAGTCCAGACTGGGCTCAAATTCACAATTCTCCTGCCTTAGTCTCACAGAGTGCTGAAGTTGTGGCGTCTGCCACAGTACTTGGCTTGGTAGCATTTTTATAAAACTGGGCTAACTAGGCGGAGGCACTAGACTAAGGAGAGAGCCCAAGGCAGAGGCCTAGTCACAAAGGAGAGAGCCTTTGTCAAAAAGCACAAGCAAGTTGGGAGTGGTGGTGCACTCCTGTAATCCCAGAACAACAGCAACAACAACAAATCAGTCAGGTTCTACCAATGTGGATTCCACCAACTGTGGATCAAAACTGTTCTTGAAAAGTTTGTATCTATTGCATACTTACAGATTTTCACCCTTGTCTGTTCCTAAATGGTACAGTGTGGCAACTATTTCCACAGCATTCACATTGTACTGGGTAGTGAAAATCATCTAGAGAGACCCTAAAGGACATGGGAATATGTGCAGAAGGTATCCGCAAACACTGCATTATACTATACAAAGGACTTGAGCATTTGTGGATTTCTCTACCCATGCATTTGATCCTGAAAACAATCCCTGGCAGGTACAGAAGGATGGCTATGTAGGGTTCTGTATTACCCAAGGCTCCAGGCATCCACTGGGGGTCTTGGAATGTATCTTTTGTGGATAAGGGGAAACCACTACAGTATATACTGAATTTTAAAAGTTATTCTATCTGTCAGGTGTGGTAATGCACACCTGTAATCCCAGGATTTAGGAGGCTGAGGCGGGAGGATCGTTGAGTTTAAGGCCAACCTGAGCTATATAGCGAATTCAAAGCCAGCCTGAACTTCACAGTGAGACCCTATCTCAAAAAAAGAAAGTCATTTTATTGTAAATCTGATTATTGCTTTGCACTGTGTCTTACAATGGATCTGTTGGGTATTTATGCAGCTGCAAACTCCCCAAGGAAAGTCAACACAATTTTCTAGAAAAGAGTAGCACAGGGGGGAAACTGTGAGGGTAAATAACCTTAAAACTGAAATTCCCCTTATGTCAAAGGGAAAAGAGACCTATTTCCCTTCACTTTTCTTAGAGAATTTCCAAGATAAAACATTTTATAAATCCTTGCTTTGATATGGAGGCCTCTTGCTAAGTTATAACTCAGGAATGTTTTTTTTTGTTGTTGTCCTGGTGGTTTTGCAGTGCTGGGATGGAACGTGGGGCCTCAAGCATGCTAGGCAAGGGCTTCTGAGCCAGGGTTCAACCCACAAGGTCTTTCCTAAGAGCCTGGGGCATTTCTTTGAAATGTGACCCTCAAGGAGGACAGCACCCTCATCTTCCTGTCACCAGCCTGTTTAGTCAGGCGCCTTGCTCCAGTTTCTGTTAGCATCTGTCTGACATAGAGATAAGAGTTTTATTTTTCATTTAGATAAGGGCGATTAAGTAACACATGCCAACACCAATTTCCAGCCAACTTAGGACCTGCAGGGGTGGGGGGCATATTCAGGTTTTACTCTCTGTGCTGCTTTATACCAACCCAATGAGTTGCACACCAGGACTTTCTGGTTCTCCCACCACTTTGGGATTTTAGGAAACATTGCACATCAGTGTAGGGTCTGGCTTCCTGAATAAGCTGCCAAGGCGCAGATGATGCAATTGAGAAACATAGGGAAGTTAATACATATACAGTAAACTTTTTTTTTTTTCTTCTGGTATCAGGAATCAAACTCACGACCTTGTACTTGCCAGGCAAGAGCTTTTGCCACTGAGCTAAATCCCTAGCCCCTGGTAAACTTTGATTAATAAGAAAAATGAGCCATGAATTAGACCACAAGTACAATCTTGATATTCCTCTCCTACATGTTGAAAACTGGCAAGAGTCATTCTCTGAACACAATACAATAAAACTAAAACAACTTTACTAGGAACTTTCAAAAGCACCCTTAAACCAAGCGTGGTGGTGCATGCCTGTTATTCTAGTACTTTGGGAGGCTGAGGCAGTGCACTTGCAAGTTTAAACCCAGTCTCAATAGTTTAGTGAGACCCTACTTCAGAGTAAAAACTAAAACAAGGCTGAGGATGTAGCTCAGTGTGAAAGCCCTGGGTCATATCCCTAGTACCACAAAATCAAATAAATTTAAATTTAAGTAAATTAAAAACCATTGTCAAAGGTTGTTTGAAGTTGGCTGTTGGAACTAACTTGTCTGCCTCCCCACCAGTCCTCTGAAATGAGAAGAAAAGATTTCATAAAATATTGAGGACAACAGAGAATGCCATCTGTGGACCAGAAATTGTAAGGGATTCCTAAAGATATACCAGATGTAGGGTCACATGCCTATAATCCCAGAACTCTGGAAGGCTAAGGCAGGGGGATTGTAAATTTGAACTCAGATAAGGTGATTTAAATGGTTGAGAAAAAGCCTGTCTCGGACCAGGGATATAGTTCAGTGGCACAGCGCCTGCCTGGAAAGTGTGAGGTCAAGAGGTCAATTCCTGGTACTAAAAAAAAAAGAGACCAAAACCCTGTCTCTAAATAATTAAATAAATGAAAAATTAAATGGCTGGAAATGTAGCTCAGTGTGAAGGCCCTGGGTTCCATTTCTGATACTGAAAAAAAAATTCTAAAAATACAAAGCACCAAACAAAGCAGCTCAGAAGAGATTATAAATAGAAAGAGAAGCAAATCAAAACAAGCATGAAAGGGGCTGGGGATGTGGTTCAGTGGTAGAGCACTTCCCTATTACAAATAGGGCTATTAGCGCTCTTCCCAGCAATGCACCTTGTACACAAACACACACACACACACACACACACACATGCACACACAAATATCATTGTCCAAGACAGGAATGAATGTAAAAATCTAGAACCTCACAAATCTGAGAGGCTGAAACAGGAAGATTTCAACTTTGAGTCCAGTAGCCTTCTCAATTTAGCAGTTTAGTGTGATCATGTTTCAAATAAACAAACAAAAAAGTAAAAAGATTGGACGTGTAGCTTAGCGTGAGGGGATGGAAGAGACGAGCCTCCCCCCGCCCCCCCCGCAAAGAATACCTACACTGGAGCAAGATGGAATTTGGTTTCCTCTGAGCCACAGTGAGAGCCATGTCCTCGCGAAGCTGGGCGGCAGCCACCCCTCCCTGCAGTGCCAGGCAGGGAGCACTTGCAGTTCCGGGACCCTCTGTGCAAGACTCAGCTGTCACGTCCTCCGCCTGCCTGGCTATCTCTCTGCTGGCGCTCGAGCCCACACTTGGCCTTGGGCGGCCTTGGCCGCTCTGCTCACCCTGCACCCCCTGTGCTCTTCTTTCCTGCTTCCTCTGGGACAATTGCTCTTCCTCCCTGCACCCATGCTGGAGGGCTCCTGTCTGGAGGAGACGGCCCCTTGTCCTCTCTGTGAGATTTGGAGCAGAACCGGGGCATGGCCCCTGTCCCCTTCCATCCTCAGTCTCGCCACCCTGGGCTCCCAGCCAGGCGCTTGGCACCCGCCAGCTGCAGGGGCTCAGGAGAGACACCCCGCATCTGTCCCCGGTCTGCAGCTCACATCCGGGCTCCCTGGAAGGACGATGGTGCCTGCCTTCTGGGGCTGGGCGGGAGCTAAGGGGCCCATGAAAAG
>NW_004955542.1:3382445-3389279 GCF_000276665.1 Chinchilla lanigera | reverse complement strand
GAGGAATGGATAAAAAAGATGTGGTATTTCTATACAATGGAGTATTACTCAGCTATTAAAAAAAAAAAGATAAACTCAAGGCTTTTATAGATAAATGAATGCAACTAGAGACCATACTCATAAGTGAAATAAATCGGACCCACATGTGTAAACATCACATTGTCTCCCTGGTGTAAGAACATGAAAGAGTAAATAAAACCCACAATGTACAATAGGTAATAAGAAAGGGAAAGAAATTGCTCAAAGGAAGGAACAACTGGGATGAGGGAAAGAAGAAAAAGGAAGTACTAAGGCATTTTATATATTATGGATCGGTGGCCTAACTGTACTGTTGGTGTCTGATGGTTTGTTGAGGGGAACAGTTAATGTTTAAAAGTTTTTTTTAAATACTTTGACCAATTGTGCATGTTTTTATCTGGTAATCTGAGCAATTTATGTGACAACAACAATTTGCAGTGTAATATCCATTGGTGAATTCCTACAATCCTGCCTAGTGACACTGTGTATGGTCTCTAATGTTCTTTTAAATTATTATTTTCTTATCCCCTTAATGGTTTGATCAATC
Organism: Chinchilla lanigera; assembly: GCF_000276665.1. Classification (NCBI taxonomy): domain Eukaryota; kingdom Metazoa; phylum Chordata; class Mammalia; order Rodentia; family Chinchillidae; genus Chinchilla; species Chinchilla lanigera. The sequence goes on along the minus strand of NW_004955542.1, from coordinate 3,388,714 downwards.
TTCTATTCTTACATCTGGTCACCTGAGCAACTTCGTTGAAGATAACAATATGTAATATAATAACCACTGTTAATCTCTATCATTTGGTTTGAAACCCTGTATCATTTTTAATGTCCTTGCTTTGTGCTGTTTATATTTTGCTATTATTCTTTTTTTTGGTACTATTTTCTTTAAAAAAAAAAAAAGACCAAGCCAGGAGCCAGGGCGTTAGACAGGGGTGTGTGGGGCCTAAGGGGAAGGGTCAGCAGCACCTGGGGTGCAGACATGAGAGTCGAGCCACACGTTTTCAAGGGTGCACTCCCTCTCATTGGCCTCAAGAATGGGTGGAATGGATTCCCTTGCCAGAGCTACCAAGGGACTGGCATGGCCAGGGTGTTTTGCATCATGTGCTACAGATGTGGCACCAGGGGACAGGGACATCTCAGCATCTACCAACCCCCAAAGTCATTGAATAGGAGTAAGAGCGAGGTGGATGCTAAAGCAAAAACTGGAAAGCCAAGATTGTGATAAGTATTTAAATGTCTACACTAACGTACTGCCATGACTCACTCAGTATTGGGGGCAGATCTAGGCTTCTCTGGAAGGTCTGTTGAGTAGTCTCTCCACATACCATGTAGCAACCTGAATCCACAGTCAACTTTTATTTTTTTTCCAGTACTTGGGAGGGAACCCAGGGCCTTTGCACTGAGCTCTAGCTCCACTCACCACCCCCTAATTTTTATTTCAAAATAGATCTCACACCGAAGGCCCAGGACAAGCATAGAGCTTCATCATACAGTTCACTCCTAAGCCCTTACCTGCACATGTCCTAGCAGCTCTCACAGGGACATCAGTGCCCATGGATTCTCAGGCAGCCAAGAGGAGACCTAAATATCTGCGAATGCAGCCACAATGTCCACAGCCTTGCCATCTCGTGCAGTCCCATCTTATGATCCCACACAGCTCTTGGGATGTGGCTCAGTCAAAACTGTCATCCTCTTCCCTGGAGGTTCTCTGGGTCTCAGCCAGTCTAGTACGAGGACTGGTCACAGTTTTGAGCTGCTGTGTCTTCGGGGAAGCCATGCCGACGTGGACACAGGTCAAAGAGGTCTCCTTGGAGGTGACCAGGGCAGGGAAGTGGAGTTGGATGGAGACGTTAGGCTGTGGCACAGTCCCTCAACATCCCAGCTGCCAACAGGGAGGGAGTTTGGCAGAGCTTGCCCATTGGGAGCTCTGCGCCGGGTGCAGGCCTCTTTCTATGGAGAAAACAAGGGATCTGGGGAGCTGTGAAGTCCCAGTGGGGTTCGAGGTAGAGGCTCATCTCCCCAAAGTGGTGTCTCTGCAGCCAGGAGGTTGAGTCACACCCAGAGGCCCTTTGGGAGCTGTCCTGCTAAGAGATACCAACCAGAGAGCCAGGCCTGCCGTCCCCAGGGACCGAACCAGGCCGACCACAGCAGAGTGTTCTGCACCTGGGACTGAGCTCCTGGAATTGGTGTTGATTCCACCGTTTCCAGCTCCACAGATGATCTCTGGCTCCCACATTGGTGGAGAGCTGTTTTGCTTATGAATTATTACAGAGTGGTATTTTCAGAACTTTGCTCTAAAAATATCAGATTTGGAATGGTTCAGAGCAGCCTTTAAATATTTCAACGCCAGCCTGCGTCGCCGTTTGAATGTTTCCTGCTCCGCCAAAATGACTTAGGATTTATGAATCTGGTAAAAGAGTTCTCTGGTGTTGAGATCTCTCTAGAAAAAGAAATAATTAAAAATAGCATGAATCTGCACAATTGAATCATTGTACTGCAAAGATTTTCAAAAGATGAAAGTGATTTCACGAAGGCAATCAAGAGGTTTTGTGTTGGAAGGACATTGATTTACCACAACACACATCCCGCAGTGTTGGGTCTTTTTCTTTCCAGAACTGTCTCAGCTCCTTAGGCCACTTACCCAACAATTGGTGTGATACATCTTAGGGACAATATAAAGCACATAAAGTAGGAAAGAAAACATAAACGTCTGTTTTTCATAGTTCCTTAACTACCACATGAAGAGGAAGTTGAAAAAAGTTCTGTTTTGCTTTCCAACAAATTATCACATTCCACCTCCTGTCAGTGAATGGATAGTATGACTCTCTCCTGCAAATCTTGACTTTGAATCTCAGCTCTACTCAGACGTGGAGGCGAAATAGGAGGAAACCACTCATCTCTTGAGACCATGGTTTCACTGCGTGATTTCAGCAGGGTGGGTATCTGGGAGGATAAATGCAGGATTTATTCCTGGAGGTGTCATTTAAATGTTGTCACAAGTCTGAGAGTGCTTAGAGAAAAAAGGCTAGAATAAGTGGAACTTTTTCAAAGTTGGTTTTGGCCAATGGTAAACAAAAAGTACATTTCTCTTTCCAATGCAGAATGCAGTATATCAACTGGAAGTCATTTCTGTCAGAATAGTTTCATTTAAGATTAACTACATAGCATTACGCTCCTTTGGTGAGAGAAAAAAGTGAGTTTTTGCTGCATTCCGCATCAAACAGTCTCCATTTGGTGTTGTCTGTGTGTCTTTTTTCTTCTTCTTTCTTTGTTTATACCTATTATCACCACTGATGCTAAATTCTTCCATACCACAGGAAGGAGTTGAAGGAAAGGGAAGTTTATCAGTTTCCTGGGGCTGCAGTAAGCCATGAGCACCAACAGGGTGGCTTTGAACAAAATAAATGTATTCTTTCAGAGACATGAAGGGCAGAAGTCAGAAGTGAAGTTTCCCGCGGTCTGCTTCCCTCAGAGGCTGGGGAGAAGACGCCATCGTGTAGCTTCTGGTCGTTCCCATCAATAGCGCAGAATCTCGATATTGTTTGTTCCAGTCTCCATCTCCATCTTCACATGGCCGTCTTCTCTGGAATAGGTTCTTCCTGCATCCCTGTGTCCACACCTCCCCTTTTTAGAAGAACACGGGTCATTGGATTAAACCTTCCCACTCCAGTCCAGCATGACTTCATCTTAATCTGATTAGACCAACAAAAACTACTTCCAAATAAGGTCACATTCACAGCCCCCTGGAGTGAGGACTTGAACATATATCCCGGGGGACACAGTTGGATCCACCACAAAGGGGTAGGTAGAGAATTAAAAGATGACTAAATGAGCAATAAGACATCAAAGATCCAGAAGCCAGCGAGCAAGTCAGTGAAGCACTGGGCCGGACTTTGGAGACGGAGCCCTAAGGAGAGGTGTCGGTGTGTGGTCCCGCTGGCTCAGTCACAGTGGCTGCTCATGGTTAAGGGAAATGGCGAGTCATGGGCAGACTCCGTGTGGACAGTGTCCTGAGGATTGACAAGGTGGCAGGGTGTGCGCAGGGTGTGGGAGGAAGAGCAGGCATTTACCTGGCTGTTATGTGATACATTGTGTCAACTTGGGGAGTCTAGAGGTTCCCTAAGTGACTCAGCAGGAAGCCAGGGTGCTTACTTTGTATACATCCTGAGCCTGTGGAAGAGGAGGGCATGGAGATTATGTAAGAGCTACACATCCCTTAGGTGGGGGTAGCCTGTTTACAATGTAAGGGAGGGAAAGAAGCTGCTTGGCGCCATTCTGATTTTTTTGCTCTGGCTGCTTTGCTGTTTGGCTGCCATTCTCCCCTTTGCTCTTGTTGCTTTGCTACCTTCTGCCTCGGAGCCAGCCAAGTATGGACTGAAATGTCCACAAACTGTAAGCTAAATAAACCTTTCCTTCCTTCATTTTGGGCTTTGGGTATTTTGTCTCAGCAACGAGAGAAAAGTAACCAAGACACTGGCAGATGTGCCAGCCTGACTCACGGCTTTTTGCGGTAGTAGTCCTTTCTCACTGCTCTGAGCCTGCACTCACGCCGCTAATACCCCTCAACGCTCAACAAGTGCTCTCCGATCTGATTTGACCTCAGCTCCTCCTGTAGAATTTGACTTTGAATCTCAGTCTCACTCGTGCGTACGGGCAGATTTATGATGCTGTACAGATAATAATTAAGGCGGCCAGCATTTTTGGATTTTGTGAGGGGCCTACATTCTGATCATCCCCTGAGCACATACCCCCAGAGAAAGACCATTTCTTCAACTGAAAGACGCACCTTTCTGAAATTCCATTATAAATTCTTGACTGAAGTGCTGAGGAAAACAAAGTTTGCCTAGAAAGGAAAAACAGAATCTGCTCCTTTGTTTTTGTAGTTACCTTGTGAATGTTTTGTCCTATTGCTAACAGAGGACCCTTAAAAAGGAGGAAACTGTGTCATTTCTTCCCCTATTTTGTGAATCTTCTTCAAAGACTTCCCCACTCCAGTCACACAAATACAAGGTGAAATTTAGAACGCAAGGGTTAACGTACCCAGCACCTCAGGCCAGTAGGATGAAGTCTCACAGAGTGAGCAGCTTCCACAACAGAATTTTTTCGCTCACAGCCTGGAGGCTGGAGGTGATGGCAGGGTTCATTTCTGCTGAGGCTGCCATCTATGGCTTATAGATGGTGGCCGCACTGTTATGACCTCATCTAACCCGAATGACATCATTTAAGGCTGCATCCCAAACACGGTCACACTCTGAGGGGCTGGGGGTTAGGACATCAGCACGTAGATTGAGCGGGGACACAATTCAGACCGCAAAGTTATCAAGGAGTTAGAGCTGAACTAGTCACCATCTCTTCCATACATGAGGGAGCATTCCACACAGTCTTCAACAACAAATGAAGCAGTCTCAGGGGCTCACCACAGCGAGGTTGCCCAGGTCACCTGGTCAGTGAGGGCCTAAGGGGCTTTGGTCCATGCTGTCCCTTGGGCCCAGGCTGGTGTCCTTTCCTGAACCTTGTATCTAGATCTACCAGAACACGAGGCTCCCAGGCGACCTTGGCCAGGGAACCAGTACGACAGGTCGTAGTTGCTACCAAAATGACTTCTGACCACAGTAACCTGCCCAGAACTGGCCATGTGTCCACTCCTTCACGGGGAGTTGGGAATGTGGGAGCCTTTCTATTCTATTTTGGAAATGTTAAAATTATTCAGTGTCACGTCTGTCTCTCCCTCAGCTCACACCCCCCCACACAACTGCTTAAAAACAAGATGTTGAAGTAAATTGGAACCAAATCGTGAAACTGTTTTCTCCAGCTCCTTCTGGGAGGGAGCCAGAGGTACTCGCCGGGGCTCATCTCCAACAGAACAGCCGGGGAGTGCAGGGACTCGTTATGGGAACCTGTCCCACCTCATAACGGCTACTTGGAGAATAAGCACACCGTTGTTCCTTCTCTCCTCGAGAACTGGATTCCAGGTTTCTGAAAAGGCAAAGCAGTTATGTACATAATGAGGTAAAAGCAGACAAACAAATGAAAACGCCCCAAAGGCATGAGGACTCCTCCTGAGAAGCCACCTACCATGAACGGTTACGAGAGGATTTGGGAACACAGAACTCAGACCGTGAGCAGTGCTGTGGGATTAATTGGGATGCTGGATGCTATTTGGGAAGAGGGTGGGATAAATGAACCCTACGGCATTGTGAGCCAGAGAAGCTGGCCCTGGGTGGGTGGAGAGGAAGAGAGAAACAGGAGTGGGGAAAGAATCTGGACTTGTGAGAGGGTCAGGCCAGAGAGGTTGCATGGGTTTGGGATAACCAAGGAACATTCTAGAACAGCAGCACCCAGGGTTCATCAACCCTGTCATAAAGTATGTTGACTTTATGACATTCCTTCTTCCACATCACATTTCCACCCAACGTGAGTATCAGCAAAAAGTATGCTACACCTACACATCGGAAACATGATAACAATATATGATGAAGTTTACATTAAAAATTATTACAGTCAAAGACACATTGGCTTGAATCAACTTCAGAATGTTCCTGCTTGCTTCCAACACACTTATTCCATCATCCTTGCAGCTTTTGGAAGCAGTTCCGGAGGTCCCCTTTCCTGAGTGTCTTTTTGAGATGTGGTCAAAAACGGTTAATGCCACTGCCAAGAGCCACCCAACGTAAAGGCAGCTCAAAAACATGACAGTGTCCTCACCCAGCTCATTCGCTGGATCTGACAGCATGTAACTTCTGGCTCTTCCCTAAAGTCAAAATCACCATGAAAAGTCAACATTTGGAATCAGTTCAGGCCATCTAGGCAGCCACAACAGCACAATGTAAGACATGAAAGAGGAAAGTGACAAGAACGATGGGATAAGTGGGTTGGGGGATATTTTGAAAGGAATTAATGCCAATGTGCCTTATACTGTGGTAATGTTTTAAAACTTTAGCATTTACCATAGGGTTTGGTCATATTTTGTACTTTGAGTGAAGA
>NW_004955542.1:3380307-3381668 GCF_000276665.1 Chinchilla lanigera | reverse complement strand
TCTGCATTTTGCTCATGTCCAGAGACTTTGCCTAAGACTGAGATTAAGGGCGGCAGCGGACTGATTAATCTGGCAAAAGAAATATCAAGGCAGTCAAACATTGGGGCAGTGGCATGGCTATTGTTGGGGGCTTTTAGCCAGATTTATATTGAGAATCAAGAACAAAGAGCCCAGCAAGATGATTTAAAATGTGAGTCTGGCCAGAAAGGAAGCTCCAGTAAAGCTGTGGACTGCAAAGGTGGAGCTGAGGAGATTGCCATTGCTGAGAAGGAACAGGAGAATAGAAAAGATGGCCTGAGGGCATCACAGGAAGCAGCAAGTCTCCACCCTTTGCAGCCTCAGAACTGCAAAGGTGAAAGACCTTGCCTTGAGGAGAAAGCTGCTGAGCGCCATGTTCCAGAATGGCAGCGGCAGCCGCACCAGGTTCCAGAATGGTGGCAGCAGAGAGGATCTGTTCCTCAGAATTGGATTCAGAATGCCCAGCGATCCAGGCACTCAACCCCTGTGGCCAAGAGAGAGGAAAGCTTGGCTACTGCTCCAGGTGGCAGCAGACCTTGGCATCATCCCCGTGGCCCTGGCTTTAGGTGCATGGAGAATGCAAGAGTCCTGAGGTTAAAGAGGCTTCCACCCAGATTTCAGGCATGGGAAGCCAGGCAGTGTGCCCCTGAAAGAGCAGTGCGTAAGGCTGTGAGTGTGAAGCAAGAGGTGCCCTGGAGACCTCAAAAGTTTAGAAAAGCCAGGACTGTGGATGATCTGAGGAAAACTGCAAGGAGGGAGCAAAGCAGGCCTAAACAAGAAGCCATGGAAGCTGTAACCACCAGAAGTACCACAGGGGTGGACTCATGCAAGCCCTTTGGAACTTACAATGTGCCACAGATTGCTTCAGAAGCTGGTCTTGGAACTATAGGACATAATGTTAGTCCTGCTGGATTTTGGACTTGCCTTGGCCCCAAGGCTCTGTGTCCCCCTGTTTGTACCTTTTGGAATGGTACTGCTTATTTTGTGCCATTAAATGTTGGAAGTGTTTAACTTTTCATTTGTACAGGGGCTCACAGCTGAGAGTTTGCCTTACATTTTGGGGGAGACTTGGGACTTGGACTTTTCAGCAATGCTGAAACTGTTAGGACTTTGGCAACTCTTACAGATGGACTAAATGCTGTTTGTATGAAGGGATGGACATGAGTCTTTGGGGGGTTGGGGGTGGAATGTTATGGTTTATGTCTGTGTGTCCCCCCAAAGCCTCATGCAGTCATGGGGCAGGCTATTAGAGTTTGAATGTGGGTGTGAGAGCTGCACCCACCTGGGAGTGGATAGTTTCCATATGTAAGGGAGAGGAAAAGAGTGCTTGAGGCCATTCCTCC
>NW_004955542.1:3212092-3355286 GCF_000276665.1 Chinchilla lanigera | reverse complement strand
TTTTTTTTTTTTTTTTTTTTTTTTTTTTTTTTTTTTTTTTGCATCTGTGTCTTGGATGCAGTCCAAATCTGGAGGACACCTGCGAGAACTTCTACATATGGGTCCTAAGAGGCAGGATCCCACACCTCAGGTAAAGGTCATCCTATTAGAAGTCTGCTGGAGTTCTGGCGAGAAGTCCACACACAGGGCTTTGGGAATGGTTCTGCACATGTGTCTGGGATCTTGTAATTAACAGATCATGCCTGCCTCCCCAGCCAGCCTTGCCACACCCTGATCTGTCACAGAGGTGTTACCGCGTGGTGCGCCTGACAGATAGAATCCAAGTTGCTGTGTACAGCAAGCAATGAATTGAAAAGTGTACACAACGGTGCAGGAAAAGTAGCTGTGTAACTGAAGGTCGCCAGCAGAGAAGTGGATGACAGAAAAGGAACAAATCCACTGTGCAGATAAATCAGGCTCTTGGTCTGGGGTTACATGGAATATTCCTGAGATAGCATCTGAGTTCACGTGGGCGGAGGGGAAGGAATTCCCCAGCCGCCAATGTCCTATCTGTCCTAGGGGCTTTGGAGTCCTGTGCTAATTCCGGGTAATTAGTGTCAGAGCGGACTTGAGTGGAAGGACACCCAGTTGGTGTCACAGCGTTTGTTTTGGGATTGCAGATGCCCTAACTCCCTGGAATGTTGAATAAAAGTGCAGATCCAAATGTTGTGAATCCGATCACTCGGGTCAGGGACTTCATTCAGGGAGTACCTTAGTGAGACGTGGACACATTAGGTTTGAGCACTACTGACAGAAGTGCTAGAGCACACTTGTAAGACATAAGTAAGAAGAATAAATTGAGAAGCAAATCATTCCTACTTCTACTCCAGACAGCTTTCTTTTTTTTCTTGGAGTCTCATGGAAGTACTGTCTCTTATGGTCTGGTTCATGCCATGAGTTCAATATTGTACTGTGCATTCTCTTTGTAGTATTATACCAGGATCTTCCTTATTATGGTACATGCTTTTGGAACGTAGTGACCACTTTTCCAAAACCACGTGTTTCCTTAACCATTGTGTATGTTGTCATTATTATAATATATTGTGAAGAAAATCCTTCTTTCTGAAGCTCTTATGGTATTTGCTTTTATTACTTTAAGATTCCAGCTGTCAGATTCTTTGACCTGTCAGACAGAGGGGTTCAGAGCTCTGCACAAATAGAGTCCACTGTTACCCTAAGAGGCCACATTTCCATACCTTCTCTGGCAACTGTGTTTATTTTTTTTAAGCTTTGTTAATTTGATAGGTCAAAATGGTACATAATTATTTTAATTGTATTTATTCCACCCATAATGCTACAGGAAATTTTCTCAAGTATTTGTTTGCTAATTGCATTTCCTTCTATGGATTCTTGGTTCATGACCTCAGCCCTTGGAGTTGGAAGAACCTTGGCACTTTGCTATGAAATTAACCCTCTGCCAGCAAGTTTGCAAAAATTATATTTTTAAGTCCATTTGCTATGAAATTACATCATACATGCACATGCACACACATTCATAGTTTTGCACTACTAGAGATGGAGCCCAGGGTCTTCACCCTGAGTTATATCTCCAGCCCTTTTTATTTTTTATTTTAAAACAGTCTTGCTAAGTCACTAATTCACCTAGGCTAGCCTTGAACTTGAGATCGTCCTGCCTCAGACTCCCAGAGTACTGGGATTACAGGTGTCTGCCACCACATCTGGCTTCTATTTTTAGTGTGTCAACATCTAAAGTTATTGTCTGGCTAAAATATGATCATTTTCTCCTTGGTTATTTGTTCAATTTCTCTGAAATTTAGAAGGTTCAGAGTTCTCCAGATTTGTTGTTCAATTCTTGTTTTATTACAATCCAGCTGGAACTTTTAAAAAGACAGATACATAAGGATGTCCCTTAATCTAGAGTATATTTTGGAGTATGGCATAAAGTAACTTGGATACACTATTTTTCTAAATGTCTTTGTTCCAAAATCACCTGCTGAAAGATATTGCCGGTCCTCTCGCGTGTCCTGGGACAGCTGCTTCTCTGACCCTTGCTGCCTTGCAGTGCAAGCTGTGTGCTCAGTATCACCCGAGGCCTATCTTGCTGGACTTTGTGTCCCTCCAGAAAAGAATGGCCCTTAGAATACACTGGAGTCAGATGTAATGCCAACAATTGTAGTTCCAGCTATCCAGGAGGCTAAGGCAAGAGATCCCTTGAGCCCACTTGTTTGAGATCAGCCTGGGCAACATAGTGAGACACCATCTCAAAAAGCAAAAACATGAAACAAAGCGAATACATAAATGCAAGAAGAGTTTGGCCTGTGAGTCTAGCAAGAGCCTATTTTTAAAAATGGAAAGAGAAGGGCATGTAACTTAGCACAAAGGCCCTGTGTTCAGTCCCCAGTGATACAAAAATATGTGCGTGTATATCCATGTGTGTGTGCCCACGTGCATGTGTGTGTGTGTGTGTGTGTGTGTGTGTGTGTGTAAAGTGATCAATTTAAATGTCAGTGATTCCAGAGACTGCAGAACCTTCCCGCACTTGGGACACCATGCCACAGGGTAATTCATCATACTTTTTCATTTCTTACTTGATTTTTAACACATGAGATGCTTTTCTCCCAAGGAAAATCTCGTTCCATTGGTATGACCATTTTAAGCTGTTATTTTTACATTGTTTATGTGAAATGGATAAATATTTTTAGAAGAACTCTATTGCCACAAATGGAAGAAAATGGTGAGTTCCTGGAGACTGCTTGTGATCTCATTTTATTGCATTCTGTGTTGGTGAGAAAAATGCACTTTCAAAAGCACCAAGGCCCCAAGCTGGGCTGGCAGCCTGTCCCCCAGGTCCCAGGAGTTTGGGGCCTCATCACCTTGAGTCATGGGACCTCCATGCTCCTGAAGTGAAGGGCTCTGACACAGTTTTATACCTGTCCTTAGGCCTCAGAGACCTACACTGCTTGGCCAGGCTCTGATAGTCACCTGTCTCCTTTCACTTCCAAGGTCCCGCCCTTTGTCCCAAAGCTCGCCCAGACCTGTTGGCACTGGACCTCCACCCAGCCTTCACCTTGCCGCTGCTAAGATCGGACCACCTCTGTCCCGGGACGGACCAGGGAAGGTGAGGTCTAAGCCCTTACTCCTGGGCTTTTCCAGGTGCACAGGCTGGTGTGGACGTGGCAAGTGTTCTTCAGATGTGTCCCTCGAATCTGTGTCCTTGTCTCCACACCCATGACTTCAGTCCAGCATTGTTATGTGTTCCTTCAACTCAGTCCCTAGACCTAGTGAGCTGTCCACACCTGGGTGTGGCAGAGACCCGCTGGGACCTGCAGCACTGTTTTGAAGCTGAGTGAGTGCGTTTGTAGAAGCGTTTGTGCTGCTGATGTTTGGGTAGTGAAAGAAATGACAACTTATGTTGGCCCCACAGATTCTGGGAAGTAAGCTTGAGCCAAGGGTCTTGGCTGATGGAGAGAGACATGCACTGACCCATGTCGGGAGGAGAGGGTGCAACGCAGGGAGCGGGCCAGCAGGGTGGGGCTGTGCATGACTTTTGCACTTTCCGAAAGGGCACGCAGGCTATGAAATGCAGAGGAGCATCACTCAATCCTCTCTCCCTCTCTGAGATCATTTGTTCTTCATCTAGTCATTGTTTCAGCGAATTTGGGTGGAGAGCCAATGTCCTGGGGTGGGGACAGAGATCAGAACTCAGCCCTTTCCCTGGAAGCCACGACTCTGGGAGGAACCGTGGTCAGCTGCAGACACACGTATGCTCTGTAGAGAGCGAGGCTGGGGGCCCCGACCCTAGCAGGCAGGTCCAGAGCTTCTGCCCTGGGGTGCCCAGTGCTGCTTGGAAGACTGGGTAATGTAGCAGGCACAGGGAGGGCGGGCTTTCTCCAGCTGCTCAGAAGTCCTTGGCACAATGGAGGGCCAGTGGGACCAGCACATGTGCGAGCAGGAGGGGCCCTTCATTCTATGGAGAACCTGCTTCTAGTGGGCAGAAGCTACCTGTAGTTGAAAGAGAGGCATCCATTGCTCACAGCTGGGGAGAGACCAGCTGTGGCCACCAGCCAGCCCCACCCAGTTGCCCTGAGCCTGGAATCTTTCCTTTCACCCTAACCTCTAAAACAGACAGTAGGGGCCAGCACCTACTCCTGGGCCTCCAGCATCCTCTGGTCTGATAGCCCCTAAGAAAATGTTCCTACAGGGCTGTCCCACCTGACATGGGCTCTGCACCATCACAGCAGTGTGATTTGGGGCTGCAGTCTCCTCATTGGCAAAATGGGCATAAAACAATCAATCTCGGATCACCTGGCATGTAGTGGGCACTGAGTTGGGGAGAGTTGCAATGATCCTCCCTGTGTTAATGGTGGTTTTTCACATTAGTAACTGCAGCTTTGATTGGCATTGTTTCCACTTTTGGGTGTGCTTTTTTTTCCCAGTCTCTGGATTCTAGAGGTGGGGTATGGCAAAGCCCTGATCAGAAGCCTCAGAAACAACTCCCCCATCCTCAGTTGTGTACTTGAATTTCACGGCTCTGGTTTGAGTATAGTTTTGTCCGCCACAGCTCTGCCCCAAAACTCGTGTTGCAGTCAGATTGCCACCATGGCAGTGTTGGGAGGTGGGGGTAGGGCATGGTGTTCAGGTCATGGGGCTGAGTTGCTCCCATGTGGATTGGTGCCTTTCCTGCAGAAATGGGAAGGTCACCATGGACATTTGCCCCCTGTTCTGCATGTCTGCACGCACCTGCTGGCCCTGAAGCTTTCTGTCAAACTGAAGCAACAGGAGGCCTCACTAGGAGACTCGCAGGTGCTGGTGCCTTTGGACTTCCAGCCTCCAGAACTGTGAGCCAAAACTAACCTGTGTTTACAAAACAGGCAGGTGCTGTGTTATAGCAATGGAAAGCGGACAGGGACACTCATCATCTCAATCAGAAACACAAGATGGAGTCAGAAGAGCGGGAAGATGTGCTCTGGACCAAACATCATGGAGTTTCAGATGGCAGCCAAGGCCCCCAGGGGACAGAGGCTGTGGAGGGGCATGGAGAGGGGTTTCCCACCCCTCTGTGCATGGACTGTGATTGCCTTTGAACGCACTTGTAATTTTACACCATGAGTGCTTTGTGCATTAGTGGCAAGTGGCTCTCAGCTCTGGGCTTAAATTGCTTCATCTATAATGTGAAAATTATGGGCCAGGGGATCTTCATGAGCCCAGCCAACAACCACTGTTGCCCTAGGTACATCGGGAATCTGCTGGGAGGGGAGTCTAAACCATAGCTCTCTCCCTCTCTGCTAGACAGCGCTGTGGATCCAGTGCAAATGCCCTCCTGTTCCCTGGCACTTTGTGTTCTCCTAATGCCAAGTGCTAAACCCAGGGCTCCAGGCTCCCAGAGAGGAGCTCACTAGCAGCGCACCCCTGCCAGAACTCAACCAACACAGGCATTTCCTTACCGATGTCAAAGTCACAGCCAAGGCCAATCCTGCTGCCACGTTCTCATCTAAAAGGAATTTGACCAAGGACAGTTTAGCGGGAGTTAAGCTTCCCTGAGTGGTCCAAGGGGTAAAAAGTTCATCATCTCAGCTGTGAGTTACATCCTGTTTGGCACTATGGGAAATCGCTGGGTGGAGGAACACATTTCTCACCCTGAACCTTTTTCAGGAAATTATGCTGCCCTTTCTGGTGGGTTGGCTACAGAATGTTACGGGAATTCCATCATATCGAAACTCTGCTGCTTTCTCAGAGATACACCTGCCGGGAAGAGGCATGGCATATCTTATCTAAGTTGGAAAAGGCACATCATTCCAAAGAAAAACTCCAGGAACAATTAGGACATTTCAGAACTCAGTGGAGAATGCCAGCTATCAGGAGGTACTTGTGCAGGTAGGAATACCCCTTATCTGAAATGCTTGGGGTCAAAAGTATTTTAGACTGCAGACTTTTAAATTTTGGAAAATTTGCATGTACCTATCTTGGGGATGGGATCCAAGTCTAACAGAATTCATTGAGGTTCCATACATGTCTTATGCACATAACCTGAAGGTAATTTTATACAATACTTTCAGGACACCTCTATTCTAACTGAGTCCTGAAACACGAGATCAGATGTGACATTTTGCCTGTGCTCAAAGCTTTCATATTTTGGAACATTTCAGATTTGTTTGGACCTTTCCATTAAGAAGGCTCAATTTGTCTGTTTCTTTTTGTTTGTTTGTTTATTTGTTTGTAGTACTGGGGATCTACATCTCCAGCCCTTTTTACTTTTTAATTTGAGACAGGGTCTTATTGAGATGCCTGATTGGGACTCCAGCTTGAGATCCTCCTGCCTCATCTCCCTTTATTGCTCAACCTGTTTCTGTACATCACTTTCCCTTGGAGATAAAGAAAGCCTGGCCAGGGGCTCTATGGTGATCATTTCCAAAGTTAGGATGGACCAACTGCTTCTTGCCTGTTTTTCTCCTCCTATTGATCATTCGGTGACTTAAACATGGGGGAAGTCCTTTTCCTTCTTGTTTCCACAAATTGGGATCTCTGACCAAGCGTGAAATTTCTGGCCATCGCCGTTGGTATATGTAGCTGCCATCGGATAGTAAACAGGATTTGACCTCTTAGAAGAAGGTCTCTTTTACCAGACATTTCTAAGTATGTTTGATTTTTTTGTTTATTTGTTTTTGCTTTTGTTTTTGTTTTTCTTCCAGTACCAGAAATCGAACTCCAGTCCTTGGGCTTGCCAGGCAGGCACTGGGCCTCTAAGCTAAATCCCCAGCCCCTTGTAAGTATGTTTGAAACTCTTTCCTTTTGAATCAAAAAAGATAACCGTATCACATGCCGTGTCCTCATGATTCCTGCTGCCCCATCCGGGTCCTCTTAGCATCTCTACTGTGTCATGTGACCGCACTGGTCTGGACTGCTGTCAGGGTGCCTCCCAGGAGCTTGGACTCCGAAGCAGATGCTCTTGCTTTGGAAGCCCAGGCAGGGCACCCTTGGGTTCATAGAATTCTCCATAGCCATCTGCAGACCTGTGCATATCTTGCATCACAGCAATCCCATCATGCAATCTGCTGTCCTCCTGCTGCTGCTTGGCACTGCCAGGCACCTGTCCCTGTCTCCACGAGGCACTGATGCTGCTCACTGTGCTTGGGCTGCTGGGCCCAGGCCCTCGGGCTGGGGCTGCAGGCCAGACCCACATTCCACCTGGGTCTCTGTTCGGCCTCTCTTTCCCTCTGCTGTGGATGGGGAGAGGGAGGCCAGTAGGAGCAGGTGGGCACTGGATAGGAGATGTGGAGGGTCCGCCACAGGCGGCCGTCATGGTGGGGATGGAAGGAGCGGCACAAGCCAAAGGAGGACCCCGGAACTCAAGAACAGGAAGGGCAGGGCTTTAAGGCTTTCCATCTGTGATGGTGGGGAGGTGGGTCTTCTATACTGAGACAGCGGAGGTAGAGAGCTCAGGCTGGGGAGGAATGCTGGCAACTCCTGGGTCTTGACTGACTGCCGGTACCGATGCTGCTCTGGTCCTGAACAGCAGCCTTGTCAGGCTGAGAATGAGCCCACTGCCCAGACTAGAAAGCTGAGCTACAGAAGGGGTTTGTGCAAGTTCACAGTTATTAAATGTTACTAACCTCGTAGTCCACCTTTCTAGCAATCTAATGGGCTGATATTACATGTATCATTATGTCCAGGTTATAAGTGGGGGCCGTGAGTATAAGATTGCTAAGAAGTCCACTCCAAGATGCAAGACCAATAGCTTTGATGGTTACAGACAGAACGTGGGTTTTTTAATGCCAAATTTTATACCAGTTGGCTTAAAGGAGGAGATAAACCAGGTGTGGTGGCACATGGCTATCCTCCAGCACTCTGCGAGGATGAAAAAATGAAGCCCAGACTCAGTGAGTTGGCAGGATTCTGAATGTTTATGGTGGCCAGACAGTCCCTTAGTGGACTTACTCTTTACGAGAAGAGGATTCATTTTCCCACGCGGATGTATAATATGGGACTGAACACATGCAGGGATAGCCTTGATCTTCAGAGCTACTGTCAGAGTGGCATCATTCAGTAAAAAGGAAGGAAACTTTAGGTGGGTCTTGGTCAGTAAAGCCATGTTGACCTCCAAAACCATCTTTCTAATCTACATAGTCACAACAATGTAGGGATATCCTGTGTTAAACCCTTTAGCTTTAGGTTTGGGGATTTTTAAATTATTTTATTGATACAGCAATATGTGCTGCCTCTTTATTCATTTTAGTTTTAGTTTATTTTAGAAGAATTATAAAATGCACATATGCAAAAAGCCAAACAGAAACTACCTGAAATCCCATCTTGTAGCAATGGGCCGTGATCACGCTCTTCCAGATTTACTCCTGTGCACTCATACACAGCCACAGCAGAACTTGCTTATGTAGATGATTGTGTGGGTTTGAACTGCATGCAGACCTTAGTCTCTTCTGCATTTAGTACGGCATAACCGTATTTTGAAACTTCAGCAAATATATCTTTTAATTCCATATTGTGAAACATTCAACTTAACAGTCTCAACTCTTATTTCCAAACACTAATTAGCTGACCTTGTACCTAAGCCTTTGCCAACATTCCTGATAACCTCCTTCACGTAATCGCTGCCCTGGGATCTCTGGGTAAAGTGCTTCTGACACATATTTGACAGGCTTCCCTAGAGAAGCTGCCTGTTATTCCGCATAGTTGTTTTCCCAGCGCTCATCAAGGCCAAGACTGATCTGTCTTTAATCCTTTCCAAACCAAGAGGTAGAAAACACATCTAGGTTCAAGTTTGCATTTCTATGCTTATAAGTCACGCTAGTTTATTATTTTGCAACTGTTCACGCCATCATTATTATTGTTATGGGGAAAGATCCTGCTACACTGAGGATTCCAATCATTTGCCATATGGGCTACAAATATTCCCAATATGCTGTTTGCTTTTAACTTCTCATGGATTACTGTAACATCTAGCAGCTTATGATTTTTAAGTTTGAAAAACCAATAGATGTGCTCTTTATGTATTCTGATTATCATGCTATACTTAAAAATGGCACATCTAGTCCCAGGTTTGTTTTGCTAGCATTTTCTTCTACCTATTTAGCATTTTTAATATTATTTTATGATTTTATTTTAGAAGAACGTGTCTAGGTTTAATCCAACTGAAATGTATTTGCCTCATCAACTGAGATAAGAATCTAAACCAAACAGTTAACCAATTATCTTGTCACCACATTGAATAATTCATTCAGCAATTATTAGAAATGCCATCAAGGTAAGAGGAGAAATTAGAATTCCTTTACTCTAAGTGACCTGATAAGTATCTCCAAATATTTTGATACCACTCATGTGGAAAGAGGATTAGTCAGGTCTGAAATCTCAGAAAGCAGACCTCTGTGTGTGAATGGAAGGACGCATGGAGAGATGATGAGAGGATCTTTGGGACCCGAAGGGGCGCCCCCTGCCCGAGAACAGATCTAGACAAGCCCCTGTCTCTGAGGAGGATGGTTGTGTGGAGTTCACCAATTTTTTCCAGTATGAGAATTCCTGAATCTATTCACCCAGGGCAAGTGAGGACTCAGACATTCTCTTTCCATAACTTGGCATTCCATGCAGAGAACCCCAGAATTGATGGACAAAGTGGACAACAGATCAAAACAAGCAGACCTTTGGGACAGGGTCACACAGAAGCCACCACTGAATGACCCTGGTGGTCTCAGTGTGTCCGGTTCACAGCGGGCACCCTTAGCCAGCCCTGCCCAGTGTGAGAACCAAGCCAGAAGCCCACGGCTGGGTCCAGTCTCTCATGCTAAGGGATCACAGGAGCTGGGAAAGTATTTGCTCTGTTTATTTTGGGCTAGAAAAATTGCATCTTGTTTGTGTGTATGTGTTTAGCAACAGAGAAAGATTGGGAAACCTAAATTTAACAAATGCTAAATATATAATTGTTCCAAAGAAAAGTAAGAGTTATTTTCCCACCTGGCAGAAATGTGTGGGAAATAGCGCCCCCGGAAACCCAGGGCCAAGAAGAAGGGCATGATTTTTCATCATAGAATTTTTTTCTGTGACAGAGCTTGGCATTTCTTCCCACTAATCAAATATGGCCAGAGTTATTCCATCTATTTAAGGGCATGACTCTGGTCTCTGAAAGTTCAAGACAGGACACATGCCCTTAGCTGGTGTTCTCAGCAAAGCCCAAGTAGTCTGGCTAGTTTTACCATGAGAAACAAATGGGGATTCGCAGGAAGGAAACCCTTGCCACTGGCCTGAGACCCTGAGAGCCGGGTGGAGCTTCTGATGTGGACCCAGTGCCCAAGGAGTCTTCTGTCTATGAGCAGGACAGAAAGTGAGGGAAGGGAGCCTGTAACACAGTGACGGGCAGAACAGAGGAGCCCCGACCCTCAGTCTGCCCCGGCGATAAGGGCGCATGTGCGTGTGGTCAGGCTGGGCCGGGGTGGATGTGCAGGGACCTGGCCCAGAGCTCCACCCTGACTGTGGGCAATTGTTTTGTCCTCATTCACTGTGACAACTGTCCCGGGCTGTGACAACCACAGACTGGATGCTGAGTCTGCGCCCAGCTCCCTAGCTCCCTCACAAGGGGTTGACCTGGGCCTGTGAGTGAGCCTCTTGTCCTCTACTAGCCTGCTCCTTACTGTGACAAGGACCAGCACCTGTGTGCAGAAGGAGTCACCGTGAGGAACAATGACCACAGTCCTCGTGCGCATGTGTACGTGTGGAGCGCATCTGTGTAAGGGTTTCACATCAGCACTGGCACAGACTGTGGGTCAGGTGCTGGCTAGCTGACCAGGACAGTGACTGGTCTTGGCAACTTCCCATGGTCACTGAGGGTCACCCTTGCCGTCTGTTCTGTCTGTTACCTTGTGTGTTATTCAGCTTCTATCACATTGGTAAAGTCCTTGGGATCATCAGCTTAAAAGGAGGAAAGATGCATTCAGGCCCACGATTTCAGGGGCTTCAGGCCATGGTCACCGGGCCCTGTGCTTTGGTCACCTGACCTCAGCAGTGAGGCCACCCAAGAGTGGGAGTGCATGCAGCTGGGAAGGAGGGGAGAGGGAGGGGACCCCAGAGGCCCTCCAAGCCACACCCCCAATGACCTCACTTCCTCCCAGCATGCTCCCCCTCCCAACAGTGCCACACACTGGAGACCACACCTTCAATACAAAGCTTTTGGGGACACTTCCAGCCCCTGCTGTGCATGAGCAGTGATGAGGGACAGCAGAGCCACCAGGATAAAGTCAGTCTGTACCCTATGATGTAACTGATCCAGAAAACAAACGTAGAAAGTCATAGTTGATACTTTCCTATGTTCTTATTTCAGTGTTTCTCCTTGACTAACATTTTGGAGGAAATGGTTCTGAGGCCAGCCAGAAATGACGCCAGTGCTGCTCTCTTCCTGCTGGCAGTGGCATTCACCTGCCATGGAGAGAGAGAAAGGCCATGCATGCCTGGCTGGCCCTGGAGGGCCACCGTGGAGAAGGGAGGAGCCGCATTCCTCTCCCCAACGCTGTACCCTGTGAGCTCCCAAGCGCCCCAGAGGCTGTATTCCCGTTTGCATTCACACAGAAAACCAGGCACCCTGACGAAAACCTGCCTCACTGGCTCCTGCCAGCCGTCTGACTCAGCCTGCTGTTCCAGACAGTTTGTCCCAGTCTCCTCGCTCCTCTGCCAGACCCGCTCCCCGCTGGATCCAATTCCCAGGCCATTTCTGGCTTCTTGTTCAGCCCCTAGTCTCTGGAGCTGGGGTTTCCATCTGGTGCTCCCCCATGCCCACCACCTCAGCTCCCTGCAAGGCTCCCGTCCTGGCTGGGGCCTGCACACGCCCTCTTCTAGGGTGGCCCGGTGAAGGACAGAATACCCAGGTATATTTGCATTTCACATACTTGAGATCTTCTTATTTATTATAAGACTTACCCACGTTTATCTGAAATCCTACTTGAACTGGGCATCCTGGGTTGTTTTTGCTAAATCTGCAGCCTTTTTCTGACTTGGGTTTGCCTTGGGGACTGTACCAGCTCTGGCCAACTCCCAGGACAGCACTCCTCAGTCTGCAGCCACCCAAATCCCAAAGGTGGGCATCATTTCAAGTGAGCCCCACCTCCCCCGTCTCCTTTCCTGTGTCGAGGAGAGCAGTCTGCCCTGTATATATCGACTTCCGCTGTACCAAAGGGGATGAGAGAAGCTACATTCAGCCCATGTGTGTGCTCTGTCATCCCCAGGGCAGACGACCTCCAGCTCAGCCTGCAATCAGCCATGGCTTGCGCCCAGGTAACTGACGTGTTTCCTTTACAGATATGCAGGCCTCTAGGCAAACAGAGGCGTCTGAGGTGTCAGAGAGCAGCCTGCAATTCCCAGGATCCTTTTAAGAGCTGAGGCTTTCCAGACTGTTGTGTTACAGGTACTAAAGCAGGTTTTCATCTCCAAGGCAGAGATTCTCCCTGAGACTCGGAATAGTCCGTCAGACCTTCGAAGACTGCAAAGTCCAGCAGAGGAGACAGCATGGGCATAAAAACCAGCATTTGCTCTGAGGCACCCACTGGGATGGCAGGTCACTCATATGACAGTCAGAAAACTGGGCGCTCGGCAAGGATGCAGCTGGACGTACATCCCCAGTCTTGCAGTGTGGATTTGTGGGAGGCTGAACAGAGGCTGTGATTAGGGTGAATAATCATCAGGGCGCAGTCACAGCAGTGATGTCACACCAGCTGTGGACCCGGAAGTCAATCTGGCAAGAAGACTTCTGTACGCATGTCTCAGCCGTGTAACGTTTCTCAAGTTTTACTTTTTATTAATACGTGTTTTTGTACATAACAATTGCATGCATAAATGGGAGTTAGAACATGGACATAACACATCTTAATTCTGACTTCCCTTCTCCCCCCCTCCATCTCTTGGTCCCATTTGCAGAAGGTCACTGCTTAATTTATGCTTAGACTAGCACATGAGACGCAGGCCGAAGGCCAGACATGTAGCCACAGGTGAGAGGCAGAAGTTGTGCGTGTTAGAGCTGCAGCAGTGTTGTTGATAGCCACAGGAGAGATGCTCACACAACCCACCGTGGTGGGCCCGAACCGGGTGGTGTTTTTCCTAGCAGAGAGGAGAAAAGTGGATCTGGGGAAGTCTGTGCATGTTTGTATGTGATAGATAAGGAAAGGGAGCAAAGAACTGGTTCATCCTATGGGTTTGGAAGTCTTGTTTTAAAATCCTGCTTCTTAAGTTCTGCTTACAAATGGAAAGGGAAGTTGCAAGGCCTGACCAATAAAGGTAGATGACGTCTTTATTCATTAATTAATATCCTAGTTTTTGGAGAAACACTGGAAGCTAGATGTCACTATGTGAGGACAGACAGACCACTGGCTTGAGTAGGGGGTGGATGATCAGGACAATGGTGTGTGGCAGTTGGTCTCTGCTTTTAAGTCGTGCCTGGTCTGCTGAATGTCACAAGAATACCTGCCTGCTGCAGTGTTAGACACACTGCAGTACTGTCCCTGGGGCTGCTGAGTGTTCTGAGGCTCACAGGAATGTGTCAAAAGCCTTCAGAAGGGTTCTGCTGTGGGAAGCTTATATATCCGATGACCACGGCTACAACCTCCTTCCTGGGGACATGATTAATGCATGGCGTGTGGCAGCACCGTGATGATCATGTTATCATCATATTATCCTCAGTGGTGGCAGGGGATAAGATGCAGGTAGAAGGCATGGCACTGGCTGATCAGGAGGCTGTGGCGCTTGGTTGCTATGGCAACAGTAACACTCAAGATAAAGGAGTCATTGAGCTTCCTCCTGCCGCCCAGCGAGCTTGCAGAGGGAAAGGCAGAAATTAATGCTCTGCATATTCAGTTAAGAGCATGGTGCACAGCTAGCTCTTGAAGAGTCCTTAACTGTGGTCGTGTGTGGATGTGGGTGAGGTGCTGGTTCAGGTGCTGATTACAGAGCTGCACAGTGAATGCTCATTAAATGCTGGACCCAACCAGGAGTTGCTAGGGTAGGGAAAATGGCAAGGAGGACACTGGGTATGGGATGAGGACATTTAAGCAGATCCGGAATGAGCTCCACAGCTCTGAACCTCCATGTTAGTGTGAACAGTTCCTTCATTAGACAAGAACCAGCCTGCTGTCCTATTTGGGTTTGCCTTCACTGTCCTGTTTCCCCTTGGACTCCACCTGTCCCTTCTCTGAGAATACTTTTGTCACACCTGGCAGTGGCAACTCCTCCTACTCCAAGTGGCTGTGCACTGTGTCACTCGCTCTGTTGTCATCGCTGTTATTTTTTGTTGTTGGTTTTGCATTGCTGGGGATCAAACCCAGGCCTCACATACCCTGGGCCGGGGCTGTACCACCAAGCCACATCTCCAGCCAGTGTTTTACCCACCTCAGCATCTTATTTGCCAGCCAGAGTGTGTCTACTTACCTGAGGGTGGGTGTCTAAGGGCAGGCCTTTGTGTTGAACACCATGTTGCTCCCACACGAGCGCTGTACCTGGTGGACAGCCGAGACTTACTGAAGATTTGCCACATGAAAATATGAATGTGAAGTACAGCAGTGAATGCGAATAGAGAAACAAAGTGTTAATCTGAGGGACCGACTGGGTCAGCCATCATCTTCTAGTGAAGCCTAGACCTGTGTTGATATGAAAGTAGAAATGGCCAATGCAGAAAGAGGGACACTGGGAATTAGGAGGCCTGTTGTTATGGTTTGTGTCTGGATGTCCCCCCAAATCCTCATGCAGTCATGGGGCGGGCTTCTAGATTTATAATTGATCCATAGTCCAACGCTGGGATTATGGGTATGAGTGCTACATCTGCCCCTGGGGCGGATAGTTTGCATATGGGGGAGAAAAAGTCTGCTTGCCTTAGCTCCTCCCTTTTGCTCTTGCTAATTTTGCTCTCCCCCTCCCCCACCATGAACTATTGCTCTCTGCCTTGTGCCACTCTGCCTTGGAGCCAGCCATGTATGAACTGAAACCTCCACAAAGTGTGAGCTAAATAAACCTTTCCTTCCTTAATTTTGGACGTTGGGTGTTTTGTCTCTGCAACGAGAAAAAAAGTAACTGAGACATGTATTAGTCAGGTTTTTGTCCCTATGACAAAATAGTTGAGCAAAACAATTTAAGGAGAAAAGGTCTATCTTGGCCCATGGCTTGGAGAAGTTTCAGGACATGGCTGGCTGGTTCCATTGTTTTTGACCGGTGGTGAGGAAGAAATATCAGGCACAGGGATGTGGTGGAGCAAAGCTGCTCACCTCATGGCAACCAGGAACCAGAGAGGAAGAGGTGGTCCCCACCGGTTTGCACTCCTGTGACCCCCTCTTCACCTAGCCCCCACCTCCTGCTTCCATCACCTTCCAACAATGCTGTCAAATTATGAGCTCTTAAGTGGATGAATCCACTGATGAAGTTAAAGTCCTCATGATCCAGTCGGTGCCCCCAAACCTAGCAGCAATGAAGATTTCAACACAGTATGTCTTTGGGGGGACACTTTGGATCCCAGTCATAACAAGGCCATCTAGCAAGCATTGTGGCATGGGAGTGGTGGAACACTGGACAGGAGGAAGAGGAGAAAAGGGGTTTGCTTCACTGGGAGAGAAGAGCCTGCCTTCTGTGTGCAGGTACAAAGTGAGATGCCGGAGGCTGAAGCCAAGGACATGTATTAGACAGCTTTCCTGTTGCAGGGACACAACTCCTCGCAGCCTCAATTTAAAGGAAAGGGTTATTCAGCTCTCAGTTTCAGGGGATTCAGCCCATGGCTGCCTGGCTCTAAGGCAGGAACATCATGGCAGAAGAGTATGCAGAGCAAAGCTCAGTGGTAGCTGGGAGCAGAGCAGGGGGCAGCCCCAGAGAAAAAGGGGCCAGGGGCCATATTCCTCCATGAAGCACCCAGACACACACAGAGGTGTGCTTCTCCAATTCCTTGGGTGGATTCCAAGCCAATCAAGTTGTCACAAGCACTTACAGGACATCAGTCATCTGGCCTGCCTCAGTCCACAGGACATCAGCTCAACACTAGAAGAAAAGAAGCCAATGGTAGAACATCATCCTGGAGGTCCTCTTCTGGGAATTTCATCCAGTATTTTGAGTGACCCCCTGGAAAACCACTGGGAGCTGAAGTTCACCTTTGTGTGGTGGCAGAAATTGATGAACCTGTCTTATTCCAGTACAAGAAATTTCCTTTCAGCTCAGCACCGCTACTTCATCCTCTTGCAGTTCTCTTCACCCTCTCTGTCAAATACTTCTGCTTTGGGACTGCCCAGCTGGATGCTCATCCTGACCACTGCAGCAGCCCCATGAGGTGATAGGAGTGACATTTATCCCTGTCCTATGGTACACAGGATGTTCTCAAGGTCACCATGTTCATGATGTGCAGTTTCCATGGAATGCAGTATTTCTTTCCACTGGTCTTTACCGAGTCCAAATCATTGACAGACAGACCACATCCACGCAGCTGGCTTCATCCAACGCAAACAGGTGTGGGGAAAGTAGTGCTTTCCTTCGGAGACTGTTCAGATCCCCAGACCATTCCTTCACATTCTGATTTCCCAGGTCAGTCACTCTGGCCCTCAGTCATAATCAGTTTAACCATGAATCTATTCCACAGCGGATGCAATCTGTGTCTTCTCATTCCAGTGTGATAATACATTTGTTGAGGGCTGGGGCCCTGCTTACCAGTTGAGGGCCATGAAATCTGTGAATCTAAATAAATACCCCACGGGTGATTATTTTGCAGACAGGCTAAAAACAAACAATCAAGTAAACAAAAAATTCAGCAATATCCTTTTACGGAATTGCTGACAGGCAGCTGCACAAACAATGGGCTTGCTGTTTCTTCGCTTTCAGTAATTTGTCACTGGTTTTAATTGCACTGAATTAAACTAGAAGTCAGTTGTAGCTGACGATAAATAACCAGATTGAGGGGTGTTTTTACCTTTTTAGCTTTATGCAGATAGTTTCACTCAAACACACTCATCCACGAAATAAAACATACCTGTGAGATGGATCCCACAGATCTGAAAGGGAGTATGTGTCTGGGGTGGATGCTCATGGCCAGAAGCCAGCTCCAGGGAGGTCTGGAAGTTTCCATGGTGACATCCCAAATGACACAGGGGCCAGCGAAGGTCAAACTTAAGCACAACAAAGCAGGCTGCCAAGGTCTCGGAACTAGGTCAAAAGAAGTCACTGTGCAGGAAAACCACACGGGCACAGCCCAGGGACAGAGCAGCAGCCAAGTGAGCGCAAATCCCCTGACCTCTTTCCATTCTTTTCCATGGGAATCTATGCTTTTTGGGTATTTGTTTCCGCATAGCTTCTTAGCTCTGGCTGGCTTGCTAAGCAGACCCTCAGCACGCAGGCCTCGGCATGGCGCAGTTCCATGATTCTGTTTAGAAGGAGCCCAGTTCCTGCCAGTGGGTGGTTTTCCCAAAATGTCTCATGGCATCTTCAGCAGCTCTGTCCACTGCTGGGTTTGCAATAGGCTGGGGCCGGGTTGTTACTGACAGGAGGGCTCATGTTCATGTCCTCTCTACCTTGTGGAGGAGACCATCCAATGCTTATGGAGTAAGAGGCACTTTGCATTTATGTTGGTTATTTTATTTTCTGTGGTATAGATGTGGTTTTAGAACCTTTAAGAGGTGGCAGTTAGTGAAAGGTGACTGAGTCACAAAGGCCTCAGCCTCAGAAGGGATCGATGCAGGACTCAAGGGACTGTGCTAGTTCACACCATCCTGATGCAGTCTACAGGGACACGCTCACCAGGACTGAGCTGGAGCCAGAACCATGAGCCAAATTTCTCTTAATGCAGAGTCTCAGCCTTGGGGATTTTGCTACAGCCATACAGACTAGATTAAGACACTGACAGCTCTGTGACCTTGGGTTAGCATCCTTGTTTTCCAGATAGGAAAACTGAGCTCAGAGAGTTTAAGCAACTTGCCCAAAGCTATCCAGATAACACACGGCAGAGCTGGGTTCAGTCTCAGGTGTGTCTTGATCCGAAGGCTCTGCTGTCTCCACAACAGGGGGCTGCTCTGTGTTTCTGCGGCTGATCGTCCCATTCTTACAAAATGAACAGGCAACTCTCCTGGGTTTTGGAGGCTGGTCCTAGTGCTCAGAACTTGGAACCCCGCTGGTGCAGCATAGGAGACTGGGGCCACATGTTCACGAGATTATACATGCTTCCATTTGAACAGCATAACTACTACATTTATTTTAAGATCCCAGGAAAAAGAACTGATGTGTGTGGTTTAAATGTGGACTTATTATCCAGTTTTTAAAATTGAATCAATGGGCTTAATTTACTAATGGTCAGAGAAAAATAGCTAAGCCAGTTTTGGATACTTGTAATTCAAACATTTATGTCTACAGCATGTTATTTAGAGGAAGATGTGCTCCAGGCTAGTGTAAGCAGCGAGCTCCTGTGCTGTCTGGAAGGCACATGGGTCTTTACAGTCCTGCTCGTCCTAATTCTCTTTTTTCTGCCCTCACTCTATGACATGTTGACTCAGATCTTGAGGAGTCCACATACTCTGCGTCTCTCCTCTCTCCTGTCCCTATGACCCTACCCACGCCTACTCATCCTGCAAAACCCAGTCTGGGTGTCTTTTGAAGACAGCCTGATTCCCAGGCTGATATTGCCCCCCTGCCTGCCACACCCAGCATGTACCCTGTGTATTAGCTTCCTATGGCTGTGCTGATAAATTGCCACAATTAAGTGGCTTGATACAACTCAGATTTATTATTTTACAGTCTGGAAGCCTGAAGTCTCACAAGGGTTTCAGTGGGCGTGGATCAGGGTGACAGGAGGGCTGTGCCCTTTTTGCAGGGCCCCGGGGAAACCCATGTCCTTGTCGTTTCTAGCTTGCAGGTAGCTTGGACTCCACAGCTCATGTCTTCCTCCATCCTTAAAGCCAGCAGTGGCCAGCTGCACTTTCCACATGGAACTGTTCTGACCTTAGCTTCTGCTGTCATGCTTCCTCTTCTGACTCATTCCCCTTGTCCCTCTTATAAGAACAGGTGACCCCTGTGAGTACCTTGGGTCACCTGGGCAACCCAGAATCACTCCCTTTCTCAAGGCCCTTAGCTCACCATATTTGCAAAGACCACACATCTGTGTTAGGCCACACGGTCAGCTCTGAGGCTCAGGATGAGGACATCTTGGGGGCATTGCTCTGCTGACCACCCCATGTGAAATGAATCTGGATCTCCTTGTCCTGCACATTGTTCTTCCTGGACGTGAGATCCCGGGAAGGGCTGTGTCCTGTGCATCTTCATACGCTTCCTGCCCTCCTGAGCTTCAGATGGACTGAGTCCTACTGTCCCGCTGCTTTCCCAAGCTGCATTTCAGTCACCTCTGCTACCATGTTTATATTGCTCAGCTGGAGTTCTGGTTGACCCCCTCCCCTATGCCAGGAAGGTGGATATTTGAATGGGGGACTCTCAAGACCAGACCCTGCAAAGCTAAGGGCAGAATGACAGGCTGTGAGGTGGACAGTCTCAGATACACCCACACCCACTCCTCTGGTGGCGCAGGACAGGAGCTGGGGATAAACCAACCCTTCTGTGCAGGGATCAAGAGGGACATTTTGTTTTCTAGTATATATGAGGTGTGACTGAAATACATGGTGAATATTTAAATTTGTAAAATGTGTTACAGTAAAAGACACATCCCCATGAATCCCCCTCAGAATCCCTCCCTTCACTTCAAACTTACTTACCCCATCATACTCGCCACTTTCTGAGTGGTTCTAGAATTCCTCGTTCATGTGCGTCTTTCTGAGAGGAGATGACTACCACTGCTGAGTGTTCTTCAACAGGTAAGCAGGCTTCTGAAAACATGACACTGTGCCCGCATCCGCCTTACTCACCGGCTCTGGCACTATGTGACTCTGGCTCTTCCCCAAAGCCAAAATGAGCACAACAGGGAAACATTTTGGCTGCATTCAGGACACCAAGAGGACAGCTA
This sequence comes from Chinchilla lanigera, assembly GCF_000276665.1. Classification (NCBI taxonomy): domain Eukaryota; kingdom Metazoa; phylum Chordata; class Mammalia; order Rodentia; family Chinchillidae; genus Chinchilla; species Chinchilla lanigera. Next base: position 3,335,338 of record NW_004955542.1, on the reverse strand, counting down.
GACCTGCTCCAGAAAGTCACAAGAATGAAGGGGTAAGTGTGTTGGGAGGGGGTGTTTCGAGAGGTACTAATGGCAATGAATCTTTTACTGTAATAAAATTTTAAAACCTTAAACGTGAACCATACTTGATCGCATCTCATATACTGATGCTTAGTTCCCTTGAGGTCCACGTGAAAGACAGACCAAGCCATGGGAGACAATAAATGTTTTCCCAAGGTTGCATTTTTGCCCATTTAGCTCCCTTTCTAGGGCTTTCAGATGCACAGGTGGGTATAGCCATGCCCTCTTCAAGCAACTCCTGCCTCCCTCTGCTTTGCTATCTTTGGTCTGCCTCTATGATTGGGTCAACTGGCTCGAGCACAAACAAATTAAGCTTTAAAAATGCCATGCTCAGAGAAACACTAGTCACTGGGACAAAACGCCCTACACCCATAACTTCAAGGAGAAGAGGGTTACTTTGCCTCACGGTTTCAGGGGGTTCAGTCTGTGGTCAGCTGGCTCCAGGGAAGAAACGGCAGAGGAAAGCAGTTTACCTCATAGAAGTCAGAAAACAAGAGCGAAAGGAGGAACTGGGGATAGGAATATTCCTTTTGAAGATCTGTCCCTGGTGACCCTCACCCCTTCCAACCAGGCCCCATCTCTGAAGGTGAGGCTTCTGGGGGCATTTTAGATATAAACCATCATTACAGTTCTAGCCTTTGAAAGGTTCATGTGCATCTACTTTTGCAAAATGCATTTAGTCTATGTCTAAAAGTTGCCAAAGTCTTAACAGTTCTAGCATTGTTGAAAAGTCCAAGTAAAGTCTCCTCTGAGACACAAGGGAAACTCTTAGCTGTGAGCCTCTCTAAAAATCAAAAAGAAAGGTTCCAACACAGGCTAAACATTTCCATTCCAAAAGGGAGGAACACGGCCCAGAAAGAAATTGGACCAAGGCAAAACTGAAACCCAGGAGCTCATACATTGAATACTCTAGCTCCATGACCAGAAGCCAGGGCAGACTGTGCTGAGATGTAAGCTTTATGGGGCTTAGGCAGCTTGGGTCCTACAGTGTTATTGGTTATAGCCCACATGGCCTCTCTCTTGGGCTTTTTACACTCATTGCCTGTAGTTTTCCTCAGCAGATGTTCTGTGTTCCTGACATGTCTGATGACCTGGGGTTTCCACTATACTTTCAACTTCATTCTAACAGTTTATACACTGTCCTTTCATGGGCTCTTGGCAGGGACTATGACCCCATCACATATTTTTGCCTACTTTGCCAGCCTTCATCTGAAATCTTGTTGGAAGCCTCTGTGACCCCATAACTCTTTCACTCTGAATGCTCAGAAAGGCAGCACACTGTGGATGATGCTAAGGTGAGTTTCCAGCTTAAGAAGTAGCTGAGTCCCCTTGTACTATGACTACAATTGCCTCTGAATGTCTAGATGGCTGAACTCAGGGATACATTTTTCTAGAAATCCTGAATGAGCAAGTGTCCAAGAGACTCCCTTCTCAAATGAAATATTTATAGTTTTCCACCTTTGGCCTGTGATGGATGGGGTTCTGCCGATTTCTGAGATTCTCTCAGGCATCTTTCTCCTTTTTTTATATGCAAAGTATTTTGCTTCCTTTTAATGCTAATTTTTAAGGCTAGCTCTCCTCTTTCCCAGTATCTTAGCTATTTTCTCAATACTGAGACACAGTACTCAACACCTACAACTTAAAAGAAGAGAGGTATATTTTGGGCTCAGGTTTTAGTCTATAGTGAGCTATCTCCAGAGAAAAAGCAGTGTGGTTTACTTTGGGCTCAGGTTTCAGTCCACAGTCACCAAGTTCCAAAGGAAAAACTGCATAGTAGAGAGGCATGGCATGGGAAAAGCTGCTCATGTCATGGTGACGAGGAAGCAGAGAGTGAAGGGAGAAGTTGGAAGGGAGATAGACCCAGCAGGTCATACCCCCAGTTATCCACCTCTGCCAACCAAACCCAACCTCCTAATAGCAAGTCACCTATGTTACCCCACAGTTAAATCACCTTCCAAAACCCCCACCTATGGATTTATGAAGCTCTCAGGAACCATCACAACATAAATGATAATATCCAACTTTACAGGTACTTTCTTTCTGGTAAAAATACAACTTTTGAAATCATTCAGCTCTTCCATTTGCTCCTGATTCTCACTGTGTAATTGGTTAAAAGCAGCCAGCAGTATCCACACCACAGCCTAACTATTGGGCTGCCTTGAAATTTCCTCTGGCAGATTAGTTAGTCTGCCAATCTTAATCTTTGTTTCCTACAAAGTTTTAGGACATGGGCAAAATGTGGGCACATTTTCTGCCATAGCATAACACACATGGCCTGTAGTCCAGTTGCCAATGGAGTCCTTGTTCCCAAGTGAAAACTCCTGAGCCTGGCCTTTTCTATCTGCATTCTACCAGCATTCTGGTGTTCTGAGCTCTGGCCAGTATCACACAATGAGCACTGCTCACAGTATTTTAGGACTTTTTTTAGTGATTCTTCAAACTTTTCAGATTCCTACTACAAACAAGTTTGAACAGATTCTAAGCCACATGGTCAGGTAGAGTGACAGCATCACTTCTACTCTTGTTACCAATTTTCTGTGTTACTTTCTCTCCCACTGTTACAGGCAACTGAGGTAGATAGAAATATTATAGGCAGTCAGACAGGACCAGGCCCTTGAAGGAGCCAATATGGAAGACAAGATACCTTGCAAATGGAGATGTACTTGCTGCAGGCCAGACCTCAAGACAAAAGACTAAACATCAAGGATTGATATTCTAAATAGACAGCAATCACCTTGAAGTGTCACTGACCCAACCCATTACAGGAAATGCCCCTGTTCTGTATTCATGTCCACTTGCTACGTGACTCACTTCCCCCGCTTGATCGCAATTTAATCAATTTTACCTGAACAATTCTTATAGGTTGACCATAGTTTTGTCCCACCTCATGCCCACCTTATGATTTCCCATTTTTCTCTTACCTTAGACCTGCCTCACCTCATGGTTTTGCTCTATGAAAGTCCCTGGAAAAGGCCATCTCAAGCAACCCACTCAGGGCACCCCCTTCTTTCTCTCTCTCTTGGACAGAAGCTTTCTTTCCCTCAATCAATATATTCTGCTCTCAACCTCCATTGTTCCTAAAATTCACTCTTTGATTTTAGACAACACGAACTCGTCCCGGATGCTTTTCAGGTTGGGAGTTTCTATTTTCCTGTATCATCATCACTGGGACAGAGTACCCTACATGAAGGAGGAGGAGTTTACTGTGGCTCACAGTTTCCATTGATTCAGTCTGTGGTTGCCTGGCTCCAAGGCAGAAGATATATGGCAGAATGGTATGGCAGATAAAGCTGTTTACCAGATATCAGCCAGGAAACAGAGAGAGAAGGGAGAGCCAGGGCCAAGAACACACCCTCAAGACCCTCTCTCCCTCTCTCCCTCTCTCTCCTCCCTCTCCCTCTTCCTCTCTCTCTCTCTCTCTCCCTCTCTCTCTCTCTCTCTCTCTGGGTGTGTACCTCCATGGTGGAAGAGCACAGAGCCTCTTGCATAGACAGAAGAGAAAAACAAAGCTGAATCTGTAATTAGAACCCTCCTGGGGCCTTCCCACCTTACTCTCACTGCAAAGCATCCCCTCCCCCTGCCCTCAGGCCATGCAGACAGCCTCTCTGAAAACCTTGGACTGCAGCTGCCCTTCCCTGAGTTGCTGAAGGTAAAACAGACAGTGAGCAACAAGCGCAGTTCCCACAGTGACTCGCAGGTGTCTAACCTTCCAGCAGATCACCATGCTGCAAGGCAGCATGTTTGGGGGCTCTGAAGTCCAGCTGCTTAGTTCCTCACCTGCTTGAAGTCAGAGTCGGCATGCTCTTCCTACCCAGGGCCAGAGAAGCTGTCGATAGCAATTATGCAACTCAGCCCCTGTTATACAGAAGCAGTCAGAGATAATACATAGGTGGATGAGCATGGCTGAGTTCCCACAATATTTACAAAAACAAGTGGGGGTAGGGTTTGCCTCAGAAGTAGCAGTTTGCTGACTGCTATTCTAATTTGTAAAGTGAGGATCCCAAAGGTGGCCACCATACCGGAGTGTTGAAAATGGTGAAAATGCCTACGGGGCCTCCTGCAGTCACTGTAGAAAGTAATTGCGATCAATGCTTGTAATTAGCATTGAGTCTCCAACACTGGTACAGCGGTCAGGGCTGCATACTGCACTGACTGAGCCACAGAACTCTGTCCCCTCCTTTAATGTCCCTGGGCTCCTGCATATGTAAAATGAAAGGATGAGCCTGAGTGAGTGCAGATGGTTCCCCAAAGTCAGATCCACTGGCTCTTGAGATGAGCAGTGGTTCCCAAACCCTTTGCACTTGCCTAACCGCACTGCAGACATAGAAACGCTATCCTACTTATTCTGCCTCTCAGTACCTCTGGACTATGCCTTTCTGCTCACATTTTTGCATCGTTGCTACAGTATCTCACTTCCTGTCCCCATCACTGGTCATGACTCTCTTCCCCCTTAACTTTCCCTGAGGCTGCCAAGGTGATGTTTCCCCAGTGCAAAGCCTTTGCTGTCTCTCCTAATGGCTCCTAAGATACTCAACAACTCTCACAAATTCCCACAACCTTCTCTCACACATCAGACCTTTCCTGGAGGCCTGGTGGGCTGACAGGGTGTGTGCCAGGCCACAAGCTGGTTATCTCTGCAAGGGACTTGGGTGAAAACAAAGGGGAGGGTGCATGATTTTTTTACGCACTGTTTCCTGACTTTGTGAATCATGCAGTATTAGTTTTCTATTGGTGTGTACCAGTTACCACTGAGATGAATGTCTTGAAACAATAAACATGTTTTGCTCCAGTGTCTGTGCATGGGGAATCCCAGAGCAGCTTAGCTGGGAGGTTCTGGCTTAGGGCTGCAGGCAAGATGCTGGCTGGGGCTGGAATGGGGCTGGCTTACATGCATAGCCCTTGGCAGGCAGTCTCAGTCCTTGCAGGCTGTTTGCTGGGGGCCGCATCTCCTTGGCACTGGGTCTCCTGAAGGACTCCTTAAGTTCCCTCATGTTGTGGCAGCTGGCTTCCCCCAGAGGGAAGAGCAAGAGGCAAACTTTGATGCCTTGCCTCAGAAGTCATACACATCACTTCTGCCACACTGTGTTCAGTGCCAGAGTCACTAAAGCAGTCTACGTTCAAGAGGAGGACGATTGCATTTCACTTCTGAAGGAAGGAATATCCAAGAATCCAGGGGTGTATTTTAAAACCACCACCGACTCATGCACAAATTATGCAACCTGCATGCCTACGTATGAAAGTACAGGTGCTGAGGACCCAGGTAGACCTGCTTGAGAATTTAGTGTCCCTTCTTGGTCTGTTCAGGATCTCAGACAAGGCTATTCTCTTCCTCAGGCTTTAGTTTTTATCTGTAACAGAACAACAACTATGCCCCATTCCTCAGAATGCTAAAGATTGAATGAGAACATGTGTGGGATCGGAGCCTAATGGAACACATCTGATGGTTACCGTGCAGTGCGAATGGGCCCCTGCCTGCCTGGTCTCCCTCTGCTGTTCTGGCAGCTGGCCCCCCAGCCGTGCTGAAGGACCTGCTTCCCCATGGGTCCTGTGTCCCTCACACCCTAGTTCTTCACAGGTTGCATTTCTTCTGCTTACAAGGCCCAGTCTGCGTTTATAATTATTCTTAACACTATTAATTATTATAATTCTTATTTCCAAAAGACTTCTCAAAAGACTTTAATACCAAACAGCTTATATTTTAAATAGTCTACTACAGAAAGTCAACACACAGAAAAGAGGCAGTTCCCTGCTTCCCTTTCCCTGCAGTGACACTGTTCAGGTAGTATTGGCCCAGATACGTGTGCTAGCTGGATAGGACATCCCAGCTCTGGGAGGCTGGACTGGTCCCAGGCTCTCGGGCCCTCCATGGTCTCATTGGACTGCTTTGCAGGTAGATCCCAGAGCACAACAAGCAAGCGCAGGTTTGATGCTGCTTGTTTTCTGTGTCTCTGAGGCTGTTGTGGGGTGAAAGTATAGCAAAGTCCCCTGGTGGAACAGCTAACTCCAGAGTGCACCTGAGAAAGGAAAAGGTGCTGATTCTTATCATTTGCCACATACATTTGGCAGTTTCTGTCCTTAGTGTCCCCGTCATGAGCTGCAAAGATAAAAATCCCCCATAATTGCTCTGCAGAGGATCAGTCCTTCCGGAAGCTTCTAGGCCCATGTTCTGGGTGGAGTGACAAGGACCCCTCAGCCTACTTCTTGCACAGTCAAATCATGTCTGAATCACTTTTCCCATCACTGAAACAAAATACCTGACACCCACAGCTTAACTAAAGACAGGTTAGCTTTGGCTCATGGTTCCAGAGGGTTCAGTCCATGGTTAGCTGGCTCCAAGGCAGAAACAGCACAGTGGCTGTTCAAGGGAAGCCACTCACTCATGGCAACCAGGAAGCAGAGAGAAGGAAGAGCTGGTAATGTGACACCCTTACAGGTCACTTCCCCTGTGACCCAACTCCTTCAACCAAGCCCGAGCTCCTAACTGTACATTCAGCCATAAACTCATCCATAGAATGGTCCACTGATAAATACAGTAGCCCCGTATTCCACTCACCTTCCAAACACTTGAGATGTTTGGGGAACATTTTAACTGCAATTGCTATATGTATCAAGCCCAAGAAAAGAAATATTTCAAAAAAACACAGAAGTCATACCCAGTCCCTACCTCCCATGGCCACTTGTCTTCTTCATTAAGAAGATGGGAAGGTCATCTCTCCACTGGCTACACCTTCATTACAACATGTCTCGCATCCTTGACTATGAACACTGATAACTATCAACATGGGGAGATTCCTGGGCTCTGTGTGGAATCTCAGGCAAACATTTTATCCAATGGAGTGTTACTACTTTTTTAGACAAGGTCTTGCTATGTAGTCCAGGCTGGCCTTGAACTCACTATGTAGCCCAGGCTGGCCTCCACCTCTTGGCAATCCTCCTGGCTCAGCTTCCCAAGTGCTGAGATTACAGGCATGTACTACCAAGCCTGGCTTACTGTACATTCTTTATGGGAGGAGGAGAGCTAAGAGAAAAATCATACTTGGTTCCAATTTCAACACAATTCCCAAACAGCACACTTTCCACCTGCCCCAGATCTTCAGCAGGATGGGATAGGAGTGCTCCTCAGAGGCCGTGCTGGCGGCTGTGGGGAGCTGTGGCTGAGGCTTGAGGGGAAGGTGGAGGACTGGTATCTCCCAGGCTACCAAGATGTCACTTCTATTCTGTTTTTCAAGAAGCAGTCACCCTAAAGAACCAGCAGTCTGCCCTGTGGTCCTCCCACTAGGATCTTAACCCATGGCCCAGGTCTTCTGGGAGCTAAGTCAGAAGCTGGAGTGAGGACGTAGGTTGATGGCTGGCTGCTGCTTTACCTCTGTTATACCAAAAGCTAAATGTGTGTGTATTGGGGGTCTTCTGGAACTCTGCAAGGAGGTGTGACAGGGATGCATAGCTTCTTTCAAACCCAGGTGAGCTTCAAACCAAGAAAGTGGCAGAACAATCTCCATGTGCTAGGAATCCTTGGTCTCTGCAGGTGCTGCTGGAAGTCCCACAAGTCCGCAGTCTCTTCCTGTGTGATATAATTCAGTTTTATTGCAAAGGTGGCACTATGGTTTGGATGATGGCAGTTACCAACAAGACTTTGATTTGAATGTTGACTCTAATATGATGGTGAGGTATAACTACATTGACACCAGGCAAAAAAGAGCTCTGAAATCAATTACCAATGCCTGCTTTGAGCAGGGGAGGAGACACATGGATCTGTGTGCTACCCTGGTCTGAATCCTTGAAGTCAATGTTTACCCCATGCTTGTGCATGAACTAGACTATCTTTCTCCTGTCATCTTAACGTAAAGAGAGAAGCAGCCTCTGTGATGCCTTGGAGTCTCCAGAATTCACTTATGGTCTGCAGACTGGTGCTTAAGAAATCTTGTGGCTGGCATCCTGCCCTCTGCAGAACTCTGAGAAACTGTGTGTGGATGGGTCAGTGGTCTGGAGGTTGGTGATGAGAGCCGAAAGAGCAGGTCCATGTACCAAGTAGCTCGCAGTCTTGATCATAAGACTAAGATTTCAGAGTCTGTGAGGGAAACCAGTGCAGAGTCTGTGTAAGGAAAAGGGCAGGAACACAGGCAGGAGCCTGCCAGCATGCGCTTGCTGCACATCTACAGGCTCCTCACCCGGAGTCGACCAAGCTTGGATTGAAAGCATTCAGTGGGAGAGGGGCTGCACCTGTACTGAACATGTACAGACTCTGCTTGGCATCAGCCCCCAAATAACTCAGTGTTTGCATGGTATTTACACTGTAGTGGGCATTAGTAGTAATCTAGAATGATCTGAAGTGTGTGGAGGATATGCATAGCTCAGATGCACACGTTATACTGTTTTACGTAAGAGACTGGAGAATTCATATGGTTTTACATCCCTGGGCATCTTGGAACCAATCCCCATGGACACAGAGAGATGACTTTATATAATCTGAGAATCTACTCAAGGCAAGCGCAGAGTCTCAGGGGCTAAGCTGGGAGGTTCTGATGATGCTTCCACTGACACATCATACACTCTGGGGCTCCCGTAGGCCCTCTGGTGACTGAGAACTCTCATTGTCCTCACAGCCGCGGTCTCAGGAGCCAGCAGAGGTGGACAGAGTGGCCATGGTGCGGGGGAAGAGCCTTTGTGTCTGCCCTTCTACCAGAGCAGCCCAGCCGTACTAGCAGACTCAGCTACTCTGCGTGCCACCATCTGCAGGATCTAGCGGAGGAGGCCCATGATGACAGGGTCCTGGGCTCTCTCTGGGAGGTCTCCCAGTCAACACTCATCCATCTTCAGTCTGGATTGGCTCAGCCATAGGGTCACCAAGAATTACCCAAGCCGCACTGTGGGTTGGCAGGGCCTCTGCCCAAATATGCAAAACGCCGAATTTCAGATCCACGAAGAGCTTCCTGTAGTCACGCATTCTTTGCCCATTAGTAGAGCCAGAACAATATTTCAAGCTTTTCAAGTTCTTGCTGAGACAAAGTCACCAATGTGGCCATGGTGTGAACGAATGAATATTCACAGAGCCGCGGGGGGTGGGGACGAGAGCAGAGAGGCTGTGTACACGGAGAGCATCACGCTGCTGTGAGTACAGGGTACACAGGAGCAGAAACTTCTGCCCTCAGCAGAGGGCCAGGCTGTGGATGCTGCCTCTCGGCATCAGGCAGCACTGAGTCGGCTCCTTCTGGCATCTGCTTCGCTGGTCTGCTGCCCATTCCCAGGATTCCCACTCAGACTAGTCGCTGACTTTCCACACCGGTACTCCGGCGGCCTTTGCCATATGGAAATGGAGTAGACACATCATTAGCAGTCAAGGCTGCATCCTCCAGTGCTTCAGGGATACAGCCTCCTGAGAGCTGGCCCAGGTTCTAGGTCTGCGTGCAGTGTCTTCCTGACTTCATGACCACCTCCTCCTGCATCCTGGGCTTCACAGAAGGGAGTCGTCATTTAGAACTGGTGGGTTACCGCAGCTGTAAGAGGATGAAACAGAAGTTATACAAAATACATCAGAGGGGAAGGATCGAGGTGTTTTCTTTCTGAATCTGCTTTTAAAGATAACTTGCTGATGGCCAAGAGATTGTTGTATTCCCCAAATAAGTTCTAGCATTAATCACATGCTATTTCTATAAGCAATAAAGTTGAAGGATCCTGCTTCTCCAAGCAAGTCCAAGTGGTAGCTTCTGCTATTGTGGTCACAGAGCAGTCCTGCTGTTGGGGACAGGGGTGGGCATAGAAGGCCCCATATGAGGAAGTGCTCCAGTGTAGATATGGGTGCTTCATGGAACATTCTTGCTATTTTGTTGAGCCCTGAGACTTGGTCCTGATCTTCTGACCTCTGGACTAGAATACGGCAGAGCCCAGGGCCTAACCGTGGTCCAGTTGGAGCCTGAGCCCTATGTCTGCTCCAGCCACATTCATCAAAAGAGGAGATGATAGGCAACGGGATGGTTAATTTTATTGGCAAACGTGATCTGCCTACATGATGCCCAGATTGCTGGAAGCACATCATTTCTCTGTGTGCCTGTGAAGATGTTTCTGGAAGAGACTAGCATTTGAATCAATAGACTGAGTAAAGAAGTTCCACCTTCTCCAGTGTGGTTGAGCACTGTCCAGTCCAGTCCACAGAGGGCCTGAATAGAACAAGGCACAGGAAGGAGGAATTCTCAGGGCTTGAGTCGGGACAGTCATCTTCTCCTGTCCTTGGGCCTCAGAGCTTCTGTTTTGGGCCTTTGGCCTCCTAGATTTATGCCACTGACTGCCTGGTCCTTAGGTCCTAATTCATCGTCACTTTTTCTGGGTCTCCAGTTGGTAGATCAAGGGACTTCTCAGCTTCCACAGTCTGGTGGGCCAGTTCGCACACTGGTCCTTTCTTAGATATCCTGTATCTCCTAATGATTCTGTGTCTCTGGAGAACCATGACAGATTCAGGTAATTGGTGCCACTCCCGGCAATGGCCATCATCTCCAATTAGCTCTCTCCTTATTTTCTCTCAAGTGACAACTATTGGTTGCCAGATTCCAACAGCAAGTTAAGGAGAACGAAAGATGATGCTTGAGTCCTATGACCAGCAGAGATGTCATAACCTCATTTCTGGCCAACCGGGAGCTCCCACATGGTCCTCTGTTCTCCATGTCCTTTCCTGGCTGCCAGACCCAGAACTTGATGTCTCCTCTGTGGCTTTGTCCATAGCTGGTACACACACCAGTGGTCATCTCCTGGGCATCCTAGGCCTCCATGATATCTCTGAGAGCCAGTATTTGGCTACAAATGTCAGATCTACTATGTCTACACTGTGGATAGCAGCAACAGCCACTGTCAAGACCATGAGCATTTACCATGTACTTAGACCACCTCAGATGTGCTGTGGCTTCACATGCCTGAGCTCCTTCATCTTGCCAGACGCCTTTGAGGTAGGTGTTTGACTTATTGCCATTTCACAGACAAGGAACATAAGAGTTAGCATTCATTAATCACCTCCTCTACACTACCTCCTTTGTGAAGTGCACTGAGGATATTCCACTCACTCTCCTGTTAGCTCTGTGAATGCATGCCCGTTGCACAGATAGGAATACCGGAAGCTCAGTGGAAGGTAAGTAACTTGCCCGAGGACACAGAGTTTATGAACATGAGAGCCACAGGACTCAGTCTCAGGCAGTCTACCTTCAGGGAGCTCCCACGGCCACCCCCAGGCTCAGGACAAATTCACTCTGCTGAGGGCACTTGATGGCCCCACGTCAGTGAGCTCTCTGAGATGGCGCTGGTGTTGTCACTGAAGATTCTAGCTCTGCAGAAGGAGGTCAGTCTGCTCCAGCACCTGGAGGCAGTGCAGCCTGTCCCTAAGCAGTGAGTGCTGGGATGCGGAGCTCAGGAATCAGCCCGGGGAAGCTCTGGAAAGTGAGCGCACTCAGAACAGCCATTCAGCCCTGGCCCTAGAAGCAGTGGGGGCGGTGTGGGTGCCAGAATGGCACAAGAGAACTTTCACGTAATCACAACCACATGTCCCGAAATAATGGCAGCGACTTTCTCCTCACACACGAGGACCCTGGAAACTGCTTCAGGAAATTAGCTCCAACCCCTGATTAAGTTAAGCTAAACGTGTCAGGAAGGCAGACAGAGTGGAAATGGATCTTGGAGCATCACGTGGCCCCCGACATTCCTGGCCATTAACCATATTAAATGGACAGAGGGACCATAAGTAGACAGAGAAAACTTCACGTTCTTGGGTGAAACTAAATCCTGTGAAGATCAGTCCATTCATTTTTCATCTATCTCTAGGCAGACTTGAAATTCAATCTCACACCAGCTAGGCTATTAGAAGAAACATTCACATAGCAGAGAATGTGCATTGTTTACTGCCATTTGTTCTTAATTTTAAAGACTGCAAAACACTGTGACACTGATCTTCCCACCTCCTGGAAGCGTCACACCGAGACTTGTTTCCAGTGTCGTTGTCAACACTCACTCGAAAGAGCTGTATGGACTCTGTGTCTTTTAAAAGCCCCCTCCTCCCAAATCCTGGATGAAATAAACAACGACCATGCTGATTCAGCCCGGTCACGTGACCACCACACACTTTCAATCTCCCAGGCATTTCTTTGTCCATTGGCATCAGATAATGGCCACTTAAACTGGATCCATTTCCTCTCTGTTTTCCTACCTCGTTACCCTGATTAGTGTGGGGTGACACCCCTTGAACCTCGTTTTATGACCAGAGTCAAGGAAACAGTGGTCCTTTCTCGAAGCTCCTTGTCCTTCCTCTCCCCTCCTTCTAAACTGCGCCCTCACAGTAGAGACTCTCTGAAATCTCTTTCTTAGGACAGGAAGCTGCGTTACTGCAGGACGCAGGAGACCCGGAGGCCTCAGGGCGTGTCTCCAGTCCAAGTGTTTAACGACATCGAATCATGGGATTCTTGGGCAACTGAGAACCAGCACCCAGGAGTGTGCAAATTAGCTTTTAAACCTCAGTTTGGAAAGTGGAGTCATTTTTGTTTTTTGAGGGCTCGGAGGAAACCTGAGCAGGCATCTCAGTTGTGAGCACACAACTGAGTTTAAGGGGTTTCCTTGGGACCAGATTAAGCTTTGAAGTGGGGCCTCCCTTCAGATGGCGGGGCAGGCATATGCCTAAATGATCGCGTTTCTTTCCTGGTCTTTCTTAGAGACCTAAGATGATTTAGGAAGTGTCTGCTGATATCCCAAAGTCTGACACTGCTGAAAAGCCGCTGCGTGACTCTGTAGGGTCCATACCTCCTTCTGTGACTCCCTGCCTGTGTGCTGCTCTCTCCTCCCCAGTGAAGGAAAGGTCTTTCTGTCCTGTGGAGACAGCTGTTCTGAAGTCTGAGGGGTCCACTTCCCTGTCACTTTCAATTGTCTCTGCATATGAATTGTCATGAGACACACACCTTTCTCTCTGACCTTTAACTGCTTTTGCTTATTAAACTTCTCAGTTATCTCCTTGGAATAAAGAATGAGATTGCATAGGAGAACCACACACAGATTTATACAGGAGGGCTGAGCTATCAAATCAGCCACAGCAAAAGAAAACAGGCGTCACGTTCCCCCAGGACAAAGGGCGGAAAGATCCCCTGACAAGTCAAAACACACTGTGTCCCAAGCCACTCAACTCCAGTTAATGACAACTTTATTTGTGAAAATAATGTAGGCCAGTGGTTAGATGTTTTCTCTTTACTAATGACTCAAAATCTGGAGATGAATGGTAGGTTCTGTTTTTGTAATAATAGGTATTTCGACTGATATTTTAGCCACAAATGTCACATTTCTTAGCTCTCCCCCACTATCCTCATCATTCAGAGTGAATGTCTAGATTACAATATTGATAGCAGAGCACATTCTCCCTTCCTCCACCCATGTTCTTATCTTTGGTGCTGTGTTTATCCCTAACTAGTCACATCTGAAGTGGCATTAAGTCTAAAGGGTCTGTGCATTCTTATTTAATATCCCCGGAAAGAAACTGAAGCCCGGGACAGACTCCTCGTCCCTGCCTTACATAGCTCCCTGCACTGAAGTCTTTCCCAGGTTCATCCACTCATTGTCCTGGTCTCTCTGCCAAGGTACCACCGGACCTTGGAGAGTCACTTACAGCTGAGCAGCGACCCTCTGACCAGAGTGCAGAGTCACGGGGAAAGTTGCCTGCACTGCCAGCCCCTTGATTATCCTCAGTACAGGAAGAGCCAAAGCTCATTGAAAAATTAGTCTTACCCAAGCCTGGGCATCAAATAAGAGTCGACACAACTAGAATTCATATTTGGTGTGTGTCTCATCAAGACTCCAGCCTGCAGGCCACGTGTGGCCTTGGCCATCACTTGGATACACAAGGGGTGATTGAAAACCACTGTGAAGGCTTAATTTTTCAGAAAATTATAGTAAAGAGCACATTGTCATTAATCCCCTTCAAAATCCTCCTCCTCACTGTGACCGCACTCATCCCATCATCCTTCCACTTTCTGCAGCAGCTCTAGAAGTCCTTCTTTGGTGTCATTACAAGGTGTGATAAAAAGCCAGGGAGATAGCCCCAAGCCTCTAGACCCTCCCCTGCTTCCACCACAAGAAAGAACTGTCAAAAATTTTCATGAGTTGCTTAATCTCTTCTGTTCATGCAGAAACTTTGAACCCTGCTCATTAACACTTAAATGTCTACAGCATGACCTAAGTGCCAGAAATCGAAGTACATTTTTCAACTTCTGTGCCCTAAAGAGTGAGGAAACAATGATTTACAACTGTCCAGTAACATTTTTTCCTCCAAACTGAAAAGCTCTAAGTCCTTCATTCAGCAAACAAGAAAGAAAACAGTTACCCCATTTATCTTGTTTTCCAAAGAGCTGACCATTTTGTCAGCCTCTCTGTGAACTAGCTTTTCCACAGCACCCTTCAATTTTGGAGACTAAAACTGGACACGGTTTTATAATGATACCCAAATGGATGCCAAATGTCCCTAAAACTTGTTTTTATGTCAATATATGGCAACAAGTGACTTCCTCTTTGCACAGTACTATCCATCCCTGACTCATACCTTATTACTGCTCAGGAACTAACCAGGTCTGTCCAGGGATGAGTATATTTGACACGGTCATCTCCTCATCTCTATTTATATTCCAGAGATTCACACTACACTCCTATTCCTATTGCAGTGCTTCCTGCTTGTGGTAGAGAGATCACGGAAATATCTGCAAACAACTATTTTCTTTTTTTCCTGATGTTTATTTACATGTTTCCCTAGGCAGTATGGGCACAGAGTTGGTGTGGTAAATGTACTAAACCACGTGGCCTCAGGGAGCTAAGTGACTGACAAGGAGGTGTCAGAGTGTCGGCCACTGGATGGTGTGTGGGGAGACCTGACCCCATGGCTGATTCGGCCTGTGTTCTTTTCCTCGTCACTTATGGGAGCACTAACTCTCCAGCAGTTGTGTGTGAGCAGAGATCTCCCAGATGCGTACAGGGAGAGGTCAGCAATACACTTCCAACTATGAGCGTCCAGATTACTATCATTGAGGGCCGTCAAACTTAACACTGTGTGTGCTGGATGGTAAAGCAACAGAGCCTATTTAGCCAGCACAGAAGCTGTACTTCTGCATGTCATGCTTTGTGAGAGGGCTTGTGTTATTGTTGTTGGGAGTGGTGGGTGTTGTTACTGCTTGTTTAGGTTGGAACAATAAAAGACTGAGGCAAACAACATAAGATCAGCAAGGGTCACAAAACAACTGGCAGTTATTTCTTGAATCAACATTTTGAAGGTAGCAGGCCCTGCCCCGTGCTCATAAAGTCACTCTGAAAGCCACGTGCAGGGGTAAAGTAATTAAAGAGGAGGACATAGACACAATTTTGAGGTTGTCTTTCTTTTTTCATTTTGCAAAATAACAGTCTGGTCATGAAAAGTGAAACACTGGAGCAGACACATGGCACCTTCTACTTCCTGCTCATGTGGGATGGCCGGCCACAGCCAAGCTGACCGTGGGCATTTCACACTTGGCAGCTGTCAGAGGACCGCTGTGAAATCAGACCCGAGGCCCAGGCCACTTCCGGGCAACAGATGCACACGCGGCACATCTGAACTGGGCTTTGGGAGAGACGTGTAGTCCAGGGACTGGGTGGCCTGAAAGGTGGATTACCGCGGAGCTGACTGCAGTAAATTCATTAATCCATGGGTCACTCATTTCTCCTCTCCCTCTTTCTCTCCTTTACTTCCTTTTGCTTTCCTTGCTTTTGTTTTTCTTTCTCTTCTTTCCTTTCTGATTTCGTACATTCGTTCTTCCCACTCATTATTCGTGTATTTCGGAGACCAGTCTTGAGCACCTATCACACTTCCAAGGCTGTGAAGCACAATTTTCCACATTCTCTGGTAAAGCTGCAGACATTTCAAGATTCTGAAAATGGTTCTGTGCGTATTTGTATATGTGTCCGCGTGTGCATGTGTGTGTGTGTGCATGTGTGTGCACGTGAGAAAGAAGAAATCTAAATTGAAATGAGGTATTAGAGAGGAGAGAGAGTTTAGTTCAGATCAAAGATAAAAGTTTGAGAACTAGTATTAAAATCAACACAAAAAGAAAAGAGGCCCTTAACTACAGGCAGTTTCTGCATTCTTTGTGAAATGAAAGCTTATACTCTGTATTTCTCAAGTAGACAGCCTGCCCTGATCTTTATTCCTGATATGTACTCTTGTATCACATGCTTACCTGGTGAGGCAGGATTTTCTTTCCGGCATCTTTTTATACATTTGTGCATATAAAGTTTCCACAGCTTGAGCCCTGCTTTTTGCAAGCAAAGTTGTCACCCTAGAGCCACAGTCCCAAGCAGCCCCTGCACAGACTGCGAAAGTGGACTTCAACTGCTTTGGGGCTCCCCTAAAGGCGCCCTCAAGTCCTTCCTATCACCTCATTAAAAATCTATGGGTTACAATGCCCTGTTCTTCATCAAGAACCAATTTGCTGCAAATAAGAATGTTTTCAGGTATTTTGTGCCTCCTCTCTTTTAACCTTGGGTCATGGTCCCTCTATATTTTTCACTCCAACTTTACCTTACTGTGAAATGTGTCAAATGGAAAGGAGACCCTTTTGTTACTCCCTCCAGCTCACCTAGGGGATCTAACCCCAGGTCTGCGTGCAGCGACCGGGGTCACATGCGGCCAAATGCGGGCGAAAGGGCTGGTTACATAAACACGCCGGGAGCGGAGATTGGTGACAGGCACCCACCATCGACCTTCACATTAGCCAAGTTCAGTTCCGCCCCTACTGTCCAACAGTGCAATAATACCTAAAGGAACCGCCTTAGGAATGTGTTTATCACTAGGAGAAAGCGACCTCTTGCCACTCTCCTGACTCTTCAAACAAACATGTCCTTCCCACGGCAACTGGCTGTGCCTCCTGTCTTGTCCTTTGATCCTGCCACCACGGGCCTTTGCCCCAGCAGATGTCAGGCCAGGTTTCACATTTCGCTGGCGTGCACTGGCAGTTCCCTCTGTGAGAAGACGGGCGTGCATCAGGGCTGTTTGCTGGACAAAGCCAGAGAAACATGGGGCCAGGCGTCCTTGACTTACAGATGGTGAGAAAGTCCCAGATGGCCCTGGAGGCTGCCCGCATCCCAGCAGGAGGCCACGCCCACTTTCTTCTGTCCCCCCTGCCCCTCCACTCCATTGGTGGGGCAGTGTTGGTAATACTGTGCTCGTCAGCCAGAGACTTTGTTAGACTAACACGATATTGATTGACTTTATTGCCTATGAAAGTGTGTAGTGTAGCCAGGGGCAGCAATGCTGGTCTCACAGATGCTGTGAGAATTCTCACAGAACCTAGAAGAACTAAAGGCTCTGCAGCCAGGCCCCGGGGAACACTGATGGACAGGAAAGGCCCCGGGGACCCAGGAGAAGGAGATGAAAAAAGACCTCCTCACAGACAGCCCAGGAGGAAAAGCCAAGTGTGCGTGTGGGACCCACTGTCTTTGTGGTCCCAGAGATCCCCGCTCAGCTTCCAGGCTCCACTCCAGCTACATGCTCTGAGAAGCTGCTTCCAAAGGGTGTACTTTAAAGGCTCTTAGAGAAAGAGTATTATTATATCATTCCCACTTGTCCCTGAAAGCTTGCAGGTCAGAATGAGCCTTTGCCTGGGGTTTTGGAGACACCGCGGAGTGCCCCTCAGCCTGGGCAGGCACCTCCTCCGGGCCTGCCAAAGAGCTTCCAGCTGTCTGAGAAGTGAGGGCCCCACCGGCAGGCAGGGCTGCGGGGAGCAGGCGGTGGGGAGTGTGCTGCATCACAGAGGCCCCAGCCACCCAGCCGAGGGGGACCCGTCTGCCAGCCGGGGTCCTTGTGCTGCCGTCCTGCGGAGGAAGGTGTCAGCCATGCAGGAGACAGGAGTGCCTGGAGGCTCTCTACAGCTGTGCTGGGGTTGGCAGAAGCTCTGGCAGAAGGAGTAGGCTGTCTGGCTTCCTTGATACGGCTGCCAGGAAATAAGAACCCCGAGCAGCCCTCGCGTGGCCTGCGCTGACCTGAGCCGCTGCATACAGCCTCTGAGACTCCTGCCTTCCTCCTTTCTCGGCATCCTGGCTGAGCTGGGGTCTGGGTGACCCTCTGCAGCAGCTTGTTCCTGAGCCCAAGGACGTCACACACCCCACAGGCCTCCTCTTCAGCCTCCAGAGGTGCAAGAAGACGAAGGTGCGGAGCTCTTAGCTGCACTCCCCTGGCAGCACAGTGAGAGGCTCAGCTGTGTGGGTGGAAGGGAAGTCAGTCTCATCCACCTTCTGGTTCCTGAGGACTGACCACACCGTTCACCAACCTGTTTCGGTAGAAACGCTTCTGGTGCAATGCTCAAGACATGTGTTTCTGTGCGAGTGTAAGTGCTATTTTACTAGGGCCTTTAGATCATCAGGACGGTGTTTGCAGAGCCTGACAAAGTGATAAATTTTGCTTATTTTAATCCTTTCCTTTTTTCCACCAGAGGTTAATTGTTTGGTATTCTTTGTTAAACTAACACTTTTGATGGGGTAAGAGCCACTAAGGCCACTTAAATAAACAGACTATTCAGGTAAGAACAGAAAAACCAGCAGAGACACAAGCCATTAACTTGCTGGCTTGGGGCCTGGCACATTAGCGGCCTGACATTTTCAGGGACATGTGGATTCTTTCTGAGATTTAAAGAAGATCCATTAACGACTAACAAGAATATTTTTTAGGTAGAGGAAATAGATTGTTTGATGTTCAGTCTTTCTGAATTATTAATATAAGCCCTCTTAAGTCATATTATATTGCCCTTCCAATCCACTACTTACTTTAATTGCTATTATTTGTACAGTGGTGCCCCACTTCATGAACTTAATTCATCCCATGATTCTGGAGAAAGTGGCCACAGTGGAGTTCATCCCCAAATACAGAATTCATTTTTTGTTTGTTTGTTTGTTTGTTTTCCAGTACCGGGAATCGAACTCACAACCTTGTGCTTTCCAGGCAGGCGCTGTGCCACTGAGCTAAATCCCAGCCCCTAGAATTCATAAACGGAAGCAAAATTTTGCCAAATGGTTCTCTCTGCAAACCGAATTCTCTGTGAGCGGAAACATTCAACAACTGAAGTATTACTGTATTTTTTAATGTTTCACATAAGCAAGATACATCTGTCTTTATGTGCATCCTGTCCTTTCTGTTTGCAGATTTTAGAATCTAGATTTTACACCGTCCTAAAGTGATTGAAGGAAGCTCTGCATGTGTTCTCTGCTCCAGGAGAGCTACTACCTCATGGGAATTTCCTATTTCTCTTAGAGATTATTTTACAGTAAAAAGGTCGAGTAATAATCTGTGTTCAGTAGCAAGAGGGAGAATGATCTTGATGAAGGGGAGACTTGCCACAGGTTGGGTTCCAGGTCAGCTTCGGGGTTCAGATGTTCCTTAAGGGTGAACAGCTGCGGAAGAAAGTAGGAGGAGATGACCTTGAGCAAGATGAGCTGGTTCAGTCCCAAACCTCTACCAAATGGTTTCATTCTTCTCGTGAGTCTCGAAGTTAAGTTATTGTAACTCCTCAAACTTGCTTCTGCTCCAAAATATTTTCCTTATCCCTAGGCATTTAAAGTTCTATACAAATTTTAGAAAAAGCCATCAGTTTATACCCAAAAATCTAATAATTGGAACTGGGTTGTGTTATGGCTTATATCTAGATGTTCCCCCCAAATTTCATGTGCTCATAGGTGAGGCTTTTCAAAGCTGGGGGGATCTAGGGTATGTGATCCTGGGATTAAGGATTTCTTCTACTAAATTAGTCCACTGGTTGGAGTTAGCATAGTTCTGAGTGACCTCACCCCAAAGCCCGGGTGGGATAAAAGGCAAAGGCAGGCTGGCTGGCTGCTGCTTGCTGCCTTTTGCCTGCCCTGCCATGAGCTGTTTTCCTTCTGTGATGCCCCACGGTAGATGCATGGATTCAGAGGTTCCCCACCAAGTGTAAAGTGAGCCATAGTTTCACTGCAGATTCTCTTTAGCAGGATAAGATCATATAATCTCATTCCTGTAGTGTGCTTATCATTTTAAAATATGAATGGGATTTAAGTACTATCCATTTTTTGTATATTTTTTGAGATTACAATATGGTCCTTTTTATTCTGTTAATATAGTAAATTTATTTGATTTCCTTCTGTTCTGGAATAAATCCCTCTTGCTCATGATGCTTTATATTATACTTATATATATTGTAAAACACTATTTTCTAATATAGTTTTAAGGACATAGCATCTATGTTCATAGATGATAGTGGTCTATAGTTTTCTTATTGTGATATTTTCTTGGGTTTTGGCACAGGTTAATGTTGACACTATAAAGCATTATCAAGTGAATTTGGAAGTGTTTCCTCCCCACTCTCTCCCCAAAAGAGTTTGTGTAGGGTTAGTAAAGATTATTTATTTTTAATTCACACATGATTGACATATTTATGGGGCATGGTATGATGTTTCCATATGTATGTACATTGTTTGATGATCAAATGAGGAAATCAGTATATCCACCGTCTGAGAGAGGTGGAGAATAGTATAGTAGTTACTAGGGCCTGGGGAGGGTCGGGCAAAGAGGTGGTAAGGGGCTGGCCACATGCACAGAGCTTCAGTCAGATAGCTAGCGGGGTGAGTGCCCACGTAGATCTGTAAGGTACGGTGACTGTAGTTAACCACAGTGCATCTTATATTTAAAATAACCAGAAGGAAGGATTGGTATTGTTTCTTTCTTAAATATTTCATGCAGTTTATCAGTGAGATCAGCTGGGCCTGGTATCTATTTCCACTGGAGAAAAATTTTTAATGTTCAATTCAA
The DNA here is from genome assembly GCF_000276665.1 of Chinchilla lanigera. Classification (NCBI taxonomy): domain Eukaryota; kingdom Metazoa; phylum Chordata; class Mammalia; order Rodentia; family Chinchillidae; genus Chinchilla; species Chinchilla lanigera. The sequence continues at coordinate 3,314,472 of NW_004955542.1, read as the reverse complement.
TTCTTTATTTGATATATACTATTGAGGTTCTACTTCGTTTTGAATAAATTTTGCTAATTTATGCCTTTCATGGAACTTGCCTTTTCCATCGAGGTTATTGTGTTTATGGGCATAACAATATTTAATTTTTTAATGCCTGTGGACTCCAGAGTGATGTCTTTTCTTCCTGATATTAAAATTTGCATCTTCTTTTTAAAAAACTTGATGAGTAATGGTATGGATTATTAATTTCATTAATATTTTTAATGAGCCATATCTGGTTTTATTAATTTTCTCTATTGTTTGTTTTATATTTGATTGTCATTCTCATATCTATTATTTCTTCTCCTCTACTTCCTTTAGGTTAGATTCTTGTTTTGGGATTTTGTATGTTGCAAATCTGAATCACTGATTTTAATTATTTCCATAGTATTTAAAGGTAAAAATTTTCTTCTGTCACTGTTTTAGCTGTATTCCCAAAATTATGGCAACTTTCATTTTAGTTCACTTAAAATATGCTATAATTTCTTGTTATATTTATGTGGGGTTTTTTTAGAAGTATTTTGTTTCATTTCCAAATATTTGGGGAATTTTCTAGAAATATTTCTTTATTGATTTCTAATCTAATTCTATTCTGGTTAAATAAATAAACAAGTCATTGTGATTTTAATTTTTTAGAATTTCTTGAGACTTATTTTACAGCCCAGTATATGGTGTACTGTGGCAAATACACCATGTGTGTCTGGACAGTATATGTTTCCTACAGCTTTGGGGTAGTGCCGCAGGAAAGCCAGTTAGGTCAGCTTGGGTAACAGTGTTTCCCATATCTGATATACCTCAGCTAGTTTTCTACTTGTTCCATTATTTAGAGAGAGAGAGAGAGGAGTTTTAGTCTCCAATTATGGTCATGGATATGTCTATTTACTCTTCTAGTTATGATAGTTTTGCCTCAGATATTTTAAAGTTCTATTAGATCCATATATCTTTCTTACAATATATCGTTAAATAAGCCTCTTGTCTTTATGAATTGACCTCTTTTGCTCCTGGTGCTGTTTATTTCTTGCTCTGAAGTCTCCATCAACCTATCTCTGCCATTGTCTTTAAAGCTAGTGCGTTCTTGTTGTATAGCATGTTCCTGGGACTTGTTTTCTTATTCAATCTGAAGATCTCTGCCCTGCGGCTGACATATGGAGGTCAGCACTGTCCGGCAGAGCTTTCACCAGTGATGAGGATGTCTCTCTCTAACCACTTTTCAAGGCAGAGACCACCAACACACATGGCTACTGAGCCTCAGACATGTTTCTAGTTTGCCCGAGGTCTGAATCTTTTTAATCCTAATTAAATTTAAATTTAAATAACCACGTGTCTAGTGGCTACCATATGGGCAATGGAAGCTTACATAATTGACATTCAATATATCTTGAGATTAGTTGTTTCTATTGGTTAATCTTATATATGTTCTTTTCCCCCCTTTTACCTTCCTTTTTTTTTTTTGGTCTTTTTGAGACAGGGTCTCACTATGCAGTTCAGGCTGGCCTTGAGCTCACTTTGTAGCCCAGGTTGGCCTCGAACTCACGACGATCCTCCTGCTTCAGCCTCCGGAGTGCTGGGATTACAGGTATGCACCACCATGCCCAGCTGTACCTTCCTTTTATAATTACATTTTGCAATTTCATTTTGTATCCACTATTGCATTATTAGGAAGACCACTTTGCTTTAATTTTTTTGGTTGTTCTAGGGTTTAAAACACATTTAAAATAATCTCCATCTTTAGACAATTTTTTTAGCTTTGAAGGAGAGGTTTGTTGAGCTCACAGTTTTGTAGGTTTAAAGTCTAAATGGCATAGCACAGGCTCTATGGCAAAGCCTTTCTCTTTTTACAACAATCTTCTAATGAGAACTGATCTCTTATCCCCTGTGTCCTCAGGCCCCACGGGCCTATGTTTTAAAGGTCTTAGCCCCTCCCAATAGCATCACCCTGGGGGACCAACCCTTTAACACATGAACACCTGGGGGAGACACAGATCATATTCAGGAATATTACATCACTTAAAGATAGTGTAAGAACTTGGTATCTAACACTTCGTCTTTTTGTTGTTCTTGCATACATATATTATGAGCTACACAAACCAATGTTGTTACTAACAATATTCGTTTGTTAGTAAAAGAAATTTAAAAAACTAAAAAACAACTCAATTTCACTTTGTTTGCACACACCATTTCTGGTGCCCTTCCTTTCTCAGACAAGTCTTCATCTGGAGTCATTTTCCTTTGACCTGGAGATTTTCCTTGAACATTTCTCATGATGAGGATATGCCGATGCTCAACTCTTCCTTGTCTGTCTGATAATGCTTCAAGATAGAACACATAAAATTCAAAATTGACAGTTTTCCTCCCCTTTTAACAAAGGTGTATAATTGTCCCCTGTCTTACACAGTTTTTGACAAAATTTGTCTTCTTCTGTTCGTAATGTGCCTTTTCTTCTTTGGCTACTTTCCCCATTTCTCTTTATCACTGGATCTCAGCAGTTTCATTATGAAGAGCTTGATGTGGTTTTCTTTGTGTTAATTCAGATTATGGCATATTGGGCTGCTTGGATCTGTGGGATAGAATTTTCATTAAGTTTTAAAAGGGTTCTGGCATTTCCTCACTGTTTCTTCTTTTTCTCCTCTTTCCTTGACTCCAATTACAGATATGTTTGGTAGCTTGATATTGTCTAACAGGCCACTCCAATCTAGTCATTATTTTTTATTCTTTTTTCTCTTTGTGCTTTCTTTTGGATAGTGTCTCTTGCCGTATCTATTATCTACACAGATCTTTTAAAGTTCCTAGTATTTTCTTAATTCAGTCCAATGACATTTGTTTATATTTTATTTTATTGATTTATATTTTTTGGTACTGGAATTTGAACTCAGGACCTTGCACTTGCCAGGCAGGTGTTTATGCCACTGAGCTGTGTTGCCGGCCCTTGTTTACATTTTAGGATTCTTTTTCTTCTGGAAAATTTAGTTGATTCCTTTTTCACAAATCTTTTATTTCTCTCCTCTTACATTCCTGATTTCCTTTCAACCATTGAGCATATTAAAGGTAATTACATAGCTATTTTCAAGAGTTCTTTTCCTGCTGATTTTACCATTCTGACAATATCTAGTTCTGTTTTTGCTGACTGTGATTGCTCTTTTTTTGTGTGTTATATTTTCTTGTTTCTTCATGTGTAGGAGAGTTTGGAAAAGTGTCCACCAAAGATCTGAGGCCTAAAAGCTTAGTCCCAGGACTATGGTATTACCGGGAGTTGGTGGAGCTTTTGATTTAGGGCCTGCTGGGAGTCTTGCAGTCACTGGATGTGTGGCCTTATAGGAGATATTGTGACCCTAGACCCCGTCCTCTCTTTCCCTTTAGTGTCCTAGCCATGAAGTGAGTGGTTCTGCCATCACAGGCTGCCTCACCACAGGCCCAAGAGGAACTGGGCCAACTGACGAGGGACTGTAACCTCTGTAATCTAATTAACCCTTTTCTTTATAAACTGATGTATCTCAGACATTTGCTACAGTAATGGAAAACCAACTAATACAATATGTTTAGTAATTTTTAATTAGATATCAGCCACTATTTTAGAGCTGGATTTTTAAGAATGTTAGATTTTATTTGGGCTGGTACTTATTTGTTGACTAATTTGGTGTGTTTTAGTACATATTTTTGATCTTTTGAGTTTTTCTAAGATGAGATTAGTTTAGCCCTGCTACTGTGGCATGACTTTTCTGCAGCCTCTACTGAAGACCTTCATTATTTAACACGGTCTCCCCTCTTCAGCTGCCAGCCAGTTGGTTTTCTGACCCTCAGAATTGCGTGGTCTACAATTACTTGGTATTTCATCTATGCCTAGGATCATCTCTTCATCCAACTTTGTGGAGAATCACTCTGTGCACGTGTAGACTCAAATTCTGGTTATTGTCATGTCAGCTCAGGGAGATGGGCTTGCTCTGTGGGAATTCTTTTCCCACATAATAGTCTGGAGTCTGCTTCCTGAAATAAGCTGAAGAGCTCTGGAATCCTCATTGCTGGTTTCTTTCTCTCAGAGACCTTGGTCTTGCACTTCCTATTTTCTAATGTCTGAAAATGGTTGTTTCATATCGTTTGTCCAGTTGCCTGTTTAAAATAGAGCAAGCTTCAAATATTTTACTCCCTCATGGCCAGAAGTTGTGCTTTATTTGTAATATATGATTATAATCATCATTCATACAATTTTGTGCCTCCTTTTAAAAACTAACCTAATCTCCCATGCTGTTCATGTGCTCTATAAGCTTCCTGACCAGGGGTATTTTAATTTGACCTTGTCTATTTCTCTGGAGGACACTGAGACTATTTCCAATTTTTTCAGACTTAAGATAAATATTTTGGGCTTAGTGGCCATCCTAATATCATTGTCTCCACCTTAACTAATACCTCAGCCCACCTTCTTCCAATGTGAATTCTGCAAAGAAGTCCATCCAGATGTTCCATGAGAAAAGGGCGCCTGTTTGATTAGATTCAGGAAATACCACATGCTAAATCTTTTTCCCACAGTGTACACTGCCTTGTTGAAGACTCAAAAAATCTTGCATAAAGGAGCCATATTTATCTTTTTTGTTGCAACTTTAATTTTCCAGAAAACGTTATATGTTTATTATGTTATGTTGTTGAACAGCACCCACATCAGGACTACTTTCAACTTCAAACAGTAGGGCTTAAAGCATGTGCCTCTCCACTGGGGCCTGAACCAGTAGTTTGGACTCCAGTACACGATGTACTGCAGTTTTATGAACCCCTAAAAGATCTGGAAGTGATATTGCAAGTGAGAGAATCCCCAGTGCAAACCAGGACTCGGACCCCACTTGGGTGGGCAGGCTGAGGCCCCAGAACAGGTGGGTTCTTGATGGAAAGAAATCGTGATGGGCATTAGCAGCCAGACTGCTCCATGGAGGCTCCAAGGAACATGGAGAAAGAGGCTCTCTGGAAATACAAGTTTTGAGACCTCTCCAGGCTGCTGTTCCCCACAGGCCTCAGGAGAGGCAGTGGCATCTGGGAATCATGAGATTGTATCCGGGGTCTCAGCCTGATGCCCTGGAACTGTGGAGGACAGCCCCACAGGCGGCAGAGTCTGCTGCCTCCGGGCCCCTCTGTGATGGCTCCCATGTGCTGAACACCTCTGCCCCTTATCCAGAGGGAAGGAAGGAAGGGAGAAAGAAGTTCTTACAGAAAAAGAAAATGTGAACTTTAGGGAAATGATCTTGGACCCTTGGATTCTGCCTTGAGATTTTGGTAAAGGCTTCCAGAGAAGCTCCACTGATGGTTTTGGATGGGAAGGGGTCGCCTGGGTGTAATCAACACAACTACAACTGCAAATCCCGGGAGCCCCAGTAAGCCCCAAACCCAACAATGCGTAGTCAATCAGCAGAGCTCAATGGTGACGTTGATAGGGTCCCCAACACTAAGCACACCCAGCCTTCCAGGGTGAGGCCAGCATGTGGACAGTCTCCCACTCACACACCCAGAGGCAGGAAGGAGATGCTGCGGCCATGACAACATTTGGTGTCTGAGCCACACTGGAAAGTGGCCCCATTCTCCTCTGGGGTGTGTGGCAATCCTGGGGAGGAATCCTCCAAGCGCAGAATGTGGGCTAAGTGGGAGGCCCGCCTGACCTGCACTGGCCTCCTCAAAGACATTCTGCTCAGGCCCTAGACTTCCCAGTGCACACGCACAGCAGCTTGTCAACAGATCCCCTAGGAAGACATCAGGGACACCAGGACTAGGAGCCCTGGAGAGCTGTGCATGTGCCCCCAGCATCCCACGACACAGGGTAGGGGAGGCTGCTTCTCACCCATCTTTGGTTCTTAATAAAAGTAGTAAAGTTTTAAAGCTATATGAGAACTGAAGAGGCTGGGCAGAGCCAGGCGCCTGCGCTTCAAGGGCAGCAGCTCAGGGAGAGTCAGCAGAAACCAAGGGAAGCCTCCTTTCCCTGTGGACATGCGGGAGTAACACGGAATTCCACTCTTCCGAATGAGGAAGGGGGCACTAGCCTGTAGGAGCGAGCAGCTCCCTGGGTGTTGCTCAGGTGTTAGTAGCAAGCTGGATTGTGCATCTCAGTTATGGTGTAAAACTCTCTGGAACGTGCCCAGGACAAATCTGGGAAGCATCCCAGTTGGGGAAATGAGTGAGGGGGCCTGGTTCTTTCTGGGCCGTCCTAATTTCAATGCCCATCCGCCCACACCTGGGTTTTGGCTTGGAAAGATACGGTCGCTAAGAATCACACGTGGAAGATTTGGGCAGCAAGAGATAAGAGGGACCCTCAAAGCAGTTCTTACTGATAGCGCTGTGACCAACACTTCAAGCACTTCCAGCACTGTGCCTTCACTGAATGACCTTTCAAAACATGGGTTAAAAAATTCAGCGATACCTGTCAGAAATCAAAGTAAGCGGTTTGCCTTGCAGACAAAGCCACAACCAGGAGTTGAGGAAGGAGGCCACACTATTGCTCGGATGCTGTCTTCCTGGTAGGTGAAGTCTGCCCTCAAATACAGGCTTCACTTTTTGCTGTTGTTTCTAGGAGCCCCGGGGAATCCTCAGTTCCACCGAAGACAGCGGGAAGTTTTGAGAATAACTCACCAGTCCACCTGGGCCATCATCGATCTATTATCTTCCCCTCCACATCCCTGCGCGCAGGCCTCCGTGAACAATCGCAGTTCGTCAAAGCATCGCATGTTCCGGGCCTCTTGCCCCGGGAGATGGCAGTCCGTCTGGTCAGGACGCCGTCTACCCTGCTTCCCCTGTTGGGTGTCACGCGCTTTGCCAGTCTCCTCCACCACGCTCTCCGGAGGTGTAAAGCTCACCAGCTCTTCCATTTCCCGGCCGATGAATGTTTTTTAAATCAGCGAATAACGCTGATTAACTAAATGGCAGGCTGAGCAGCTGCCTTTGCAGTGGTGTACCCGGCCACGGCTGGGAGTGCCCCCAGGAGCCTGTGTTTTGCACTTTCCCATATTATCCATTTTTGACCCTCTTACTACACCCATCTCGTCTACTTATGCAAGCAGTCCTAACACAGAAGGTGCTTCCTAACTACTTACTCTGTAAATATACATGCCCAGCCAGGGTGTGGAAACGAGTTGCATTGACATTTCTTAACAGGAGGTAGTCACCACTTTCTGAATGGCCTCTCCTCTGTGTCAGGTAGCCAGGACATTCCGGGGACACAGGACCCATTTCCTGGGCAGACAGGTGATGACTACCAGGAACTACCAGTTCCTGGTATCCTTGCATGGGGCTCATGCTCTTGAGCCCCCCAACATGTAATAAATCTGTAGGACACACAGGTTACATTTCATGCTGTGCGTCTCTGACTTTACTGGGCCTGTTCACTGTGCTGGCCCATGAATCTTCCCCAAGTGAAGGTAGATGAGGAAATGGAGTCTTTGCTGTGCGGGACGGGAGCCTCTATGTGCGCTGTGACCGGTGGGACACAGAGGTCACCAGGAGTAGGACTCCAGCAGGGCACTGCCGCCTCCTGGATGCGACATCTGGCTGGGCCTGGTGAGGCAGAAAGGCATTTTTATTGGCTTTTCTTTTGCATGGAATTTTGAAGCTGTTTGTGGGAATTGGCTGCATTAATCAAACAGCTGTTTCTCAGAGACATGGTTTATGTTTGCTGGAGCCTCTGAGGGTCCAAGGCATTATTTTTGCTTGCTGAAAGTAAACCATGGGCCAGATCTAAAATGCCAATGGTTCTCTTTCATCACCAAGCCCTGATGGATTTATGTGTGGTCTCCTGACAAAGGAGGAGGAAAGAAACTTGAGGGAATCTCAGGACATGACAAGGAATAGAAAAGTTGGGTCTCTGAGATACAAAGAAAATTCGGGCCCTTAAAGGTGCCAGGGCACCGCGATGTGGGTGAGGGAGATTTGCCGTCATGGAACATCAAGGGCATGGTGACACTGTACCAGGCTGGGCACTTTCCCACGTGGTGCTCGAGACACTGACGGTTGCTTATTTAAATCTTTCTCAAGTACCAAACTCAGCACAGCCCTGTGGAAGATCCACCTTGTTTATTACTCAGGACTGAGTTCATTAGGTACAAACATGGCATTTATTATTTTCTCTGAAAATAAAATATATGAATCCTGTAAAAAATAATTGGAAAATAAAAAAAGTATAAAACGAAATAAAAATCATGTATAAGCATACAATTCAGGAAATAATGCCTACGTATACTGTAATATATTCCTTTTACATTATATTAGATTTTAATAGTCTGAGAATATAATTTGTATGGGTTGTGTCATTCTTTATATGATCGTTTTTCTGCTATAGGTTATTTAAGTTGTTTTCATTTTTCTCACTGTTGTAAATAAGACCTCATTGAACATCCTTGTACACAATTTCAGGCCACATTCTTTTATAGTTTTTTTTTTTTTGGTACATATTTCTAGAGGCGAAGATGTGGAGATCATTGAATATTCATTCTTTTGAGGATTTTAATTCAAAGCAGTAAAAACACAGCATTCCACCAGTGTGTTAATTTACCAAGAATAAAAGCAGATTTACCATGTGGACCCCAGGATTGTCCTAGATATTATCTTATGTATATAGGGTCATAGATGATATATATACATCAACCAAATTTTTGCTCAAAACAGGCATGAAATAAAGTTTTGCCACTAATATAAAAGTGATTCATTTCATGAGTTCGATTCTTGGTTCCGGGAAAAAAAACGAAAAAAAAAAAAAAGTGATTCATTCTTTCTTACATTGTCTATTTGCTGAAACGGTATTTCTCAACTTGCTAAACAGCACAGTGCGAGAGGGCACTGCATGAACCTAAGGTAGAAGAGCCGTGGCCTTCATGCAGAGAGAGGGCACTGTATGAACCTAAGGTAGAGGAGCCATGCTAGGTCTCTAGCAAGTCTCTTTCGTACTCGTGGACCGTATAGACATCTGGACAACATACAACTCCTGAGCGCCTCAGCCATCACATAGCCTCAGCTTTGGCTCCCAGGTCAGCCAGACAAAGGTTCATTCAGGTTGCCATGGAAACAGTGATGTGCACAGTTTATATTATGCTAACCTGAGGTTATCATTCACTCTGCAGGGCTGTGATTTCCCCTCTGGTCCAGGCTTCTAGATAAATGAGACTGCGCCATCTGCAAGGAACTTGTTAGTTTCCATTGAATAGGTTTTCTCTTTCGATCCCAAAATTCCTGTGTCTTTATGTAACTTCCCTGTTAACTAAGAGAAAAAATAAATAAATGCATTCCTCAAGTGAAGAAAGAGAGAAAGACAAGTAGAGAAAACAAAGCCTGCACTCTCAGAGAGAGAGGGCTCTTGATTAGACAGGAAAGAGTGGAACATGTTTCCTGTAGATCCGGTGGCCTGTGGCTCCTCGCCACCCCGTTTTTCTGCAGAGGCCTTTGGATAAAACCCTCTCACATATTTATATGCCAGTCACCTCCTTAGAGGAGCAGCCACTGTCCACTGTGGCCAGACTGGAGCCAGGACATTCAGAGTCAAGGCCGGGAGACCGTAGCTCTGGGGTCTTTTCTGTCCGGCCTGGTTCCAGGCCCTGTAAATCACAGCTGACAGCCCACTGTTTAGAGCCCTGCTCACCAACTGTTGGCCCAGAGATGTGAGCCAGTTCTGTTCACACCTGGAATTCTGCAGGAGGTGGGGAGTAAGTGAAGCCACACCCAGGACCATATAGAGAGGCGTTTTAATCAGCCCTGGTGTCCCCGTGTGGGAAAGGAGGGAGGGGGCAGCGGGACCTACACAAGAGGCCATGTTTGATGGGAGCGTGCTCACAACTTGTGCTTCGAGACAGGTGTGAGTGAGCAGATGAGCCCCTGCCTGCAAAGCACTCCCCCTCAGTGGGGAAACAAGCAGCAGACAGACTCGGAAAGGAAATAGGCCCATTGTCATAAGCCACAGGGTGACATGTCCTTTGATTCTATGAAAGAATAGAGCGCAAGTGAGGAGAATCAGCCAGAACTCATCAGTCTGGGGCCTCACTGTGAGGGTGACTGGGGTGACCAGGCAGAGATCTGAGGGTGGTGGGGAGTTGTCTGTGGGCAAGCGTGCCCAAGACTAGCACAGGAAGGGGGTGGCACAAAGGGAGTGAGGATGGTCTGAGGCCACAAGGGGAGAAGGACCTTAGGACACGTGGGGTACAGAGGCATTGTAAGGATTTTGCATTTACCCCAGACATGGGTATCCCTGCGGGGCTTAGAGCCAGTGACCCCCAAAGCCATTTCTAGACCTTCAAGAAGAGACTTGCTGTGATCAGCAATGCCCGCCACGCTGGCTCCCCAGCCACCAGGAGCCCTTAAGGGGGCCCTGCTGGGCACGTTGGGCCCATCAGTGCCGTAACGTCTCTCTGGAGCCAAGGCTCTGCCTGCTGGGTCACAGAGGTGGAATGACTCAGTGGGCCACGGCTGTCAGGACTGTACCTGCTCAAGCCTCTGAGAGGGAAACTGAGGCGCTGACCCCAAGGCTGTGCTGCCTGCTGTGGACAGGTGCTGGGTTTGCGGTGAGGGGTGCAGGGCCGCCATCCTGAAGATACCATGTGGCCCCTGCCTCCTTCACAGCTATAGCTGCCACGGGGGTGGGACAAGCCACATGTCACTGATTTCCAGGTTCAAAATTATATTCACCAAACATGGCTTAATCCTTGCATGGAGGGGAGAAAGGCCTTTCACTTTACTCTGCTTTATACTTTTCAAAAAGGTCTTTCATCTCCAGCATGACTAAGGATGAAATGTCATCGGTTTTATGTTTCCAGATAATGCCGTCCCAGAAAACATCCTGCAAGGATAGAGACAGGGAGATCACGAACTGGCCGTCTGCACTTTCCTTCCCTGTGTAAACACAGGCCTCTGGTCCTGTCTTGGGGTCTGTCGGACCCCATGGGTCACAGTCATTGCTGGGCCCAAAGCCGCCCTTTGAGCCTCTGAGATAGGCCAGCAAGGTTAACAAGTTAATAAAATCCTACTTATCAGACTCGCGAGCCCGCTTCCTCTTCCCTGAGCTCATGGTTGTAATTATTCTTTATGGACTCTGCGTGTTTCTTTAGATCTGGCTTCCCCCAGCTCCCTCCTACTTCCTGAGGCTTCACCACAGAAGTGGAGGCTCAGGTCCACGGAAAGCGGCTGTTACTCATTCCGTCTGGGTGGAGCAGGGGTCAGTCTGCAGGAACGCACTCACGCTCTCAGGATCTCAAAACATACCTGGGGGAGGTCACTGCTCTTCTGGGGTTGACACAGGTTAGGAATCCCAGTGGCTCCCAGTTAGCCCCAACCCACTGCTCCCAAGTCCGGAGGTAAACCAGTTCTGGCCTCTTTAAAGCCACAGAGCTTCACCTGAAAAGCTGGAACTACGTCATTTGAACTATATACTCATGAAGATGAATTATAATAATGTATATGAAAGTATGTGATGTGATCAAAACAGTGATTTTGTTTGATTATTTTGTTTTTTGAGACAGGGCCTTGCTATGTAGTTCAGACTGGCTTAGAACTCACTGTGTAGCTCAGGATGCCCTTGAACTCATGGCAATCCTCCTGCCTCAGCCTCCTGAGTGCTGGGATTGCAAGCATGTACTACCACACCCTGAACAGTCATTGTTTAAGTTGAAAATTTATTACAGTAAAAGTCATTGGCGTTAAACCTCCTCAGAATCCTTCCCCTTCTTCAAACGCTTAGCCCATTGACCTTGCCTCCTTCCGAAGCAGCTCTGGAAGTCCTTTTTCACGAGTATCTTTAGTCGTGCTGCTGTGGCTGCCGTGATGTCCTGAATCCACTGAAAACATATTTTCATAGTCATTTGGACTTTGGCAATGAGCCAGAAATCAAATGGCCCTGGGTCCGTGAATAAAGCGGAGGAGGACACAGGGCCTGTTTTTACAAGCCTGCCTTGCTACTGGATGGCGCTTGTAGCAGCATTCAGAGTTTTGATCCCCCCTTGTAAAGACACTTCCAGAACTGCTTCAGAAAGCGGCAAGAACAGTGGGCTAAGTGTGGCTGAAGGAAGATTTTGAGGCAGATTGATGGCAGTCTGCCTTTTCTATAGTAATGTTGTAAAATGTAAACATTCACTGCAGTGTTCTATTGCCCCTTGTATCTTTTTAAAAACAAAAACACAGAAAAAAATACGACGTTATCTGAGTTGACTCCACTGCTATTGCTGGCCTCCACTTTATGCTAGAGATGGAAATTGGGGATGAATAACGCAGATTTCTAGTAATCGAGATTTGTTCACCAGGTTCCCTGACTGTTTCCTTGGGAGGCACAGAGTCTGGTGCTGCAGTGATTGCATCAGGGAGGAACGGGGACCCGCCCTCCAAGCAGGACTCAGGGTGTGCCTTGGTCTTGGGAGTGAGTTGGGCTGCAGGGTCCCTGGGCTGTGAGAACCCGGCAGAGACAATTCCCTGGTACCAGATTTCTTTCTCAAAAGGAACGGCTAAGATCCAGGAGGGGCCTGTACCTTGTGTTAGTGGCCTTTGCTCCCTGTAAGTCTCTCTTGTTAAGTCACCTGAGTTTCAACCTTTCACCATATAAATATGCAGCACAATATAAATGTGCAGGACATAGGCTATCTCCCCCACCGCTGTCTTTTAAAAATTTGAGACTTTTCTGAATATACCCATGGTGACCTGGGGTGACTCATCTACTGCCCTGTCTCTCAACACTACCACTGAGTGACCTGTGCATATCGACTCGGAGGAAGGTACACGGCCTGGAGGTGGCAGGGGGTGCTCAGTTGTGGACCTGGCCAAGTTCTGTTAGGTGGGGGGCAGGAGGGACGGGTAAAGGAGAGAGACTCCAGCCTGGACCTCATGTCCAGCCTGCAGGAAGAAGGAGCACAGCCCTGGGGCTGCCGACCAGCATCTAACCAGGGAGACCAGGTGCATGAACAGCGAGGGGCAGCAAGGTGTCCTGTGCTGAGGCCCCTACCAAGTGGGGTTCTGTGCGTGGGGGCCATGCCCAGCAAGTCACGCAAGCAAACAAACGGGGCCTGATGGTGTTGGCGTGCACACGAAGAGCACCCCAAACCCTAGATTCCACCTCTGCATGCTTCAGTGTCCCCGCAATGTCCCTGCTGCCCGAGTGACAAGCTAGTGGAGAAAAGCTGCTCCCCGCCTGAGACCTGAATGCAAACCTCAGGATCCGCATCACCCAACGCTGCACAGGCACAGCCTTCTTTTGCAAGGATTTAAAACTAGGGGCACCAACTCCAGCTTAGTGGCATGTGGACCCGTTAATCAATTCGACACTCAGTGAGCTGAAGGAAGAAAATAATATGACCAGAGCTGGTCTACGTTCCGTTTCTGTCCAGCGTGACAGGTCCCGAGAACGAGGTGCCGCGGATGAACAAAAAAGTTAGGGAAAAAAGAAAAGCAAGAGAGGCATAATTCTGGGATGAGGGGGCTAGCCGCCTCTCGGACTGCAGCCTCCATTACCAATCTCAGTCACCTTTTATTGAGAAAGAACAAAGGAAGCAGTGGGCAAATGGGAGGATGTCAACCGTTTTAGCAAGGACAGTACAACTCAGTTATCATAAGAGTGAGACTTGACTAGTTAGCCATCTTGTACTCATTCCTTCCGGCATATCTCAGCAAAGCATTTAGTGTTGACCTCAGGGCTTTCCACAAGGACACAGGTTCTGCAATCTTTTCCTTTCCACCAATGCTTTTGCTAGACTTCCTCCCAAACCAAACAATCACATGGCTTGGTCAGGCCTGAGGCAATACATTGAAAGAGCAACTAAAGAATGTCCTTCTCCACAGACCAGTCTAATAAATGCTGAAGGACGCCTCTGCTGAAATACAATATATCTTGATTTCATACACACATGCACACACACACACACACACACACACACACATAATTGGTGTTATGTAAGAATCCATTGTAAGTCTTGAATATGCTTTTTACAATCTCACAACAAAAATCACTGATATGCTTAAAAAGATGACACAAGAAAGCTATTCTAATCCAAGTCAGGACAATGAAAAGAATGCTTACACTCACTTTGTTATTTAATATTGTTTTGGAAATACCAGCCAAAGCAATCAGACAAGAGATAATTTGGAGATGTAAAATTGTGTATCTAAAACCACCAAAATAACCAAGAAATTATTAGAATGCATTGCAAAATTCAGAGGTTTGTGTGGTTTTAAAGTTAATATGCAAAGATGAAAAGCTTTCTTTATTTGAAAAATAAAATTTACAAAACATAGTGGAGCATTCCCATTTGAATGGCAAAACCATTTAAGCAGTAAGGATTAAATTTTGTAGGACAACTGCAGGACTTAGATGAAGACAATATTTTATTCTGCTGAAAGACATAATTGCTACTGAGGGATATTTTCTGTGAGTAAATGAGATAACATATCTTATCTCTGGAAGAGGAGACTCAATTGTGTAAGGAAATAAATTACCCTAAATTAGGCTATCTATTCCGTGAAATAGAAGTAAGATACTAATAGGATACTTTGGAATTCCTCAGAATGATAGTGAATCACAGAAGGGAAAATAAGTATCTGAGAATGATCCAGAGGATTGTGGAAAAGAACAATGATATTAAAATGTTGAGCTACTCCAGGAAAATCAGAACGCTGCACAGGAGCATGAACAGACAGATTGCGGAGATGCAGGCAGAGCCCAGAGATAGTCTGCAGAGCCCAGGGGACATTAGCACTTCCTGAATAGCAAAGCAGACATGGTAAGGCACAGGGGAGGTGCTGGGAAAGCGAAGGGACCAGCCTTTGGGGAGAGCAAGTTTCTGAGCATTATGTGCCTGGCAGTGCCTCTGTGCCAAGGGACCGCCCACTAGTGAGACGCAGCAGAGGACAGAAGGAAAGGGTGGGGACAGTCACATCTTTGCTGGGGAGGATTCGAGGTGGAAGCAAGGAGAGGGAAGGGAGTTTTTATTAAGTTTGGGGAAATGTCTTTACTGTTCTGAAAACAAAAAGATATGCAGCTTTATGTAGATGATCCAAACAATTACCAAGGGGAAAAAATGCTGAGCACAATTCCAGAAATGTCACAATAGATCAGCACTTGAGTAGACAGATGGAGAGACAGTTGTATAAAAACTGGATCGTGTTATAATGTTATTTATTAAAAATGCCTTACATTGCATATTTTGGGGAACTGATGAATTTCAGACAAGTCTTTCATTTTTGTTTTGTTTTTTTTTTTTGCTTCTTCATTGTGAGAAAGCAAATTGATTTCTAAAGGACTCTTGGAAAATGAAGAAAAAAAATGATGAGGATCATTAGTACAAGGATCACTGTGTGTGTCCCTCATTTCAGCGTCTCACAGTTCCTGTTAATTTGCTGCTTTAACTCCGCACAAAGAGTGTAATCGTGGTGAACTGCAAACAAAAAGTAATGCGGACAGAGATGGTGACTGGGGGCACCTGGCATCCCTCCTCCCCAGCTCCCCCACCCACCAGGCTGTGGCAGCTCTGTCATTATTTGTTCATATTAAAGTTTTATAGCATCTACGACTGGTGGCATAGCACTGATTTCCACACTGCTTAGTCCTGACTCTGCATTCGTGTACAGGCTGCTTGCCCAGAGCTAATATTCCATCATCTAAGCTGCTGGCATAGAGTCAGTGTTTGGTCAGCTGGGGGTTTTGGGGGGTACCTTATGCATCTGGAAGCACCCGCGGTCTCTCATGTTCAGGAATGTCTACACATGGTCTTCATTTCTGGAGGGCAATGTGATTGCAAGAAAAGAAGTGTGTTAGGTGAGACATCCCTTCTCCTTGACAACCCTGAGTCGCCCCTCCTTGGGAGTGTTCGGTGGTGGAAGGAGGAACTGGAGTGGGCAACCCTGGTCACACCGTTTGGTCTGGGACACTTGGTTATTCCTATGTGGCTCTTTGTCATGATATGAACCGTGTTAAACACGCACACACACACACACACATACACACACACACACACACACACAGCCTAATAGCACATCATAAAGGCTGAAAGTCACTATTATTATCCTTATTTTCTTCATTCTTGAAATTTAGCCGCTTTATTAGAATAGGTCTTTCATCTTTTAGCATTCACTTTTCCTGAACCACCAGATGTTCATCGGACATATAGAGTCCAGAATATTTTTATTTCAGGTGAGTTTCTTTTTAAACACGTCTTCAAATTGGGGGAATATTTTAGCATTTTTATTCATAACCATCCCTGTTCTTTTGCGCTTTAATTTGTACAAATCTTCAAACTTGCCTGTCACGTCCTTAACTGTATCAGTGGTGATTATTTTCTTTTGTATCTCTTAGTCTGACTTGTAATTAATTGTAGTTCCATCTTTAATTTGAAGAAATTTGCATGTAATAAATGAATATGTACAATTAAGCTAAAGGAAGAGAACTATTAAGCTTTGCAGTACATAGACTTCTCTATAAGCCAACTCTGTCACTAAAGCAAATTCCTTAGGATTTTAGGAGAAAATATGAACCTTGATTTTTGTACCCAATGAAATTGTTCTTTACATATAAATTCTATGAAAAGTTATTATCAAAAATTCGAGAAGCTTCTTCTGGAAAAGAAAAACCAATAAACTATACTTGAATGATTGAAACTAAAGAACTCAGACAGAGAGAAGACATTATGGAACCTAAAAAGTCAAGCTTATAAAGCAAATAGTGGAATAGTGATTTCTGGAGTCTCGACTTAGGGGTGAGAAGAAAATTTGGGAAATATTGGTCAAAAGCCTTAATTTCAGCTACACAAGAGGCGCAAGTTCAGATGATCAATAGTACACATGATGAGTATAGTTAATAACAATGTATGGCATACTTGAAAATTCATGAGGGGGGGAGGGTTAGAGTGCCCTCACTGTAACAGCAGATATGTTAATAATCACCATGGCTTAGCCTTTCCACAATGTATACATATATCAAAGCACTGTGCTGCATACCATAAGCATATACAATTTGCATCTGTCAATTTAAAAAGTTAATTGTTTTAAAATGAAAGGGCTAGTGTAAGCATTGAAATGTAGGACTAAAGGTAAACTTCTGTACAATAGGCCTGTGGGATACTGCAAACTAACACTTTTCAAGAAAAGATGATAAAGTAAAATTTTAAAGTAATTATACAATAAAGAGACTAAAATTCCTATGCTTATTAAGAGAAAGAGGTATAGTAAGTACTAATATTTGCTTCACTTAGTCTTTTGCAACTGTTCTGATATTGCACTTTGGTAGAATTATTAAAAACTGTTATGCTGTTCCAGTAAAACAGACTGAACGCAGAAAGACACGGCACCAAGGAGATCTAGGAGACAGTAACTTTATTATATCAATGCGCCAGACTGGGGTCACTCCCAAAGAGTCAGCGCCCCACCCAACGTGGTTTTGGAGCTTTTAAGGGGAGCGCAAGTGGGAGGTACAGCAGCAGATATGGTGCAGTATGATTGGAGGGTAGAGTGACACCACGGGTGGCCAAGGGAGCTTACACATCTCAAGTTACATTGCAAGGCTATCATCAGTTACACAGAGACAGTGAAGACAAAGGTTACACAAAGGAAGAAGTGTTCCATGATCGGGCTTGCCCCAGCATGTCCACTTGGTTTTGGCGGGCATTCTTGGTGGGTCTTTACTTAAAATTTTAATTTTCCTTCATTGTGGTAAGCATAGCTGTCTTCCAAGCAGTTGACCCAGGTTTGTTTCCTGGCCAACACACCAGATGGTACAGCAAGCAGAACACTGAAAAGACACCCAGGATTTGGAGGCAGTGTACAGCCTTACTTTACACCGGTGGTCCTAGATAGGCTTGCTCCCAACAACAAAGAGAACGAGGCCCAGCCGTCTGGTGGCCTGGAGTTTTTATAGACTTTCACAGGCAGGAAGTAGAGAGCCAAAACTGCATGGTTTTGATAGTGCAGGGCAGGTCCCACGACTCTGGGGAACACATGGATCGAACCAGGAACAGAAACATAGAGCCCAAGGTGTCGTGTAGATGAAGGACCAGGAAGTGAATTGCAGGCATTCCCGAACAAGTGAGAGGGCCATATTATATGCGGCAGGTTAGAAAGCCAAAAGTAGAATAAAAGGATCTTTTCCACTTTAATTCTACCTATCAATATTGTCAAAAGCTATAAAATTAGTCAGTAGAACTAAGAGCAAATTAGCTCCTAAATTATCACAAGATGAAAAGTACTAAACATAAAATGAAAGACACAAAAGAGCTAGAAAGTATTTTATCCTATCCAAAAATGATGAAAAACAAAGGTAAATGTATACAATTCTATTAATGTAACTCACTGCCAGATTTATAAAGAAAACATATGGTTGTCTCTGTAGATACAAAAAAGTACTCAGTTAAATGTAACATTTATGTATGACCAAATAACAACTATTAGCAAACAAATAAGAAAAGGAAACATTCAGAACTTGCTTTAAAAAAAAAACACCAGTAGAGCAGCTAGAAGTCATCTTGTTTGAATAGTTAGACATGAGAAGTTCTTATTTTTAAAATGAGAAACAAGAAAAAGCCACTATTATCATTGCTTCTAATTTGTACTGTATTGGAACCATAGGGAGTAAAAAACCAGGAAAAAATACCCCTTATTCCTGGAAAATAGAGAAAAACAAAACCAAATATAAAGAGAAAAGGATGGGAAAGAAACTTTATTTTTGTTTCCAGCAATGATAAATTTGAAAATGTAATTATAAAAGTTTCTGCAATAATACAGCAAACTCACAAGAATCTGGAAATAAATATTACAAAATATGAGTATGACTTTTACTGAGAAAATTACAACAGAATTTTTTAAAAACTGAATAAAGTGAAACACATTCTGGGTTAACAAGTGGAGAGATAAACTTAAAAAGATATCAAGCCTCTGTAAATTGACTTCTGAAGTTCACGGTATCCCTGTCAAAATCTCAGAGGATTGTTAATGAAATTTGGTAGTTTTTAATCATCAAATCCACAGGGAAAGTCAAAGGCTAAGAATGGAGGGAACACGCTCCGTGCTGTGGGGCATGGATGGTGATTAGAATGGAATGATGTCCACACAGAGCTGAACCAACAGACCTAGAACACAGGGCTGAGGCCCTGGAAGCTGGCCCATGTGTGTTTATGCCACCAAAGCTCCGTGTCCACAGAGTGGCAGAAACGCTAGAAGATGAAGTATGTGTACCAGGAGCCTAACCATCCCGTATGGAAGATCAAATCAAATATTTCCAACAGCTTACCGCATGCTAAATTCCAGATAGACTCAAGCGATCCGAGTGAAAAGTAAAACTTTAAGGTCTGTAGAATTAAAGTAGGGCAATGGCCAAGTTTGGTAAAGACACGGAGAAAGGAGCTGCACTCCGTCTGGTGTGGGATGGAGAGGAGGAGGCCGTGTAAACGGGACGAGTCCTCCGAGGACATTTGTTTCTTCTGTGCGCTGATGAGGGGACGCTTTATGCTCCTGCGTCTCGCTTGATGCCCCACAGATGGCGTCACACAGAAGGATGTGCTTGAGAGCACTACCTGTCAGAGGGAATATCTGAAATAACTGCAATGTTCACCCATGGGCCAGTGGGTGAACTGTACCACATTCATGCAATACGATAGCACACAACAATTATTATGAAAAATGGGGTGCGAACTTTGCCTGTCTGGACTGGAATGGGACGGGGACCGAAACTTCCAACTCTATGAGCAATATTCATCTTTCAAGGACTAGTGTCTGAAGCCAAATAGAAAACACAGTCGAGTGACATAAATCACGATGTTGACACCTGGCATCAGGGTTCTTTGGGAGAGATTTGTCTCTGTTTAGGAGAAATAGGCTTAATAAATTCCTTTAGGTCCAGAAGGTGAAATTTAAACAGTATACTTTGGAGAAAATGCAGGGCACCTCATGCTATTAATCTATGATTAACTTAGGAGTGAAAAATCATAGGCCATTGTTGTAGTCAGGGGTACACTTCAAGTAGAGACCAGGGCTCCTCCGAAAAGTACCACAGCCACTTTCAGGGAAGCAAAGTCCTGAGCTCCTCTGACAATGAGAACAACCGAGTTCATCAGGAAAGCCAGTGCAACAAGCTCCTCTAGGAGAACCGACAGCTCCCTAACAGCTTTTGTTCCTTCTCCAGTTCTCCTTTTTCCTGCTACTGGCAACAATCCTCAGGTGGACCTCCCACACAAGCACCACGCTGATTCAGCTCAACTGGGTGTTATAAGTCAACCGCCAGCTGTCAATTCACCACAGCCATATTGACATAAAAGTTAAATATTACACCTGTAATCTCAGCAGTCTGAGAGGTTGAGGAAGGAGGATGGCAAGTGTGAGCCCCTGCTGTACAACTCAGTAACTTTGGGAGAACCTGTTTCAAAAGTTAAAAACTTCAGAGGGCTGGAGGTGTAGCTCAGTGCAAAGGCCCTGGGTTCAATTCCTGATACCACCACCACCAAAAAAAGATGAATACCCTAGTTCAAAGTCTTAATGTTTTCACACTTTATAATTACCATATCTCACTTTTGTAACTAAAAATATATAAAATCAAGAAACGTGAATTGCAGTAATAAAACATCATTTTACACAAATCAAATTGTCAAGGATTGAATTAAAATGACAAGACCTCTCTTGGAGTATGTTTGGGGAAATGGACAGGCTACTGCTAGCAGAATGCAAAATAGTATAGATTTTAGGGAGGGCAGCTGAGCCTTGGAAAACAGTCAGACTCTTAAAATCTGAATTGCACTTTATGTAAATTATGCTCAGAAAGGTCAGAAAAGAGCAAAAGTATTCACATGCGGGAAACACGTTGCCTCTTAAAAGAGAAAAGTAGAATAAAGGTGATCTCTGTATATGCAGGGTAGAAATGTATTTCAATAATCTATATCCTATGATGAAATAATCATCAAATGTTAAAATTGATTTTTCAATTTAATGGAAAATGTTTAGGATATACTGTTCAGCTTTAAAAGTGAATTTCAAAATAGTATACTAGTTCAACTCCTTTGCTTACATTTGTGTCCATACATATGCATATAAAGGGTGGAAAGAAAGGATATAAATGGATGGAAAAATAAAGTGAACTAATTACTATTTCTAGATTTTTAAAATAGTTCCTATACTTTCCCTCCTTTCTCATATATATATATGTATATGTATATATATATATATATATGAATGACAGCAATTTCAAAATCAAAGCAAAAGTCATGAGAGAAGGGAGAGGTAGGCCTCTCACCAAGTCTGGGGAGCACTTTCCAGTTTGGGGGGCCAAATCATATGGCCTGTGGGCTGTAGAATAATTCCTGCTGGTCCAGTCGCTTTCTGTTTCCTCCAACGCCAGACAGGAGGTGTAATTCAGAATTCACCCCCTCCAAATCCATCCTTTGTGCTGCATTACAGTGTAGAAGGACAGAGGAAAAGAAAATGTTATTTTAGGGGATGTAGATCAAGGAATCAGAAACATTATTCTCAACTTTTTCATCTCCATGAACACAGATGTCCCTTAAATAGCTGTGCAAATCCATTATGTGATGATCAATTCATCAGAACACTAAGAAGTAAATTAAAACGGCACCATGGCCTGAACTACATATGAACCAGAGGGGAGGGATACCATTTCTGTTGGGAAAATAAAGGTACTAATTTGATAAGGAGATTAAGGGAGTGAACTGAAGGAAAGGGAGGTTTCCTTGTTAAAAATTTACCATCGTTAATAGAATCCATTCATCACGCCCATCTGTTACTTCTGGCTGTGAAAACAGCAGACTAAGGAAGAAAGTTACAAAGGTTTTACACCTCTGGAATGTTCTTACACTTTTAAGAAATAAGAATTTTTGCATTTATACTTAGCGAAGAGTAAAGGTTTATTATACTACAAAGATCAACGTGTACTGGTATAAATACTGACGCACATGCTCAAACCAACGGCTGAGGCCAGCACACGCCAAGTGCTTCCTAAAATAAAATGACTGCGATGCAAAAGGCAGAAGCTGGTGCACACCCGCGGCGTGTATCCTCCCCTGTCTCCGGGCAGCAAGTTGGCAGCATGCTCGCAGTTGATTAAGATTCCATTACGTGACTCTATTGGGCATCCGAGCAGTGACCTGCAGTGAGATTTCCTTGGCTGTTCTTGGGTCCTTGGAGTCCTAATCATTTCACAAGCTATGTCCATTTTCTGTCTGAAGTTCAGGAGAGGAAGGACTAATTTATTTGAGGCTATAAAAATACATTGTAAGAATAGCAGATAAGGAAAAGTTTGAGTAAGTTCAAAAACTATTTTTTTCGGTAGTACATTCAAGCACCTGCTCGCCTCTGACCTCTGCTGTAGGACCTGCAGTTGAGACACAGCTGCTACTGAGTCTTAGCCTGGAGAAGTTCCTCTCCAGGAGACCTGCAAAGGTCGGATCCAGCATGCGGAGTGTTGTGAATGGGGATGTACACAAAAGACCTTGCAGCACACTAACTCTACTCACGGTGTTAGGGGCATGATACTGATTAGTGCTTTTCACAGATATTCTCACTGTCCTGAGCACATGGCAGGATCACAGCTGTCTGCTGCCACTCAAGTGCAGCATGCAAGTGTGACTTGCCTTGCCATGGTGACCAAGGCGCACCCTCTTGCCGCCTAGGAGTAGGGAGAGTAACAGAGAGTCCCGCTGCTGGCCACCCAGGCCATGCACAGAGTGAGAAATTAGCCTTGGTTGGGTACACCACTGAGATTCAGGAGCTGGGGGGTTGTGGCTGCCATCCACCCTAGCCCTGCTGATTAGCATAGGGCGAGACACATGGGCTGGGATTTGGAGGGGTTAACGCAGGGTAGAAGGACAGGGACAGAAGGAGTACTAAAAGCAGAACTCCAAAGTGCAAAGCCATTTTCCTTTGACATGACGGGTCCTCCCTGGATCTGTCTGCTCGGTGGCAGTGTCCTCTCTTCCTAGGCTACTGGTCAAGCACAGTTTATCAACCCTAATCGTTTGTTTCCCCTCCGGTCCAACCTACACCAAAATTTCAGGAGAGGAACAACCAAAGCAGGGCTTTGGTAATAATAGCAGAAAACAAGAAACCTTAGCAAAGAAGTATCAAGACAATTTGGATGGACAAGAAAAAGATAGAAGACCAAAACTAGAGGAACTCAGAGACACTACCCAGTTTTCTTGCAGAACCCTCTGAGAGGCACTGTGCCCCAGGAGTAATGCTCAGAAACCATAGGACAGAAATCAAGAGGAGTGTAGAAAGGCCAGCCAGAGGCATGGTCAGACCCCCAAATCTATTCCTCTACTGAGCACAGCCTAGAACCCCTCCCTCCAGGAAGGTAGAGAGGCTGTGGTCTTGAGTGCGGATCAAGCTCAGAGGGAGGCACAGATGAGAATCAGAATGTAAATGAAAATCCAAAGATTTAACAGTGTGTTCTCCAGTTTTCTTCCCCAGTGTGGCTTCTAAAACACTGACAGCTATGTTTACGTCCCCAGAAGGAAAGTCCATGGTGGGGCACCTGAATAATAGCAGTCAACTTGCTTCTCACAGCTTCCAGGGAAGCCGCCGCTCAGCATGCCCTTCCACGCACCTGGGCTTTGCGTTAGTGTGGTGGTGTCCCACCGGACACATGGATGAAGGACAAGAACCATGGACATTAAAGGCCTCCAGCGTGGAAGTGTAAAAGCCCATCAAGGGAATGGACACAAGCAAACTGGAGAAAACTGGCTGTGCAGAGCTAGAGGAAAACTTCCAAACATGTGAAATGCATTTTTCAGAAATAAGGGGAAACATTGTATCTTTACCTCGAGAACAGAATGTGTTTGTAGAGGACAGGACAAAGAAAAGTAGAGACATGAAAGAACTCTGGAAAATGAAAAGCTTGAGCTGATATTTTAAAATGTATGTGATGCTAGAGTTGAAGACAGAAAGGGAATAAACAGTCAAAAAGAAAATATTAGGAAAGAAAAGGCTCAAGGATTAATCTAGGAATTCTAACATCAAGACAGAACTGATTAAATGGTGTAATTACCAAGGAACAGAACAAAGAAAACCCACACTACTTTTGACATATGAATTTTCAGATTAAAGAAATTTACAATAATCACTAAAAACTAACCCAAACCGAAATGCACAGACATGAAATGTTAGTGCACCCATGAAAAAGAGAACCTGAAATAATGTGCAGATGGAAAAAGTCGTAAAAGAGAATCGGAATGAAGTGGCTTCTGATCTTTCAACAGCAAATGCTATAAAACAGTGAAACCCTGTCTTAGGATTTCTGAAGGAAAATTATTTTCCACAGAAAATTCTGTCTGGCAAAATCATCAAATGTGAGAGTGAAATAAAGTCATTTTCAGGCAGCAAAGTACTAACAGCAGTTCACATTCACCTTTTCTGAGAGAGCTACAGAATGTGCTCTAGTAAAATGAAGGCATAAACAAAGGATTAACAGGAGTCAGGAATCTAATCTTAGGCGAGTTAGGCTTTCCAAATGCAACCAGTTTTAACTACTTGACTGTATCTTCTGGTAATTATTTAGACTTAAATTATATGCTTTTCCTGCTATTTGGGGAGCAATATTTTCCTTAGACATTTTTCTTCTAAGGGATGTTAAAGGTTTATATAGATGATGTCTGTGCTTTTTTTCTCTCACTTTATGTTTGGATATTGAAGAAACATCAATTACATCAATGGATGTGATGCTAGAGTTGAAGACTGAGAAAGGGAATAAACAGTCAAAAAGAAAATATTAGGAAAAAAAAGGCTCAAGGATTAACCTAGGAATTCTAACATCAAGACAGAACTGATTAAATGGTGTAATTACCAAGAAACAGAACAATGGTTAAGCTGGTCAGGTTTGTTTCTGCAATTCCTGTTTCTACCAGTTGCCTGTTTTGTTTCCCTGCATGGTAAGCCTCAGGGACGTTTCAGTCCTTGTAAGTCTCCTTTCTCTTGCCAGAAGCAGAACCGACCATCCTAAGCATCCCAAGCTTTCCCATTGTGTGATTCTTCAGTGGCCAGTGCTACCACCCAGCATTCCCAGACTGAGTTCAGAATCCACGGTCCTGGAACCCATAGGTGAGTGGGTGCTGTTATCTGTGTTCAGTCCTTGCTAGGTCCCTGTTGCATCTTCTTTTCTCTTCTTGGTGTTCACATGACTCTTTGCTGGCATATTCTTCTAGAGTTTGCCTTGTTGTATCAGGATGGTTATTCTTCTATTTACCTGTAAACTGAAGTTTGTTATATTCTCTAATAATAATGTAGATATGAGCTATGTGCTGCCTTATTTGTCCTTGGTGATTTGTGTGGTTTTCAGAGGGTATGTAGGGAAATTTAGATTTAGGTGGCTGCTACTACACTGGAGGGACATGAGAATCCAGAAAATAGCACAGGAGTGACATTTGTGTTCTTGGTGTAAGCAAAGACTTACACCAAGCACACTCATCCACTGCTGGGGAGAGTATAAGTGGATCTTCTTTGGAAAACTGCTTGGCAGTATCCACAAAAGCTGGCCACACACACTAAGTGATCTTGCAATTGATTTCCCTAGTTACATACCCCAGGAAATGGAATACCTAAAAGACAGAAGTACGCCTTTGGCATTCTCATAGTATTCAGAACCAGAAACCCAATGTCCTCCATCATAGCATTGATACACAAATCTCAGTGAATGCACACCACACACACACACACACACACACACACACACACACACAAAGGCATACTAGTAATGAAAAGAAATAATTGGGATACATGCAACCACATGATGACTAACACAAGCATAATATTAACTAGAGGGAATGGATAGAGTAAAATGAATACTGTATATTGCATTTACATGAGGTTCAAACTAGGTAAAAACAAGCAAACATCTAACACACAAAAAGCACAACAGCCTGCTGCGCAGGCCAGATCAGTGGCCTCCTCTGGGGGAAGGGAGGTAGGGAGGTTGAGAGGGCCTGGAAGGGGCTCTTCTGAGCTCCTTCTACCCTGGCTCAGGGTCTGAGGGGTGGGTCAGAGTGTGTGCTCACTTTGTGACAACTCATCAAGCTGAACCCTTTGGATCTGTTCGCTTCTCTGGATAAATGTTATACTGCAACTAATAAGTTGATTAAAATAAATCCTTTGAAACCATTTTCAACTTAAAACAGAAGATCTGTGCTGAGGAGATGTGATCTAAACTCAGTGCTAAGACTTCTTAGCTGTAGGTTTGTCTTCTGCTTTGCCAAAGCTCTCTGACTTCTGTGCACAAAATGAGATGCACTTCGCATATGTGCAAATGCTAGGAGGAGTGAACCCTGATGCAGACAATGGACTCAGCGACCATCAGCACTGAGCGGGTCACTGTGGGCTTATGGGTTCCAACAGAGGTGCCACCCTGGTGGCAGATGGTGGTACTGTGGAACACCAGGCACATGTGAGGCGGGGGAGCTCTGTACCTTCTGCCCAGTGTTGTCTTAAATCCCAACTCTCTAAAACATAAAGTCTATTTAAAAACAAACAAACAAACAACAGTTTTGCTCCAAAATGAGGTCCAATCTTAGTTTGCGGGTATCTGCAGCCACATCCCACCTGCCCCAGCAAGAGAGTCCAACAAGAGAGGTGTAAGCTAAAGCTCTGTCATCAGTGACTCTAAATTGGCCTGGAAACCCAGAGGACCACTTGCAGGCCCTGGTGGAGCATGTGTGGGCTCCCCAGTAAACTTGGGAGCAAAAGAACAAAAGCTTGGACAACTCCGGGGGCGTTAGAGCCAGGGCGACCTCCAACTGGGGCATGTCCAGAGGCAAATCCACTTGGCATTCCACTGGGAGGTTGCTGGTAGGGAGAACTCTTTGTTCAGAATTTCAGAACTGTGTGGTTTTGTTCCCCAACACGCTGGCTTCATACACATCATTTTTCTCCATACACATCATCATTTCAGCAGCGCAATTTTTCTCTTGCCCTTTAAAGTGCACTTGTCTCTGTTCCCAGAAGGAAGAGCATAGTAAACAGAAGTCAGATCTCCGTCCTGTGCAGAATGCACGCCATAACCTTGGGCCCAGCTCCAGTCGCTCTTGGCGTCCACATGACACAACTGTGAAGGGGGGGATGCAGGTTCTGAGCTGGGTGAGCACTTGACACCAGGCATCCAGTTTAATGGATATTTTCCCAGGCCACCAGGGCTGTTTGATCAGCCACACTGACTGGTTGCTTTGGTGTTCTACAGACAGTCTTGAAAATCAGATTCAGTTTGTGTAATCAACCAGATGGCCACCGCTTCGCCCCTCCCCTTACTATGTCCTTTCTTCTGCCTGTTCTTCACTCCATTTGAAGGGGGCGGGTCATGGGCAGAACATAAGCGGCAGCCTCAGAGGGCCTTGAGCAAGTTCCAGCTGGGAGATTTGCCAGGGCCACAACCTGGGCAAGGTACAGCCCCAGGAGGACGGGGAACAGTGTTTGCCTGACACCACACAGGCTCAAACATAATTCTCCAGTTCTTGTGTCTTCCCTACCCTTCCACTCATGCTGGTTAGAAGTCTTTTAGGTAAGGGGTCCAGTTTTGCTCATCTTATCCCTGCAACAAAAATAGGTATGCTGTAAATACTTGCTGAATTAAATGATCAGCTCAGCAAAGTCATGGAACATTGCCATTTGGTGGTCAGGAAAACAAACACCCCCAGTTCCACATACTCCAGTTGGAAAAGAGCCACGTGTGTGTGTTTTCTTCTTGCTTAATTTTATAGCACCTTTCTCCCGAGGTACACGATAAAGCCACTAGAGAAGCACTCAGTACACAGCAGGCACCCCCTAAGGATTGCTCAAACCAATTAATTGGTAGCCTTTCATTTCTAATTCTGTTTTAGAACAGGTGCTGCATGAAGACATTCTGGTGCCAGTCTGCTCCTCTAAATTAATCTTTGACATATAAGTTTGGGGAGAGGAGAGGCACATACCTGTAATCTCAATACTCAGGTTGCTGAGGTCAGAGGATCATGGTGAGTTCAAAGGATACATAGTGAGTTCAAGACCTGAGCTGCATAGTAGAGATCCTGGTTCACAAAAAACAAAAAATAAATATATAAGTTTAAGGGGCCTATGATGGGATCCAGGCTGGAATGTAGCACAGAATCCTTAGTGAGCATTCCTAACTCAAGGAAAGAATAGCTGGCACCTCGACTTACCCTGTTAACTCAGTTTCCCCCCCAAAACTGTTCTGCCTCTGTCACAAAGCCACAGAAACTAGAATGATGAGATAGAGTTTCCTTGTTCCACAAGACAATGCTGTAGAGGAAGACAAACTGAGTGTTAGCTAATCAGAGAACTCACAGCTGCTTGGAGCATTAACCATCACTCAGTTCTTGGGGCAATTTGACAGTTTGGAAGGAAATATTTAATCCAAATGCATTTTGACCCCAATGCTCTGCTTTCGGACATTTGTTCCCAGAAATCAGCAAGTCTCTGTAAAAAGGTTTATGAAGACAGTGCGCCAATCTGTGGGGAAGCAAGGAGCACTGTGGGGCGCCTGTTAGCTGGTTCCCCCCTGCGCTGACTGCGGCATGGCCCTGTCAAGTTCTGCTGAGCAGCATTCCAGAGTTTTTCCAAAAAGTGACGCATTCCAGGCTGTGGGAGGGCTGGATCATGGACAATGTTTTCTTTATTTACAGGTTTTGTATTTTCTATCATAAACTGTACAGTAAGCAAAATAAAAAGAAATATATGAAAGGGACTAGGTCTTCCAAGGCACTAGGTTAGCCCTTGCTACGGGCACTGCTGACAAATTGCACTGATGAGGATGTGCTTTGGGTGACTGTAGGAGACACAGTGCCAAAGTACTCCGTTTACATGATGCAAGGGCCCATGGGCAAGCTCACATGACAAGGGCACAAACAGCCATCAGAGGTTGCTAGATGGGGTTCTCTAGAGGAACAGAATCAATTCAAAGTATGTGTATGAATATACAAAGGGATTCATTAGGTAAGCGTACAGGATCAGAGGCAGAAGAGTCACAGTGTTTGCAAGCTGGAGAGCTGAGGATCCAGCAGCAGTCAAAGATCAAAAGCTTGGAGCCCACTGTGGAGCCACTGGTGTGAGTCTGCACTGGAAGGCCAAAGAGTCTGTGTTGGAAGGATGAAGAATCTGCACTGGAAACCTGAAGAAACTGGAGAGCAAGGTCCAAAGGCAATGGTGAAGACTGGAGCTCCTCCAAGAAAAGAAGCACTTCCTTTTTCTTTCTGTTTTCATTCCCTCCAGGCTACAAGCCAGTTGGTTGGTGCCACCCAATCCAGGGTGGATATTCCTCACTCAGTTTGCTGATGTACGTGTCAATCTTCCACAGACACGCCCAGAGCTATACTAATCTGCTCCTCAAGTCAAGTTGATACATCACAGTGCCTGCTCACAGAAGGCTTGTAGAAAACACAGACTGCTGGGGAAAGAAATCCATTAAGAAGATGTAGAAACAAGGAGGAGATCATACTGAAGGTCAGGATGGAGCTGGTTTATCCTGTGGCTGTACTAAGATTTTCTGAATCCTGCCGTTTCATCTTTATAGTGGAGCTGTTCCTGGTGTTATCTCCCTGGTTTGTCTCTTAAAACCAGGAGAGACCTGAAATGAGCAGTGGGGAGGGAGACACTTTATGACAAGGCTGGCAAACACAAAGCCCACGGGCCACCAGGTTCTGTGTTTCCCCTGGGAGAGACACCAATTAGGAGTCACAGAGCCCTGGCCAGCCCAGAGGTACAGTTGCCCCTCTGGACTCACCAGTTCTGCATCTTTGCATTCAAACAACTACAGATGAAAAATATTTTTTAAAATTGCATCTATATTGAATAAATACAGACATTTGTCTTATTATTATCCCTTAAGCAATATAATAGACCAAATATTTATGTATCATCTATGTTGTCTTATGTGTTAAAAGTAATCTAGAGATGATTTAAAGAATACTGGAGGACATATATAAGTCATGTGCAAATACCATGTCCCTTTATGTAAGGCACTCAAGCATGCAAGGGTTCAGATGTCTTTGGGGTCTTGGAGCCAGCCAGTCCTTCACAGACCCTCAAGAACAACTGTATAGCCACAGATTACTGAAAAATCAGATGAGGAGAACAGAGAACAAAAATACCATCCATTTAAAAAGCAACAAAAACACCCTTAGTATTTCTTTTCAGTTGAAAAATCTTCCTATTATCCAAAACATCTTGTATGTGATGCCTAAAACATGGCAGAAACTCAACCAATATTTGGAATGAATGTAAGAAGGAGCCTGTAAATGAACATCCATGGTTAGAAAGAATCCCGGGTGTCTTCAGATTGTTCTCTTTGATGCACAGAAGTGACAAAGTGGATCACCACACAGTGGCCTCTGAAAAGGGAACCCACATTATTTGAGTCCCACACTGTGTGAAGCCAGGTCCGTGGCTCATGCTCAGTAGGAAGGGAAACAGGCATGCATGTGTGGGAAGCCCCTGGGGGTGGACATGGTGCATCTGAGGGTTAATATCTACAGGAAGTGGCCCACAGGCTCAAGGACTGGATGGTTGGTGTGGGTTGGAGGTGCAGAAAATGTTTGTAGAGCACATAAACTTGAGTTGGCCTCAAGCGTATGCAGGATTTGGGGAGCTACTAGGACTAGGGAAGCCCCAGAGAGGGAAAGCAGAAGTCAGGGCTGGAGGCAGGAAATGGGCAGAGTCCTTCACCATGGGTGGGCACAGAAGTCACCGTCAAAGAAGCACAGCCAAACTGCTCTGTGACACTGCAGGAAGACAGGTCACGTTCCTTATTTTCCTAAATTAGATCAACCCCCCAGTCCCGGGGAGGGCGGGAAGCTGAGATGAGCCATCTGTCCTCAAGTGTCTGCCCGTCCTGCAGGGAGGCTCCAGAATCACTGCACAACATTCAGTTCAAGACGGACTGGTCCGGTCATGGACACAGTTGGTGCCTCTTTCCGGCTCAGCAGCACCCTCTTATCTATCACCCTGTCCAGTGTGATGCGGGTCAGTCTGCTCCAGGACCCTCAGTGCTGTCATTGCCCACCCTTCAGACACCCTGTGCTGCCCAGAGCCTCACTGCTGAGAATGAATGGTCCCTCAGGCTCTCCTCCCCAGCCCCTCCATTCACCTCCAACCTTGCCTTGTCCACCATCTCTCATGGGAGTCTTTGTGTGCTCACTGTTGATCCCTCCTGGACAAGCTTCCTCGTTGCTCTGTCTGGCCAGTACCTACAAGTCCTGTTCCTCCTCCTGCATAGAAGCCCTCTGGCCCCACCACCCTGTGCCCTCAGATCCTGTACTTGCAGTCCCCGGTCCCCATCGGGATGCACATCCATCCTCCCATCTGTCTCCTTGGCTGCCTTGACTTCCACAGTTCAGGAATTGTGTTGATTTTGCCCCAGGTGCACTCGGAGCACCAAGCCCCAAATGGATCTTGCAGTGGCCACCCAGAGCAGGACTCATGGCACTGGGCTGTGGAGAGAGTCAGTAAATCATAGCAGCAAAGGACTTGGGCGAGGAGATGGGGTAGACAGGCTCCTGGGAGGGATGTTGCCCAGAGCCAGGCTCTGCTAGATCACTTGACCCACCTGTCAGTCCAAAAGGTAGGCCCCACCAGGGTACCACTTTGCACAGTGCAGATGCAGGTTATTATCTCATGACCCAAATCCACCATCTTGCAAATGGCCAAAGCTCCCCTTGACCCTAGACTCTTCTCCCTCCCACATCCTAAACCAGGGGCCAGTACAGAGTGACGTGGAGGCCACAGAGCCAGGTAACAAGAGGAGAGAAATGCCTCCCTCAGGGCAGGGGGAAGGCAAGTGGCCCTGGGCACGTGAGGATCATCAGGCTGGTAGCTTCTGTTCTCCTCTGCAGATAAACTCAGTGTTGTCCACTCAGTGTGAGGTGTGACAGGGTCAGGGTGGTGAGAATTTCAAGGAGAGGTGTTGCTACTGCTGCTGTTGCTACTGCTGTGCTGCTGCTGCAGCTGTTGATGATGATACTGACGTTGATACTGAGGCTAATGTTGATGTTGCTGTCTCTGCTGCTGCAGCTACTGCAGCTGCTGATGGTTATATAGGTACCAACAATCACAGCTAATCCCTGTCCAGAATGGGACCCCAGATCCCATCAGCCCAAGACCACCTGTCGACATGTGTCATCCTTGTGATTAGTAGGGGTGGCCCTTTTCCCTGTCATGTCCTTGGGATACTCTATACTCAAGGGTCTACCAGGCCCTTCTCACAGAGTTACAGACACACAAGTGCCAGGTCGTCTGGCCCATTGCTCCACGCTGTTGGTGCCACAGCCTGTGAGCCTCTGGGACCTCTTCTAGACCACATATTCTGATCTGTGGAGGCCCCAGAGTGATTGCAGTCCACAGAGGAAGGCTCAGTACTGCTTCCGCCTTGAAGTAGACCACGGTGAGGGTGGAGGGACCTGGAATGAGGCAGGTGCCCCAAAGGATAAGACCCTAGAAAAGAAGAGAGAGGTTTAAAACATCTCCAGCCCTTCCTTCCCCATCTCTGCATGGTGCTTGATCAGACTGGCTGCAGAAGAATATAGCACCCCAGGGCACCTCAACAACATGAGTCCTGCATTCAGCTCCTCAGCTGCTTGGTGAAAGCCAGCAGCAGGCTTCACTGTCCTTCGTTTCCCCCAAACTTTGGCAGAGTCTGATCCCATCATGTGTCACAAACAGTCTGTTAAATCTACAGCTGAGAGTGTTTATACTTTTTCTCCCTAAAGAATAATGATTCTGACAGGATGAGGCTGAGTAAACATTTATTTATCTGCTGTTTTCATAAGGCAGATGGAGAAGTCATTTTATGCTCAGGGAAAAGAATTGATCTTAAGAGTGCAAGTCTTAGAATATTGTTTCCAAGTCATTTTCAGTGCTATTATTAACCAGATGGTAGATGTCCCTTTTGAATTTCCTTTATGGAAATTGAAAACACTGCTGCTGCCGGCGTTCCTGGTGCTGCACTGTACTGGGGTGTCATTATTGTGCTGGAGGTTGTTGCTGTTAACCTGTAAGTGTTCCCTAATCATTCCCTGTATAGACTCTGTTATATTGGCTAGTTTGTGTTTTCCCTAGACGTGAGCTTCTGGTTAGGATGGATATCTCTATAGACTTTGTAGCTCCTGACATTCATTTCATGCCCCATTCCTGGGACAGAAGAAAATTTGTCCTGCACATACTACATATTAACATAGCTCAAAGCAAATGACTTGCTAACAGAATAGGACATTTAACTGCTTCCACCTTTGAGAACTGATATAACTGACACATGGCCATTGACAGCAGGGAGGGGGCATGGTTTTATGTTATTCTTAGAATTTTCTCATGTTGCTTACAATAAAACATTGCAACAATAGGCAAGATGTGGAATTGATCCAAGTGTCTATGAGCAGATCAGTAAAGAAAGAAAATGGGGCACATACACACAGTGGAATATTACCAAGCCATAAAAAAGAATGAAATCTCACCATTTGTGGCAAATCAAGCATAGAAGAAAAATACTGCATGATTCTCTTATGTGTGGACTTTTAAAGAAAATGGTGTCAAAGAAATAGAATGGTTACCACAGGCTAGGGAGGGGTGGGAGAAGGTGACAGAAAGAAAGGTTAGTCCGTGACTACAGGGATAGATGTGAGGAATAACTCTTGGGGTTGGTTCTGTGGCACAGTAGGGTAACGATAGGTAACAATACTGTACTGTATATTTCAAAATAAGTAGAAGAGAGGATTTTGAAAGCTCTCACGAGAAACTGATGATAAATATGGAGATGATGGATATGTTAAATAGCCCTCATCTGATCATGACACATTGTCCACATCTATCAAAATGGCACATTGTATAGTTATGCGCCAATGAATAATTTACAAATTAAAACCAGAAAAGGAAACAGCTTTCATGGAGATGGAATCCGTGTTCACCATTGGCATAGGAACGTCCTCTTTGCCTCTGTGTCCCAGAAGACATGTGGGTGTGCTAGTCGAGCATGAGTATGCACAATCATTCCAGAGGAAACCCCTTATGACCTTGGGCTCCATGCTTGTCTATGCTGAGCCTGCACGTGTGTTTGTGTTCATTGGTTTAGTCGCAATGCCACCTCCAGAAGTAGAAGTGTCACTCATGGCCATTTCCCACCAGCAGTGCCTGGGAGGAAGATGAGGACCCCTGCAAAGGAGGATGGGTAGAACTGGAGCCTCCCAGGCAGAATCTTAGCCTGACCTGGCACCCATGGAGAGGACTCTTCGTGCAGAGGATCCTTGCACGGAAGCCACCCCTGTGGCTCCTCTCTTGGCGTGGTAGCAGGAGCCAAATTCCTAAGCCCGTGTGGGGGTGTGATGGAAGCCGCTTTACCTCTCCTTTCCCAGGGATGGCTCTTGCCCTGGTCCCAGAGGAGATTTGCACTCTTGGCTTCCTGGGAGGATGAGCCTGGAGCCCCTCCTGGCTGGTGTGGCTCCTTCCCTGGTTCTACCCCACTGTGCTGGATGGCCATGCACTGGTAACAATGTCCAGCTCTGGCTAGCTGGACCTCCCTTGCAGGGGCTCAGCTGGCCACAGACCTCTACACACTGCTGCCAAAACCAACTCTGGAAAGATGGCTGTGTCTTGTGGAACCGGTTCTTAATGATGCAGAACTCATTTCCTACCCTCGGTCTGTCATCGTCTTAACATGACATGACCTGGGACTCTGCCTCAGAAACCCAAGCCCACTCCTGCCCTATGGCACCCTTTCCTAGGCCCTGCAGCCCTAGGACACTGTCCTCTCTGTCCCACTCCTGTGTCCACTGTCAGGATCTTGGAAGTCATCTCTCTATCCCTTCCTCTCCTCAGACCCTCTGGCCCATGCATCTTTGAGTTCTTACACGATTTGCATCTGTAATAAATTACTTGCTATTTCATTATATTCTGTCATATTATTCCTGTTGAACTTGGCTGAGAACCATGCACTGCTTGAAGACGGAGGCTGCCTTTGTTGTTCTGTGCCCCGACTGCTGCAAGGGACTTCCAGACTCCGTTATTCGAGCTCTGCCAGATCCTGCTCGGCCTTACTTCTGTTTTTCCAAGCCAGTCTTTTTTGTGTGTGTTAACTTAAATGAATTCATTGTTTAATGAACTTTTTATCACCTCCAGAAATGGAACATGGTATCATTTGCCATCAGGCTAAGCTGGCTAGAAAAGCAAGTTCCAGAAAAGCAGAGCTATGCTGTTGAGTTCCACTTCCTGTTCACCTGCAATACCTGCTCTGCCTCGATTCAGTGATGGGAATCCAAGGGTCGGGGATGTGTTAAAGACACACAGGAACAAAACCTCGATGTCTCCACGGGACTGAAAAAGAACTGAACAGGGAACTACTTCCTCACTCTGATCCATGCTCCCTGAATCCAGTGTCCGGAAGTCACCCTTTGACCCCCACATGGGGACCCTCTCTGTGTACAGACTCCAGTACCTACCTCCAAGAGTGATTTCCATGTAGGTATGGCCTTGTGTAAGCTGCCCAACCCTGCATTCTCCAAGGCAGAGACCACTGTTACCCTGCTTTCCAGACAAGGAAACTGGGCACTGCAGCGTAAAGCAGTTTCCTGGAAAACTTGCAGTGGAAAGTGACTCAGTCAGCATCCGGTGGGCATAAGAAGTTGTTCCAAGTTTGAAAGCTGAGAAAATTAGATCATAAATACTTACTATGTGTGCCAGGAAGCAAGAAGCCCAAAGAGGGACACCAAGGTAACCATAGCATCTGAGGTAACCAGTAGCATCGGGATGCAGCTGGCACCTCTGGGGAGGGGTCCAGAAGGACGTATCCCCAGAGCCCAGGATCCAAGGTCACTTGAAAGACAGAGGAACAGGGTGGGAGCTACGTAGGAGGACCTGCGAAGTGGAGAGAAGGAGACTGGATCAATGTGGGTCCTACAGCTCAAACATGGGGAGAGGGGCCACAGCTCAGCCCCTTGGACAGTTAGGAGGCACCAAGGCAGACAGAAAGCTGGGATGACAAAATAAATTCCTCGCATGCTTTAGATCACAGAGTGTTTCAGCAGACCCTTCGTGAGACCCTGGTAACATCACAGAAGCAGAATGTGTGCCCAAAGTGAGAAACTGTTACCAAAGGAATTCCTAAATACACCCCCTAGCTTCACCTGCTCACAGTCACATCAAAGTCACTGACTGGAGTCCCACAGCCATTTCCCACCGGTGCAGATGTAGATCATGTCTCTGATGTTGGGTCACGATCACGGTTGGCTGAAGGACTTCCTGGGGACCACTTGAGCTACAGAAACGTGATAGGTGACTGAAGAGGGATGAAAGCTCGGCATCTCTGTCTTCATGTCGTGTCGATCTCCACCCCTGGGTCAGACCCTACTCAGCTCTGCACAGACAAGTTGATCATTTAAAAATATTTTGTCCAAGTCTACAACACGGAGTGAGCTTAGCCTACCACTCACTGAAGCTGTTACAGTTTTTCTTTCTTCCTCTTCTCTGTCCTCTTCCTTGTTCTTCAGAAGCCACTGCAACCCATGAACCCGAGTCCTTCAGCTCTGTCATAGGACCCGGGCTCACAGTGCCGGGGCATTTTGTGTAGAACGATGGCATCGACTGTACAAAAATCCAACAGCCTCCAAGATGAGTTGAGTGTGGCCACCTGGTGGTCCCAGCCCAGCACAGAAGTAACGTCCTTGGAACTGAGTCCCTGGCCAGTGAGAATCAGCAGACTGCAGCGCACCTCGGCAACTCCATCAAAATCTGCTGCTGACTTTCTTCTGCAAGCAGCAACTTGGTCCCTCCTGGAGCAACTGCTGATTCTCTTTTAGCCAAAGCCCCAATTTGGCTGAATCCTCTTCATCACAACCCTCAACAAAATCAATCTACTTCCTGTGCAGCAGTGTGTATGCTTGCAGTATTTTGCCCAGTCTCGTTTCTACCATCTCTGAGTAGAAAGGACCCATCACCTGGTGTCATTGCCACAGGTCCACTTCCTGCCAGGCTTCCCACAGGCCACACCAGGGGAAGACCAGAGACCAGAGCTGTGAATGGGCAGCTCTCACAGCCAGGACCTGTGGGGGTGGAGCGCAGCAGGGTGGGTGAGGAAGGAGATGCCTCTGAGACCTTCGTCTGCCTTCCCCAGGTGTCCCACCCTGGGTCCTCTTGGCCTCACACAGTCCTACTGCAGTTGACTGCTTGATTCCCCGGGAGACACTAATTTGTGCACAGTCTTCCTTCTGCTGAAAAGAGATGGCCCCTTTGTAGTTCTGGGCTACCAGAACATTGGCTAGGCTACCTGAACCTAGGTGAAGACCATCTCTCCTTTTCTCTATTAAGGTCATTGAGAAGACCAGGCAAAGTGTCCCAGGACACATTTTCTTTTTCTATTTTTGGATTGAGGACAGGCCCAAGGTCCATGGGCCTATGGACACAGGTTTCCTGTGTTCACTCCCTGACTACACTCCTGGAGGAGACTGGGACTCCTAAGCATTAACAGCTACAGTTAAGAGGCCGAGGCCACTGTCAGACTTCCCTCCTGCTCCACGGGAGCTCAGAATGGAGAGCTCACAGGCCACCAAAGACCAACTGGGTGTCAGAGACCCTTTTCCCACTGGGTGGGAAACGTAGTGGCCCAGAAGGATGGGGAGGGGCCATAGCAGAGAGCCTCAGTGCTCCCCAGCCTGGTGGGTGGAACATATAGGCATTTGAAGCAAACCTGTTTCTTGCACCTGTGGGCTGACATTCTCAAAGGCCATGTGCTATGGATATGATGTGATAGGGTGGAGTCGGCTCCAATCCCCATGAAACTGGGGCTCCACTGAGTCCCTTGGCAAGAACTGGATGGATGTCTATTTGCGAAGCATTCCAAGACCCTGAGCTACCATCTCAGCCAGGTGCATTGCAACACAGGCTAGGAAAGGACCCATTCTGCAGGCCCATGACTCCTGTGACCTGAGAGGAGACAGCAGCACAGGCCATGGGGGACGAGGAGAAGGGAGGGCTGCTGGCTGCAGGAAGCCACCCCTCCAAGGTGGGGAGGGGGAGCTGGCTGAAGGAGCCTTTGGTCCTCTTGCCTGGGGAGAGGCAGGACACTTGGGGGTCACTCGCATAATTAGCAATCAAATAAGCATTTTTTCTTCTAATCATTTTTCTTCACAAGCAATTTTAAGCTGAGGCCAGATCCTCATGTCTGTGTGTTCTTTTATCCAGCCTTGATTGATGTTCAGCAAGTCAAGGAAGCATGTATTTCTCACACGGAAAATTTGTACTCTTTCCAAAGGTTTCTTTGGTCACTGGAACAGAATAGGGCCCCTGGGGTCGGCTTCCTGCTTCCATGGAAAAGAAAGGTGTTGGAGAGCTCGGGTCATCTTGCGTATTCTCCTTGTGGTCATAGACCCGTTCTTTTCCAAAGCAAATTTCCTCAGAATTTCCTGGAAGGGTGTTGGCCAGGAGGCTGTGCAGTGTTTATCTCAGAAAATGATGCCAGGCCAGTGCCACCCGAAGGCCCCGATGGTGACCCCAAGCCCTGATGGCTGAAAGGAGCCTCTGGTCCCTCAGAGTGCCTGCTCTATGATCCGTTATCCCTCAGTGTCATTGCTGTGACCCTTTGGGGCATTTCTTGGAATCATCCAAGTTCTCAGGAACTCTCAGGATCCAATTGTGCTTACAAAGCCACGGCAAAGAAAGGAACAGTAGTCTTGGGCCTCCCAGGAAAATAGGCTGAGAACGGTCTGCTGTAATAGTAGGTGAAGCCCCTGGAATTTGCCTCTTTGTTAACCTTGACTTTCATGAGGGCCCTTAAACACAATCTGTGCTTTGCACTTTAAAACCGATGTGGGCTTCTGCGGCTGGGAAGCAGAAAGCCAACTTACCAGGGAGGAGGAATTATTCTGCACTGCCTCCTGGGCCTGCTGGGCAAACAAAGGAAGAACATTTGCAATTTGAACAGAAGCCTCTGAAAGGGTCTTTTAAACCCTGAGATGTGAGGGGCTGTACTCTCTCAGGGTGCCCCTGCATTTGCATTTTAACTGCCGGGTTCAGGCAAGGCCATTGTGCTTGGAGAGCTGTCCTTGTCACAGGCTCCAGGCAGCTGCAGGCCGGCCCCACTATGGCAGGTGTTTCTATCATGCTCGTGTTTCCACGGCTGTTGGTGTTAGCATCCTGTCCTCCTGTGTAAGAATTCTGCCTATCATCTCAGTCACAGAGTAGGAAATAGAGCTCCAAGCCATGGCATACCTGTTAAATATTTATTGTGAGGAACTAGAAGGACTCTATCCCTTTCTCTAGGTATCTTGCAGGGTGATAGAGAAACAGAGGCATGAGAAAGCTTGTATGAAATTTGCAAAAATGCAGCGATCCGTGCACACCCATGTTTGTAGCAGCACAATTCATAATAGCTACATTTGGGAAGCAGCCATTGGCAGACGAATGGATAAAGAAAATGTAGTATTTACCCACCATGGAGTACTACTCTGCCATAAAGAATAAACTGGGATCATTTAGAGGAAAATGCATGCACCATGAGACCATAATGTTAAGTGAAGTAAATCAGACACACAAGCTTAAACAGGGTATGGTTTGCCTTATGTGAGAAATGCAAAGGATGAATAACTTAAAGAGCAAAATAAAAGACAGGTAATAGGAAACAGGGAGATAGATGTTTTGCAGAAGAGAAAGAGACCAAGAGATGCAGGGAAGGAGTGAAGTGAGGGGAAGGGGATGTAAAAAGAACTAAAATGTGTCTTAGACACGTACCAACTCCCTCTGATGAGTATAATCACTATACACATTAGTAGCAAACATGTACTAGTAAAAATCTTTTTAAAAATTAAAATCAAGAAAGGCTCTGCAGGGGCTGGGGATTTAGCTCAGCGGCAAAGCGCCTGCCTGGCAAGCGCAAGGTCGTGAGTTCGGTTCCCGGTACCGGAGAAAAAAACCAAAAACCAAAAAAAAAAAAAAAAAAAAAAAAAAAAAGAAAGGCTCTGCAAACATCACACAGCAATGTTAGCTTTTTGCTTTTACAGTCTCCACATCCAAGGTGCACTATGATGAGTCTCGGATGGTCTTGGGATGTCACAACTGCCCTAAAGGTGCTCTATTTGCAAGGCCAGTGACAGCAGAAAGAGGTTTCAGCACAGAGCAGCCACGTGTCATCCAGAAAACACACCTGTCTCACCAACGGTCCTTCAGCCCAGCTAGTGCAGAAAAGGGGCCAAAGCTTAGAAGTAATCCAGAAAACTCACTGTGTGTCCCACCAAAGTCACCCTAATGCTGTGTCTCACAGTATGACAGGCCCATCTGAAGGTCATCCAAAGCTCTAAAAGAATTTTTAAGGATTTAATATAAGTAATATGGAGGTCAAACTATGTAGATGAGTGATGTCATAAATGATTTCTGTTCAGCAGAAAAAAATCATCAAGCCCAAATGTCACCAACTGACTTGTTAATTTTTTGCCCATAGGCCATTGCTAGTTTCCTTTCTAACTTGTCAAGCTGATTTAACGTTCTTTTCCCTGGCGATCATACACACTCCTCTCCTCTTTTGAGCTAGACTTCATCTTTTAATTCCCTATTGGTGAGTGAATTCCATCTCCGGAACATGTACACTTTTATTTGTATGAGTTACGCTTTATAAACTAGAAAATTCTGCTCCAAAGTTTGTCTGGGTAAGCTTTTAGAAAGTAATGCTATTCTTTGTGCTAGGTTTATAGCAACAGAAAATCTTTCACATAAATGCCCACTGCCCTGTGGTGTGGAACGTGGGGGGATGGAATGAAGTTGGCCTCCAAAGAAGACCAAAGAGTAAGAAGAAACATACAACAATAAAGAACCTGCTTCAGTCCCTTTCCCTGTGGAGCAATTGTCCTTTTCTCCAGGAAACTCAGCTTGATTATAAAGGCAAATATCAATAGGGCAGATCCTGGGAATGACTGCTTTAGGGAAGGAGGCCACACCATGTCCTCTCTAGGCTCCCCTAGGGAGCCTAGAACCTTCCTAGGGACTCTAACGGGACTCCAGAACCTTCCTAAGGACTTCCTAAACACCTTCCTAGGGACTCTAAAGCAGGTCCTGGTGATATACGAGGGAAAAAATTCCCAATTTGAACTATATCTGTGATGAGTTTGTGTCTTTTAAAATCGAAGAATGAATTTTAGGAACAACAGAGGTTAACAACAGAATATATTTATTGAGGGAAAGAAAGCTCCTGTCCAAGAGAGGGACAGAAGGGGGCCTGCGTGGGTTGCCAAGGACCCTCTCTTTCCTAGGGATTTTATAGAGCCAAACCACGAGGTGAGGTGGGTCCAAGGTGGGGGGAAAAATGAGAAATCACAAGGTGGGCATGAGGTGGGACAAAACTATGGTCAGCCAATAAGAATTGTTCAGGTAAAATTGATTAAATCAGGATCAAATGGCATCATCCAGTGGGCTGTAATTGGGTCCAAACTTGGAGAAAGTTTCAAAGCTCAATACCTTATGAAAAGGCAAAGAAAATCAGTATTTTTTGTGAATAAGCCTGGAATGCAAACAAAACTGCAATGATTTGCTGGACACTTGGAAGAAATGCAAAAATCCCTTTGGAGTAAGATCACCCACTTGACACTTTCTCTAATAGTGTGGCAAATGAGTCTTCCGAGAGCCTACTTCATTTGTACTTGTTGGAGAATCACAGAGTCCTGGCAGGTACAAGAATGAGTTGCACATTTGGGATAAAATTAAGGAAAGATTTGTGTATTTCTGGGAGAAAATCTAGAGGTTTTCTCTTTAAATAGTAACCACTTTCCTTCCTCCCTCCCTCCCTCCCACCAGGCTCTCATCACCATCATCATAACCGTCATCACCACCACCATCATCTTCACCATCACCACCATCACATCACCATCCTTATCACCACTAACACCATCACCTCCACCACCATCTTCTTCATCATCATCACCATCATGTGGGTAGACAATTCCGTGTCAAAGCTAAGTGAAAACCTATCTAACTATATCCATGGTTACTAATTTAACACAGCTTGACTATTAGCACCATTTTCTTCCTAAATGTGGTGCGTTTTGTTCTATTATAATTATCATTATTTAAAAAGCTATAGGACTTTCACTAGTCAGGAATACTATATCTCTTTCAATACACTGTTCTCCATAAACTCTATAACTAAACAACCAGTATGCACTGTACTTTAAGAAGCAAATCCTAATATTTTAGAAATAACTTTATGTATAACTGTACATGCAAGGGGTTCCACCAAGTACCAAAAGTTAATGGCATTCACCATGGATAACTTTAAATATGTTGCTGAGAAACTATTCATAAAATGCATATTTAGTTAATAGAAATGTTAGACAATTAAAGGAAAACATTAAGATTGTGAAAGTAATGCAGTTAGCAATCACCTGTTATTAATTTGGAATGCATGGTGCTGTGCCTGGAGACATTTTGATAGTTAATAAATAAGATTAGTGAGTGCAAGAGTTGCTTTAGTTTCTAAAAATTTTACAGTGTGTATTAAGCCCTCACACAGCGAAGACTTGATCAATTATTGTAAAACTAACCATTTCTGCCATAAACCATTCACCAGGGTTTCATCACCCATATAGATTTAGAATTAAAAAGTATAATTTAATTTAGTGTAAGAGTCAATTATGTATAAAATACTTTTAAGCAAAAGTAGAACACAATTATTTCATTATACTTGGTTCTGAGGTGTAAATACAGGAAGCTAAGACCTGGACTATTCGTAGAGTTTTATTTTAATGCTTGTACAAGTCGGCTATGTAAATTAGATGTGATGGCAAGATCATCCAAGCTAACTCCTGGTGAAGGAGGGAGAGAATAATTCTTGACCTTCCCCCAAATACTCAGTTGACAAATATTTCTCAATGAAACCAACAACAAACTCTACCACTGTGTTAGTACTTGGACGTGTGCTGACTGTAATAATATACAGAATTTACATAGACTATCCAGCGGGCCTCCTGTGTACAGTGGCTGATGCTTACCTCAGCTTTCTGAGGTAGATGCCATCATTAACATCACCATCCTTTCGCCATTGTCTTTATCATCACCATCATTATGTCAAAGGATCCAATGTCAAGTCCTCTGCCCTGGATTAGCCACCAACTATGGAGGAGCTCGATCTAAACCCAGGCACTCAGCTACCCGCTCTGTGCTTGACCTGTCCTAGGGACAACACATTTCTCTGTCTTTGTTTCCTAGCACAGCTGATCCTCCATGTTCATGGGTTTCACATCCACAGATTCACCAACCATGGATCCCCAAGGTTTGAAAACAGGATATTACAGAAAGTTCCCAAAAAGCAAAACTTGAATTTCCCTTGTGTGGGATACCCCGTGGAATCCACGTAAATGAAGTGACATGTAGCCATTGTATTCCATGTTGGAAGTAACCCAGGGATGATTTAAAGCAAGTGGGCGATTGGGGGCATGGGTTATATGCAAATACTATGCTATTTCATGTAGGGGACTCAAGCAGCCTCAGACTTTGATATCCTCATGGGTCCTGGACTAACCCCCCTCCAGTGTCTCTGCAGCACTGGTCTGGACTTCACAGATGAATGATCATGCTAACGCCTGTCTAACCCTGTCTGTGGACACAGGTGTCTGCTATTGGTTTCCTTGAACACTTACTTCCTAAGAAAGACAACATCAACACACAGAGACACTTGAGTTTCAAAAAATAAGTGAAATTCTCCCCTGAAATGCTGGACAGCTGCTGTGGGCAGTCTGCATTAAATGCTGTCTGCCAAACAAGCAACTTGGTCATTTGTACATGTTTGTTTCCATTTATGCCTTCAAATTGCAGGGTTTCACTCAGCCACAAGACCATTCTCTGCCACATGGCGGTCTTAAATTAAGCCTGCTGAAAATAGATACTAAAATTAGTTTGGCCTCAAGTATTTCAAAAGTTTTCCCCCCTTCTTTTTCTTTTGTTTTTAGTTTATTTTCGAATAACAATATAAAAAGAAAGTGACAGGTCAATGCTTTGTTTCTGAGTCACTGTTTTTCTTTTTTCTTTCTCAAGTTTTCTTTTTTGTGGGCATACTTATTTAATTACTTTATTTTTATTTATCTAAATGTTCTGTTGTGTGTTCATTTTTTTTTTTTCAAGGAGCTGTTTTCTACTGCTTACATCACTCTGGTGTTGGAATAATTTCTCGCTTCTTCCTACTTAGCAGCAAACAAAGCTCAGTCCACAATTCTTTTGTCATAATTTAAAATAGGAGCTATAAAGCTTGTCAGTAAAGTTAATTCTACTAAGATTGGCACAAGGGAGGGGAGTAGGACTTTAAGGAAAATCACTAGAAGATTATCTAGTGCTTTTAACAGATTTTTACACATGTATTTACAATTTATAAATTTCCACTCCACAATTTTTAGTTGAGATTGCCATCAAAATTTCTATTTCTGAAATAATATTAATAAAATGCATCTATTATGTGTTAGATAATATTTTAAACATTTTGCAACGTCAGCTCACTTAGCCTCAGAATAGCCCCATGAAGAATTATGATTTTCAGGAGTACGGGGTGGTTGAGTAACTTGCCCAGGTTATCTGGCTATGAATGATAGAACACACAGGAGCCTATCAACATTTTTATCATCATTATTATAACACCCTTTATTGAATACCTTATACTTTCAAGGTGAATAATACTCTGCATATGTTGTCGGTTTTTACAGGTGACGATGTCAGCAGTGGTTAAATAACATCCAGAAGGTGCAGGATCTTGAAGCCA
Organism: Chinchilla lanigera; assembly: GCF_000276665.1. NCBI lineage: Eukaryota > Metazoa > Chordata > Mammalia > Rodentia > Chinchillidae > Chinchilla > Chinchilla lanigera. Next base: position 3,269,795 of record NW_004955542.1, on the reverse strand, counting down.
GGGCTGGAAGCTGCATTTGACCTCAGACCTGTTCTCTTTCAGCCAGCTATTCCACTCTTCTTTACAGCTGTGGGACCTCACTTTTCTCAGGTAAAAGATGGAAACAGGGTCCTTCTAATGATATTAAAACATTCTTATAGATGACAGACAAGTGTTACGGTCCCGAGCATAAACACTGATAGTAATCTCTCAAACTAAAGCAAAAAATTTTGGGGGGTGAGATAAAACATCCTTGATAGGAAAAGCAAACCCAGGCAGGTGCAGTTTGAGATGATTCTTCATGATCTTACACGGTCCATGTAAAGGCTTGAAGAACTGGAAACTTCAGATGTATAATATGTTCCCCAGGGTCGGTCGACCTTCTCTCTGATCTCTCCTCGCTGCGTATGTGACAAGGGTTGTGTAGCAGGACACACACAGGTGTCAGTCCTGAAGGCTGATTGAGGCATTCTTTGCCATGATTGTCATTCTTGCCTTTTGTGGAGTTTACTGTTTCCATCCTCATTTCTGTTGGGTATCAAATTCCTTCTGCCTCAAAAGTTCTCTTTAACATTCCATGTAGCTTAGGTCCCCTAGCAATAAAGTTTTCTCAACTTTGGGTTTCCTAAAAAAGCCTCTATTTCATCTTTACTTTTGAAACTAACACTTTCACTTGAACTAGAACACTGGACTAGTACTTTAATTTCTCTAATACTTTAAAGCTATCACTCCATTGACTTCCTGTTTGCATAGTTTTTATTAGGAAGTTGGCTGTAATTCTTATCTTTTTCTTTCAGTATATGTCATTTTTCTCTGACTGCCTCAAAGACTGTTTATTTATATATTTTTAGAAGTATGATTATGATAACCAAGTGTTTTTTAAAAAAATTATCCTGCTTAGTGTTCTCTAAAATTTTTGTTCTATAGTTTGACATACTTTATTATTTTTAGAAAATTCTTGGCTACTATTTGTTAAGTATTTCTTCTCTTTACCTGTTTTCTCTTCCTGGGACATCAGTGGTGCTTAAACTTCAAAGAATGTCTAACAAATCTCAGGTTTGCTCTTTCTCCTCTCCTCTCTTTTCTCTTTCTTCTTCCTTCCTCCCTTCCCTTTCTTGTTTCCTCTTCTTCCTCCTTCTTGTTCTTCCTCCTCCTCCTCCTCCTTCTCCTTCTCTTCCTCTTTCCCTCCTTTTCCTCCCTCTCTCCCTTCTTCTCTCATTCACTTTGGATTAATTCCATGGATCTATCTTCAAGTTTACTAATTCTTTCCCTGGCTTTGTTAAGTCAACTACTGAACTTATCAAAGACATTCTTTTATTTCATTTCCAAAGTCACGTTTTGGTTTTTCATGGATTTGTTTTGTTTTCTATTTATGGCGTTTACCTTAAGCCTTCTTATAGTTCCCATCTCTCTGATAAACTTTCCCATCTGTGACACATGCTTTGAATTTTTGACTGGATTATTAAACACATTAATAATTGTTTTGAAGTTCCTATTTTATAGTTCTAATAACTATGGCATATCTGAGTCTAATCAGTCACTTCCTCTGCCTCTCAACAATGAGTTATCTTTTCTTGCTTTTTTTTTTTTTTTTTGTGCTTCCTACTGTTGTTTATTAAAGCTGGACACTGTGTCTAGACCCTAAGTATCACTCTATGTCAGTAACCAGAAAAAATTTAGAGACCACATCAGGAAAAGCAAAGTTCCAAATGGGATTTTCATGCAGAGGTGGCCCATGGCATGGGGTAGGAGTAGCCCTGAGTGTGCAGTGGTGAGGACTGTCATTAGACTGGCTCACAGTACAGGTGAGAATTAAAACCAGTCCATGCACCTTACCCCATCTTGATCCTGTCTACAAGGAAAGGGGCCTCAGACATCTGTCTCTTTTATTCACTGCTATGTGCATGGATGAATGAACGAGTGAATGAATGAATAAGTGAGCTCCTCTTTGCAAGATACATGGACAGGTTTTAATGTGATCTATCGAACCTTTTCAGTTACAAAAACCAAAGCCAACAAACCAAAAACCACAGGATGAATTACAGAGAAAATATAATCAGGGGCGGACACAGATAAAAATTCTCTAGCTTCAGAAATAAAAATACAGATAAAAGTAGTCTTTGGTTTAAACAGAGATCCATTGACAAGATTTTATTAAATATTTAATAATGAAATAAATGATTCTCATACCATTGGCTAAATATTTGGGGAACAAAATCTAGATTTGGAAAAAGACATGACCTGTACAGAATCAATCCTGCATTCTGGGTGGTCACTAACCACCAATGAGGGTTAGCAATTAATAGAAGTTTATTTTTCTTTCTTAATTTAGTATCTTATTTCTAATAGAGTCTCAGCAAGTTAATAATCTGAAAGACTAACATGTAAAAGATGTGATACTTTTCACTTCTGCTTTCTGGAGAGTCAACCTTCCTAAGTGTCAAAATTTCTGAACAAATTACAAAGGAAGGAATACATCATAAAATGAACATGACAATTTTAACTAGCTCAGTAATAAAAGTACTCCAATTAGCAATATGAAACAATATCTTTATAGATAAGATTTTTGAACAAATGTGACATCAAAGAATTAAATGTAGAGGACAATGACTCAGAGTCCAATGTTCATTCCCCCAACTAATTGTGTGGCTCTGTATGCCTCAGTTTCCTCTGTCTGAAATATATATATGTTAATGTTCCTCACACCACAGGATTTGTATAACGTTTAAATGAGTTAATCATGGTAGGTATCACACCAAACACTACAGGGAGGAGGAAGGACCCCCATGGCTTTGCTGAAGGAGAGAAATAGAAGGACAAAGACATGCAAGGGAATGACTTGAGGATCCAGGCAACCATGTGAATGTGGTGGCAGTCTGAGACCTGGGCTGGATGTCAGAACAGTGGAGGGAAGAGGGGCACAGGTGAACTGAGAGAAGATGGAAGGGTTATATCTCAGACAGATGGCCGGGGAGTTGGGGGGAAGGGGCTGGAATGAGGGGAGATTGTTGTTAGAGGGGTCTGTGGTGGAGGAATTAAAGATTTCAGAAAAGGATCCATTTTAAGGACCAGTCCAAGTAAGGGCAGGTAGGAGAACATGCCCTTGGGCTGGTAAGCTTTGAGATCATCGACCATCTGGCCAAACCCAATGGACATTTAAGTCATCCAGAAAAGAAGATGAGTCTTGGAATAGAAGGGAAAAGACAGGCATCCTTTGTGGACTACTTCTGCTGCTCAGGAGCACAGAGCCCACTGGATAAGTAACCAAGAGGGGAAGGGTAGATGGTGCTGAACAAGGTGGCAGGGTCTTCATCCATAAGGGCTGGTGGAGCAGCCTGAGCCTGGCCTTGGGAAGGGAGTCTAAGGAAAGTGTTGGGACTGCAAACCAGGGACAGGAAAGGGCCTTTTGCGCAAAGCAGAGTAGGGGCTCCCAGACCCTTGGGGAACTGTGAGAAGAAGGTAGTATGAGGGACATGTATGGCTGAGATGTCACTGATCCCAGAACACACAACTGCAGGGAGACTCACAGAGTCATGAGCAGCAGAAAGTGTATTTCAGCTGTCAAAATAAATGAATAGCATATATTTTATGGGCTGTTATTTTTAGTTTTATAAGGCCAGATGTTCCAGCTGTGTATGGCCTCACATGCCTATATTTCTTAGATGCATCGTAGTCTCCATCTTCCTTATGGTCTGGAAATGCCAAGTTTGGTCCTTGTTATTAGAGTGAGCTCTCCTGCAACCTTATTTATTTGGACCTTGGGAAAAAAACAGGGGGACACCACGGGGCCATGAAGAGCTGAAACAGCTGTCACAAAACCCGTGCACCCTACCCACTGGATACCAGTCATCACTTCTATCTTAAGGTAAACATTTAACAAGGTTCCGTTGTTTGGTTTCCTAACCCAGATCTGCATGGCTGGTTCTGCTGCTAGTCACTAAAGGACCGAGTGGGAACCATAAATCAGAAGGATCAGATCACAGAGCACCAGGCAAGGAAACACGAGAGGCTGCCACTTTGGTTACGGGATCAGCGGCTACGGGATCATCAGAGCAGCTGTGAAGGACCTGAGAGTGTCGGGATGGGGCGGCATGTGGTTTGCGGCCATTACTCAATTATAAGCTTATACAGTGCTGTAGAGCTTGGTTATCATTAAATAGTCCACTTCCTCTGAACTGGAGACCTCCGAAGTCGTGTCTTGCAGCTCCCAAGCTCTCCCTCCTTGGCCAGCTGGTTTCCTGGATCCCTGGGGTCACTGGTACTGAGGCCAGGGCTTGGGCCATCTTTTTACAGCTGCCACTTGCTGTCTTTTCACCCCTGAGTCAGTTATAGACTCTGAGGACCTTTTTCTTTTCAAGGTTTTATGAGGCTGAGAGAGAGGGAGGTAGAGAGGGAAAGAGAGAGAGAGATATATGGGCATGTTGCAAAGCCCAAGAAGTTCTCCAAGTAGCCATTTTCTGGTCAATAAACATTTGTTGGGTGAATTAATGATCTGTTTGGGAATGGGCTCTGACATTAGCCCAGCTCTCACGATCTCTCCCTGAAGCTCTGTCTCCTGAAGTCCCAGTGTTTTATGTCTATCAGATGCTCTGGACATTTGGGAGTGGGGAAACAGATGCCTAGTCCAGGCTAAGCAGACTCCTGGGACAAGCTTTGGGGCTCTGGGGGTGTCTAGTGCATGCAGACTCCCCTGGCAATCTTTCCCTCTCACACCTGGGCCTCCTCCTTGGGACCCTCTCTCCTGCTGATACTTCAGACTCCCTCCTGGTGGCAGATCAGCTCTCCAAGCCAGCTGCTGAATTAAGACTCATCTGTATATCCAGGGAATTCCCAGTGAATTCCAGACTTGGTCCATTTTAATTGTTCCCAATGTCAAAAACATCGCAAACTTGTCAAATGCATTTTAGTAAAAATATACAAAGCTCCTAGAGTATTACAAGAGTTGGTGGCTCCCAGCTTAGTCTCCGTTGTGGAAAGATCACTTCATGGCCCCCGTGTCCCAGATATGAGCAGAATCTTGGAGCGGTTGCAGGGATCCCACACAGCTCTCCCCTCTCCTCCTTCTTGGACCACTGTCTTTCTTTTTGTTTTTTTTTTCTGGTACCAGGAATCGAACTCATGACGTTGCACTTGCCAGGCAGGCGCTGTGCCACTGAGCTAAATCCCCAGCCCTTGGACCACTGTCTTTACTCCTTCTCGAACCCAGGTTGCACGTGTGGCTGGTGTTGACCGAAGGTCCCCAAATGAGCTCCTGTCTTGAAATCACTCACAATCTGGGTGGAGAGGCAGGGATAGGGGTTTTTCTAAGTGTGCAAGGAGTGGTGAGCAAACATTCATTCATATCCCAATCATTCATTCAGGGTAAATCCTTGATCTAGCACCTGGCACGTACCGGATGTGTGTTAAATATCAGGGATATGGAGATAATGCAGCTCCTAATCTTGATTAATTCTCACCATCCACCCACGTACAGACAGATGTGTCAAGGCACAGACAGGCATGGGAAAGGACAGCTCTGCATGGTGAGCTGAGGTCCCCGATTTCTGGTTTGGGAAGGCAGCTGGAGGAGAAGGCAGCAGGTGCAGGTGGGGCATGTAATTAGAAGGGTTCTGTGGAGGCCTCCTGAGACCCTTCTCTGTGCCAGGCTGCGGGAGCAGCAGAGATGGGGCAGAGTGAGTCCTATGCCACCAAGTGCCGTGGCCAGATGCAGCTGGAGCTCACCCCGGAGTCGCTCCTCATGGCATCAGCCCTGCGATGGGTACAGAGTGAAGAGCAGGGGCTGTGATGGTGGCTGCAGGTGTGGTGAATCAGCTGGGGCCATCTGGGGGTTGTGTAGGACTGGGAGGCGAGCATCTTTGGAGTGCTAGGTGCTGGAAGATGGGGCACAGACAGTGTGGTCTCTGCAGAGGACCTGCTGGGAGCCCCACGGAGAGGGGGCAGTTGGGAAGAGGGTGTCACCTGACCTGTCCACCACATAGGAAAGGGGAAGAGGCATGCTCCCTGGTTCTTCCAGGAACCCAGTGCAGCTTTGGTCTCCAGGTACACATAGGGGCCACCTAGCAGGTCCCACACCGTGAACAGCGTCAGCCAGCAGCATCTCCCCCAGGCAGCCATAAGGCTCCTGGGCTGCAGTTCTGGCCGACAGTGGGTGTCGGTGCTGGACACCCGAACAGAAGGCCCCACGAGGCCTCTTCGTGAGCAGGGTCCTGGAATTGGTGGGAGAGGACCTGAGGGCTGTCGGTGCTGAACTTGGCAGGTGGCTTGACTATTACTGGTCTCTTCAACTGTGGAGAAGAGCCAGGAGTCACAAGGTGTTCCCACACCCTCCTACAGGTGATTGTACCAGAATCCAAGCCAGGAGCCCCTAAAGCCACTCCCTATGGAAGCCTCTTCCTCAGCACTGACAAGAAATATTTTAGAGCTGAAATTTTGCCCACTTTAAGTCGTGAGCTGGTTGGTAAAACCTGGAAGGTTTTAGATCATTGGAGATGCCATTATTTCTAAAGCCACCTCACAGGCTGCCTACTGCAGCAGTAGATAATCCATCTTGAATCATAAGGGTCTGAGCTCTTTTCTTTCATCTGCTTTTCGTGTAGCATCAGAACAGACTGGAACTGTCGTAATTTTTGCTTTCGAGAAAAGCCCATTTTACATGTGTTTCCACTGTGCCATCTGCTCCCAGTGCTCCTTTCGTCTGTGGCTTTAATTTTCACCTGTCACCTTATGTGCTTTCCGCTTTGACAGCCACACCATTGTACGTGGTAGCTGGGCTACAATACATTTCCGTACTCGTGGTGCGCGGATGTGTTATTTGATTTTAGACTTCTAGAAAACAAATATGTAGCACATGCCTGTAGAGTGTGCAAAGTTGGATGTCTCTGCACTGCTAGTGTGACCCTGAGTCACACGATACCTTCAAGGTGACTTTGACAGTCCCTGTAGACTGTGGTCACTTGCTGCCTGGGACCCGACAGGTGTGATCCTTCTGCTCTGCGGCCTCATGCGGTGATGATGTGGACATGCCTTCCTCTGAGGTTGTCAACACCCGTTGGGGAAACACATCACATAGCAGACGCAAGATGTGACAGAGGGTCTGTGTGTGTTATAGGAGCCTGTGTGCTGTATGCACATGTACCGGTGTATGCAAGTCTGCCAGTATGTGTACATGTGTGGGAGTGTGCATGTGTGTATGAATATGTGTGAGAATGTGTGAATATGTGTGTGCAGGCATGAGCGTGTATGTGTGGGTGTGTGCTGTGGAGGTGTGAATGTGTGTGTATGCATGCCATGTGAGTGCGTGTGTATGTGAAGCAGGGAGAGGTATCTGGCAATGGAGGTGGAGCTGAGCACAGGACAGGGAGCTGTGCAGGGAAAGGACAGCATACAGGGCAACAAGAAGCACCCCCACGGGGCTGATGAAAACAGCAGGAGCAGCAGCGAGGCCCGTGTGATACAGAAATGTGATGAGGGAAGCCAGGACATAGACTGGATTACAGAGAAATGCAGAGAGCCATGTCCTTAGTGACTTCTGAAAAGACAACCTTTTTATGATAGGAGAGTTTTAGATTTACAGAAAAGTTGCTGAGCTGGAATAGCAGGTCCCACAGCCCCGACCACTCTTCTTCTTGTTGTTGATATCTTGCCCTAGAATGATGCCCCTGTCACAACCAATCAAGCAGTAAAGACACGTCCCCATTCCTCATTCACAAGTCATCTCAGGAGCACACCCTTCCTTTCTGCCCTACAAGATTCTCAGGCTCATCTTATCTATTCCTTGCCTCGGACCTAGAATCAGCCATTTCTCCAAAAGAGGCTTGGTTTCCTTTATTAGGAAATGATGTTAGAAACCAGGATCTGGGGCTGGGTGTTCTTGCTGCTACTGGGCTGTCGTTGCTTCTAGGCCTACAGAAAGAGTTTAGAAACATGCATGTGCGCATCACTTGTGCAGAGACTTAGCCATCCTGACAGTTACATTTATCCATCTGTATCCATTTGGCTACCCATGAGTCTGCACTGACGTTCCAGCTCAATCCTGTATCACAGGGGTCATTGTGCCATCCTTCCCTTCTTGTCCCGACCTCCCATCCCAGTGGGAACCCTGCTCCCACCATTTGCTCTCATTGCTTACTTTTTCAATTCAAGTGCACGTGTGTTATGGCTTGAACGTGTCCCCCACAAGCTCAGCTGTTGGAAACCTAATCCCCAAATTCCTATGTTAATGGTATGTGGAGGAATTAGTTTTCAATGAGGTCACATAGGGGGGCAGGATGGTATGGGTAGCTTTATCAGAAGAGAGAACCAAGATGGCGCCCTTGCCCTGTCTCACCATGGAATGCCTCTACATGCCATGATGCAGCCTGTGGCGCTTACCAGGTGCCAGGCAGATGCCAGGCCCATGCTATCTGATCTCCCAGACTCGGGACCAAATCAGTCTCTGCCCCATAACAGCGCTGAGCCTCTGCTGTTTGTTAGATCAGCAGGGAGCAGACTGAGCCTGTGCAGTGGTTGCAGAGCCCAGTGTCCGTGTGCCACGCCTCTGCCTCAGTCTTACAGCCGCCATTCATTTCCGCTGCCCCCCTCGGGGCATGCGTTCACACGTGCAGTGTGCGTGGAGGATTTGGTCACAGTCCGCATGTCCCGGGTCGCCTGGCCTTGCTGAAGCCTTTCACGTCCAAGCTCACTCTGGTGTTGTGTGGGGGATGAGTTCAGAGCCCAGAGATGAGGCAGGAGCTGACGCGGGGCCAGTGCAGCAGCCACCAGGCCTTGGACCTGGGCAGCAGCCATAAAGATGACAATACATATGCTTGGCCGACTGTAGGCACAGGAGCATGGACTTGAGTTGGGCTGTTGAAGGAGCATATCGGGTGTCTCCCACTGGCATTCCATCCCCCAGTCAGCGGTCTTCACCGGCCTCCCTCCCGGCCCTGCCCACTGGGTAGGAGTCTTTCAGGGTGCCATCACCAGGTCCCCAAGAGCTGTGCTCACCAGGGAACACACTTCATCACTCATGTGGAAGGCAGCCTTTGATGCGCATGAGTCACACCCCCTCAGCTTCTCTCATGGCCCCGATGGAACGCGCAGCAGCTGGGTGGTTTTAAACAGTCAGGTTATTGCTGGCCTGGGCCATCTGCTTGGTACCGGAACCAGCTGAATTGAGTCCAGCCAGGGGATGATGTGTACTGTCTGCTCCTTTGAAAGATTTGTTTGGGAAGAGCGCTCGTGATTAATGAGCCACTTCCTGACTGATATACCATGTACGTAACCATTAGTAAATGTCAGGCAGCCACGGCACACTCCACCCTTGCCCTGTCTCAGGAGGGTCAGGGTCCGGAAGGAGGTCCAGGCTCTGGCCAGCCCTGGCGAAGACTTCTCCGTGTCCTGGGGCTGGGGAAGCAGGGAGCCCAGAGAAGGCGAGGGTGGAACCCAGACCGTAGGACTCTGCAGCGGCACCTCTTCCTTCCAACACGGTCCTGCAGGCCGAGTGCACCTTCAAACGCAGGTTGCTCTTCCCTCCCCTGTGCTGTGGCCTTGCTTCTCAGGCACCAGGGAGCTGGTGCCTGATGCTGAGCTGTGATGGGTTCCAGGCGGCATGTGGGGACTGTCCTACGACTGAGAACAAGGAGACGGAGGACTGACTGTGCTGACCAGCTTTCCATCGGCTCCCGAGTGCCCACAGAACTCCCCTTGTACGGTTTTAGGTGAGGAGCAGCTGAGACAGTCCCCAAAGAAGCCTCTGCTCATTGAGGGGGTGACCCACCCGGGCTTTCTGCCCAGAGAAGAAAGTCAGTGCTGGCCTCTTACCAGAGGCTTTCCAGTCTCACAGAATACTCACAACCCTGCTCGTAAGGCCAGTTCCCAGTCCAGATGAGGTGCACCCCACCCCCATTGCACCCCAACTTCGATGAAGGGAGAGGAACATTTCCAAAGTCCCAGAGGCCCAAGGAGCTTGGGGGTCTTGCACTCAACATGCTTTCTGCAGCCCAGCTGTGCCCCACTTCCACCTGGCTATTCCCGTCCAACGCCTGGGTCTTCTCAATGCATTCTTCAAATCTCTGCTCGGTCCCACCCTCTCCATCCCACCCCCATGCTCATCCGAGGTGGGCATCACCTTGCTGTCCTGGAACAGCTTTAGGAACTTCTTCATCCTCCAGAGGTGGGATTCTTGAAGTCAGGAGTGACTTCAGGTGAGACCTTGCGGTGGGCTGGAGGACCTCTGCCTTCTCCTAGGGACACGGCAAAGCACAAGGAAGGGAAGCAGAATTCAAGATGCTCCTTGCAGTGCCTTTGACACTGTGGGTTACAAAACAATTGAAAGAGTGGTGGGTGGCATTTCTTTATGGAATGGGCATAGACTAGAGGGAGTACAGTGGAACGAAAAGTTGTGTGTGTGTGTGTGTGTGTGTGTGTGTGTGTGTGCACACTATTTTTCTGTTCATTGTACTTCACACATATGTACATTCAAGAACCAGCATTCTTCACAAAACTTTTGTTTCAGTGACAGTACTGAACATACACATTAAGTATTAAATATGCAGAGGAGCACTGAAATTCATCCTCAGGACAGACTAACACTTAGCTTCGATCTCAGCCTTGACTCCCAGCGACCTCTCTGCCCAGTCAGCTGTCTGCCTGTTTCAGCGCGCTTTCTGCCCCGACCCAATCACCTTTGGGTCATGGACTTGATGACCCTGCAGATTGTTGTCCCATCTAATCAGTGGATCAACAATGGCGGAATGGACTCAGCCTATCATTCAGGTGAAATTTTGTGATATGAATATTCACTTTCAAACACAGACCGCCACTCTAAACACAATCTGCCATAAAAATCTTGCATACCTCACATGTTAAAATTCCATCGACCCATGGAAATACAGATGCAGATTCAGTACTGCATAACTGAAATGCCACAAAAAGGGTCATTTCAGATCTATTAATTTTATGTATAAAAATCATAATTAAAATGTCTCCTGTAGTTAAACAAGGAAATAGATTGGTAGATGATGGACAAAGGAGAATATGAGGTTAATAAAATTATGAATAATATTTGAAAGCTTTTTAAGAATATTTACAAAATTTAAATAACAGTGCAGGTGGGAGAACAAAGGTTGGCTATATCATAGTTCCAGTCTTGGGTACTGGTACTCACAACAGCAAACGAAACAGTCCAGTGGGGGTGAGGCTGGTGCAGGGAGCTCACGTCCCTGTCTCACATTGCAAATGTGCGTTCGACCGCAGGAAAGAGGCTGATGTACCGAGAATCATTGTTTCTGCACTGTATCGACAAACTGCAAAATTTTATCCCTAAGAGTTCGACAAAAATATAATAATAAGTAATCTAAAATTTACATTTGAGTTTCATTTTTTTTATTAACAAAATGATGCTTTAATCATAATTTCAGTGCGTTATTGATTTCAACATTTGGTTGCTTGGTATTTGACCAATACATGTATGCAGTACATCTCTAATGTGTGTGTTTGTATGTGACTCTGTGTGTGCATGCACACATGGGTGTGTCTTGTGTCTCCGTGAACGCATGTGTGTACATCTGTGTGTCTCTGAACATTCATGGGTGCACACACGTGCACATGCTAGTACATAAGTGTTGCTTATGAATGTACGTATCTCTGTGTGTTTGCATATGTGTGCGTGCATGTGGGGCATGGGCATGCACACCAATTCACCATCATGGTAGTGTTCTTTGCTACCACATTTGCTTCTTGCAGGGAGCCAGTGCCATTGCTGTTCAGTGAGTAGCTAAGAGATGGAGGCGTCGAGATGTTGAACCACAGTCCAGGGTCTCACTCAAGAATCGACTCAGGAGATGCAGGGTTCCCGGGCCCAGGTGCCCTCCAACTCACTTCCTGCTGCAGGGATTTCCGTGGCTTCCATTCATCAATGAGTTGGGTGTCCCGTGTCGGAGCATCTTGAACATCTACAATGTGCCAGCGTGCCAGATTCAGCGGGTGCTAAAAGGAGAAGATTCAGTCTCAAATACTGTTACTTTGTGTTTTAAAGCTGATGGCTCCTACAGCCAAGAACCAGGATAAAGGCTGCACTGGAGGTAGCACAGGGCACCACAGGAGCCAACAGGAAGAAGAACCGGCACTTACCGGGGGCGAAATCGAAGGACACCCTGCGGGGGAGACAGAGGCTGGGTGGGCGTGAACCGAGCACTGGCTCACTGGCCGTCATGCTGAGTTAGGAATGAAAAAAGGACAGCGGGGCATGGTGGTGCACACCTCTAATCCCAGCACTCTGGGAGGCTGAGTCAGGAAGATAGGAAGTTCGAGCCTAGCCTGGGTAACTTAGAGACTTACGCAGATCCTGTCTGAAAATAAAAATGAAAACAAACATGGGGATGTAACTCAGTGTGATGGCCCTGAGTTCAATCCCAAGTACCACACACACACACACACACACACACACACACACACACACACAGAGCCATGACTGTAGGATGAACAGGGCCTCATGGGCTGGGTCTGAGCAGGGCGGGTTGGTCAGCCCAGTGGGCAGCTGAAGGCTGTGGCTGACGTGGGAGATGGACTTGGTCACCCTGGACAGGAAGAAGAGCTGGGGATGGGGCAAGGCTTTGTTCCCTGAGAAGACTCAGGCCTGACTGAGCCTCTGCCTGGTTAGGCAGACTCACTGCCCGTGAGGAACAGGCGGAGTGAGGCTGGTGGCTGGGTCCTAATCAACCTGTCCGGCCCCAGTGTCTGCCCTTCCACCACGCCGGGCGCTTCCGGAGCCCCACCTGATGGTGCCGCCTCTCTGTCACTCTTTCTGGGATGTACCAGAGCAGGGTCCCAGCTCCTGGGTCTCCTCCAGTCCAGCATTTGCTTCCTACAGTTGGGGAAAGAGGGCCTTTGTGGAAGGGAGTAAAGTCTGCCCGGTTCCAGCCCGCACCTGGGCTACCTTGTCCTCTGCACCTTGCCCCCTCCTCAGGACCATGGGCTGGACCAACAGGGCTGGATCTGAGGTTCTATATCCAGGCAGGGAGGACTTATGGATGACGTCCTCCCACCTTCGGGGACAATTATCTTGGTGACATAGTAGAGATCTCTGTTGGGTGCTTAGTCTCTTTCTGTAACCTAAGTCTCACTGAGGCAGGGGCAGCTTCCAAAGCCTTCTGTGTGGATCAACACTTTGGCTGCCTCCTGCATCTGTGGACCCTGGGGACAGAAGAGAAGATCCACAGGTCAGGGGGTGGCTCTGTACTCTGCCCTAGTCCAGTGGATGGCTTTGGAAACTTCCGGAACACCCTGAAGCTGTGGCTAGCATTTATGTGGTGTGCATTTTCAAAGAGTGCTCCTAATTTCTGTCATACTTCCAAAGGTGTCAGTGACCCGGTCCGAGTGCGAAGCCCACCCCTTGGAGAGATCAACCACACCCTTCCACTTGCAGCATCTTTCCTGGACTGTTCTTAGAACCATGGTAGGAAAATCGCACAGTGCAGCGGACAGCAGCCAGGGTAAAGAGGGATTTCCTGTAAGAGGCAGTGTTCCTACGACAGGGTTTCGCCCAGGCCAATCCCTGGAAGACAGGCAGCCACAGCCAGATGAGTTTCAGCCCCCCAGGACAGCTGGGGACTCTGGATGGCTTCCGACTACAGTACAGGAGGGCACATGGCTGGGAGCAGAGAGAAAATGGATGGGTGCCTGGGCTCAGAACCCCAAACACTGCACCAGGCACCAGGCTAGAAAAAGCCAGGGTACTTGGGCCATGACCTTCATTCAACACAAGCCAAACTGCCTTGTAAACAGCCACCCCTGGGTGCTGGAAGGAAAACTTAGCACGCAGCTGTTCGGTCTGCCTCACTCTGAAAGAGCTCCTGGAGGTACCCGGGAGCTCTAAGCCAAAGTACATCCTCCTGGTTATAAAACACATTTGCCCTGTGGTCCTTAGTGCTCTGTAATCTCACAGCTGGATGCTGAAGCCGAACAGTGTAGTCCAGGGGGACTGGTGTGCTGCAGAGCAAACCAAGTCCCTGAGAGTGTGAATTCAAAGGTTTCTTAAACCAGTGCCTTGGTGGTAACCTAATGAGGACTCTCAGGATCTGAATGAGATAAACTCATGTTCAAGGTCCTGGTTTTCCTCTCCACCATCTTTCTGTGATTGTGAACCACAGGCCTGCAGACTGTGAGCCTCATGGGCCTTCTGGGACCCCTCAGCTGCGAGAACACTTCCACTGATAATGCAACCTCTCCATCCATGGAGAGCTCCAGCTACAAGTCACAGTGCCACCCTTCACCTACGTCTTCCACATTCACTTGAAACCTCTTCTGCCCAGGGTTCCTGGTTGACCTTAGACCTGTGCATCATCTTCACGCTGGCCTCTCCCCCTTCTCCCTTTCTCCTGGCTCCTGGGCCCTCCTCGTGTGACCCCATCTGCCTTTCAGCTCAGAAGTGGTCAGACAGTTTCTGCAGTTGAAATAACAGCAACATATTCTGGTGAAGTAAAGCAAAATAGGAAAAATAGAGACTGCCCCATGAAATACAAGGAAAGCCAAAGGGAAACCAGTGGGAGTGAGCCTTGGGTAGCAAGAACTAGCATGGAGACCCGTAGGGGCTCTGCCTTCCACATGAATAGATCCCAGCCAGTTTCTTCCTTTGAGCTCCATGTTTAATGTCTGCGAGGACTGAATCTGTCTGGTGTGGAGCATGTTCCCACATTCCCACATTCCCACATCGATAACGTTGGGTACATTTGGCATGCTAGTGGAAACAGGAGCTGGTGGATCCCCAGAGAAAAACAGAGGGCTACGGCCAGGGTAAGGGGCAGGATGCCGGGCGTGTGAAAGCCCCCACGGCCATCAGTATGGCTGTCAGGGCCCAGATACAGTGAGAGATGAGGACACTTCTGAATATCACCCCAGACTTGTCTGCTCATTGTCACCGGCTCAGACCGATAACTCCATTTCCCTGGAATCAGCCTGTGCTAACCTCTCGGGGCAGGCGGGGGCAACGCTGATGGATTTTGTTTATGGAAACTGACCACTCGGTAATCTGGCAGCCACGCTCCAGCTATTGTCCCACAGGATATGAGATAAGACTCACACACATCAGGAAGGGCGCGTCTGAAACAGTGTGTCACTTAGCATGGAATGAGGTGGAGGGAGAATGGAATTTCTGACTGGAAAAGAGAACTCAGCGTCTTGTTTCAAAACCAACAAGAGATAGCCCAAGGTCAGCTTTGAGCTGGAGCCCGGGGTTGGAGACCTGGTTCAGGGCGAGGGTAGACTTGCAGTGGGGAGCTTCCTTGGGGTGCCCATTGCCCAGGTTGGTCTTTAGATAACCAGCTTCTCAATTTGGACCTTGTGTGCCCGTTCTTACAATCAGACTGTCTGTCTAGGTAACAATTAGGTATTGATCTCTCTGAAACTACAGCCAAAAAGCTGAGGCTGAATGATGCACAGTGCCAGGACAACTCTGTCCTCCACCTGAGGAGGTATCACATTAGTTAGTGCATGGCTGGGTCCTGTGTTACATGGTTTTCTGCTCCATGGCAGAGATTCCTATGCACGCCTGTGTCTGGTCCCCCTGGCACAGGAGCTGATGCTCTTCCTGGATACTTGGTGGATGGTGAGGATGACCCAGGGACCCAGCCCATTATCCCAGAAGATGCTGTGACTATAAAGCACAAGGTCCACCCTTCCACTTGCAGCATCCAGAGAGAGGCCACACTAGGCCGTCTCTAGGGCTACCACTAGAGGTTGTAGGAAAGTCCTCTTCTTGGAGCCCACTCTGCAGAGAAAAGCTAGATGCATACACAGACAGGGGCTGGCTGCCTGGGGCTCTCAAACTTCCAGAAGTGACTGAGAGAATGGGATTAGGAGGAGCAGGAGGCTTAGCCCCACTGAGTTTATAGCTAAGCATGAGGTTGGGAGGTGGAGCCTGGTTACATGAGGGGTAGTGGGGGCGTGGTCTCCTCCCAGCCAGCTCCTCCCTTCAGTGTCTGCTTCCTGATCCTCTACCATGAGCAGCTCTCCTTCAACCAGGCCTTTCGGCCCGCCGCCCTGCCTTGGAGCCGGCTGACCATGAGCTTCACACACTGAGCTAAATGGAATGCTTCCTCCTTTATGTCTGGGTGTCAGGTACTGTGCCCCAGCGATGAGACAGTAACTAAGATGTGGAAAGAACAACAGCTGCTGGGAGAATGAGGCAACGGCCCAGAGGAAGGAGAGAAGACACGGTTTCCCTCCATGTTTATGATTCACAGTAGATCTGCATCTTACATCTAGGCAGCAGAGTAAGCTGCAGGTAGCAGAAAGAGTTAACTGTAGAAATTCCTTATGGACGTCAATACTTGATCTGAGTTGTCTACAATCAAAAGGGATGGAATGAATACTACGATAAACATTGACAAGCTTCGAAACCCCAATAAACAGGTGACCTCCAAAGACAGCCAATATGTTTCAAACAAATCCGTATCAAACACCACTGGTTTCTACCTTTTATATAAATAAATAGATCAGATAAACCAATGACAAGAAATACCTTTAATATGAAAAGTAGTAACAACTGAGCAGGTCATTCTCTGCAGATACAATAAAGACGGCTAACATCAAGTAGCCCCGTTCACTTTAAGAGAAAACTCAGTGCAACATCTGCTCGTAGCTTCCTCGGCATGCGGTTGTCAAGGACTTTACTGACTGCTCAGTGCCCACGAACTGTGGTGCTATAGGGCAAGTGAGTGAAATTCCTCCGGTGACCTCACTCCTTCGGCCAGGGCCCTCCTCCTGGGGGTCCCACCTTCTCCAAGTAGTGCCATAGGCTGGGCCCCAGCTCGCCACATCAGGGCCCCTGAGGACACTCATCCAAGCCACAGTGTTTGCATTTTCCCAAATGCCATCCCTTTAGGGCAGGCTCCGCTCACCTGTGGCCACCAAGGCCCAGCAAGGCTGTGAAGTCCAGGCCAGCATCTCCTCTCTCCAGTTCTATCCTTAGAGTGAATCCTGAGCTGTCCTCTGTGTACCAGTGAGTGTGTGATAGTAATCCACTCCAAACACAATCGTGTAACCAAATCCATCAGCTCCAGATGCGGAGGGAGGGAGGCTCTCCAGAGGATGCTGATGCTGCCCCTATGATGAAGGACACCATCGTGTCTGTGCTTCCGTCAACACGGCGTCTGACCTGACCCACCCTGGTATCCGAGGCCTGGGGGCTTCAGTATCAGACCCCCGGGATCAACTTGTGATGTCAAACCTTTCAGAGCTTCCGGTGATACAGATAGCCTGCTGCAGTACGTGTGCCACAGGTTGGCCTCCACTGACCTAGCAGAAACCTTCAGCGGCTGGTTTCATACACACGCATTGTTTTATCTGACTCTATTTCTATGCCTTCTATGCATTTGCTCAGCTCTGCTCACCTCTGTGTGTGGTCCTTGTCCCCCATGATCACACACGGTGGCCAAAATTGCATGTTGCCTCATTCACATCCACACCCTGATTGGATACTCCCGATCCATCTCCAAGGCCAGAAGAATGGCAAGCTCTGATTGGCCAAGGCCTGGTTTACCTGCCCAATCCACCATACCTGGGGAATAGTTTTGTCCAATCAGGGCCCACCTTGGAACTGAAAGTAGAGTTACTATCTCCCAAACCTTCATGGCTGCTAAATAGTACAGGAGATATGGAGGGTCTCCAGGCAAGGCAGCCCTGCAGCCCCCACATCCTTAAATGTGCAATGGGAAAAGGAAGTATGTTATCTGACTCAGGCTTGTTACAGTATGAATTTGGAGTTTATCACCTGAAGAGGAGGAAGACCACAGTAAGACCTTTTTATTCTCCAAAAAAATCTTCTAAGATGCCTTTAAAAAAAAACACACTGTCTATAATTCTAGCCCTCTAGGAGACTGAGGCAGGAAGGTTGCAAGCTAGAGCCTAGCATGGGCAACTCAATGACTTGGCAAAACCCTGAAATTAAAAGGGCTGGGGATACAGCTCAGGGTGAAGGCGCTGGTTCAGTCCCCAGTACCAGGAAAGAAAGAAGGAAGGAAAGGACGGAAGGAAGGATGGTAGAAAGGAAAGGAGGAAGGAAGGAAGGAGGGGCACACTGGACACCTCTTTTGTACCGGGCCCTGCGTGAGGGCCTGGGGAGACACAGAAGGAGGGGCCTTCCTGGCCTTTGTGGCTCTGTAGTTCCCTTTCCTCGGCCCCGTGGCATCTATGATTGCTGGAGCGGCAGGCTCAGGATCCCGTGCAGCCGAGGCGGGCGGAAGGCTTCCTGGGAGTGGATTTTGCTGGGCACTGTCGCACTGCTCTTGGGCAGCTTCTCCCGACACAGATCAGGACTTCCTGGCCGCGTCCACACCACACAGGGCTCCTCACCTGCGCCTGGTAAGAACGAGCCGCTGTGGCCACAGAGCTCAGAACCGGTAGTGACACCTGGCTCCCGAGGAGGAGGAGGGACCTGGGGAGCAGCCCGGGTCGTCTTTACTCACTGCAAGTTCCCCAGAATCACCGTCTCCTCACTTCCCCTTTCTTCTGCTCTGTGAAAGGAAAGCTGGGGCCACTGCGGCCCGGGACAGGAAGGAAATCGCTGGCTTCGGGAAGGGCCGCTTTGCCAGCCCGCCTCTCATTGTCTTCCCTCCCCTGGCCCGTCCTTTGAAAAGCGCTGGTCTTTCCCAAGGTCTGGGAAGCACAGCCAAAGAAGGCTGGGGAACGCCTCCTTTCAGGGGCGGGCTTTTCCTCCCTTTCATGTGGTTGAGGACCCCCTGGACGGGCCCCTTGTGTAAACTCTTTAATTGAAGAGCTAATACAAACCAGAACAGAAATGATCCATCCAAGAATTCTTGTTTGGATTCATTACATTTTCAAAGGGGACCCTGGTTCCCTCTTATCTGGTCTTGGATCAGCTGAAGGACGCACTTGTTTAAAAAGGGGTTAGCAGGAGAGATAACGCATTATCGCCTGTTCCCACTGGGCTGTGGTGGAAGGAGGCTTACTCTACAGAGCATTAAATCTCAGCTCGGGAGGGTGAGGAAACCCAGACTTTGGGACACAGCTCCTGCCCTGCCGCTGAGATGCCCAAGGAGGTCAGGAACAGGCTCTTCCCACACTCCACCTCCCAAAGTGGGGAAGACAAGGACCAGTGATGCAGAGGAGCTGGACCCCAGGATGCACGATGCACTGAGAGGCTGGGGCTCCCTTTGCTGGAAGGGAGCATCAGCTCAGCTTCAAGTTCACCTGTGCCTGACCGAGCTCAGAGTGGTACAGCAGTGCAGACTGTGAGCGGCAGGAGGAGGTGCCGGGCTCAGCAGCCCCTTTAGTCTGAAAAGTGAGTGGGTGGCTGGCAGCCTCCAAATCCAAGGTGACAGTTTACAGGCCACCTGCAGCTTTCAAGGCAGAATCACACTTTTTTTGAACTGAAACTTCCTGGCCATTGCCACCCAATGTGGGGCTCTTCAAACGAGCAAGCTTGGCTGTGGGCCAGCTGTGGGACAAGCAGGGACATGGTCAGATCCTGGCCTGTCCCTTACTTCCCTTTTCCTTCCACAGCCATTGCCTCCAAGAAGCTCTCCCCTCTGAACTTACCATTTGGCTTCCCAAAGGAGCAGCGGAAGCTTCACACCCCTAGACCCTCACTGCGAGAGCTCTTGGGCACCCTAACACCAGTCCTCAGGAGACTGTGACCTGCAGGGGGAGAAAGAGTCACTATGGGGCACCTCAGGGTAAGGGAGATTTAGGGAGCTGAGAAAAGAAGCTCCTAGAATCTTGGCCTACCTGATGTCCTGCCCATGATGTGAGCTCCGGGGCCCCGTTCACCTGGAAACAGGGGCCCCTTTCATTTATGGACCGCCATCCAGGGACATTCCCCAAGGAGGGCATGTGACCCTGCCTGTTCAGGGTCTGCCCTGCCTGTGACACACTGTGCAACATGCACTTCTTGATGTGGAAATATTTCCAGAATTTTCACATCGAAGGAGTGTCAAATTAGGCCAGACTTGGACTGGTTCCTCATTAGACACAACTCAAAGGATGAGGAAGAGGCTTCTCAACACCCAGTTTTGTCTGATAACCTGGATGCACTCTCCTGAGGACCAGGAATGCCAGTGTCCAGTGTCTGTCCTTACATTTGAGGGGGCAGTTCGCACCCTGTCTAGACAGCTCAGCAGCCACACGGTCCTGGATCCTGGCAAACTCAGCAATGCCCCGTCTTCTCTTGAGAGCTACAGGCATTTGCATGCTCCATCGCTGATCTTGTAAAAATCCCAAGGCTGCCCTCTGTCCAAGATGTATGCTAGGAGTTTGTTTATCAACTGATGTAAAGCAGAATTACTTCTAAAGGATGTCTTGAGGATCTAGTAACTTAAATCTACTTTTGACAGGGAATCTTAGAGAATCTAACGTTTATGTTCATGATAGGAGTACATTTAAACTAGGTTTCTCTAACCTCCACCCTCATTATAAACCTAACCCTAACACCAAGCCTAACCTTTGTTGTGTTTCTTGGACGTGGGTTTAGGAAGGGGAATATATAACAAAGCACCAGGGGAAAACTATAATCTGGTATGTTACCCTGTGAAAATATGTCTCAAAACAAAAAAAAAAAAAAAAAAAAAGGCTTTGCTTTATTTTTATAGCGAGTAAACTGCAAAGAGCCAGAAGGAAATTCTGCCTTCTCCACTGATTATTTTAGTTGGAAAGGGAAAATGCTTCTCTAATGGGTGTCCTTGAAGGAAATCAAAGCCAATAAGGAAGCATTGCCAAGTTTAAAGGGTAAATATCCCAAAAAGCAATACCAGCAAATTATGTCCAGGAACAATGCCCAATACCACCAGAATTATTGACTAGTATTTGGAAGTCTTGGTCTCTGCGACATTATAATGGCAGTGGAAACAAAATACAATGAGTGCATCTGGTAAAATACTCTTCACAGATAATAACAGTTGGAACAGATAGCTTCATTAAGTGGTTTTGAAGGACAACAGTGTAAAAACAAATGGCATCTGAGTATGGAACCCATTGACAATAATATCAAAAATATTATATACTTTGATATAATACTGAGAAAATACATAAAGTACAAGTAAAGCCCCCAAGTTCTCTTGAAAGTCATAAAAAGATAATAATTTGAGGGGACAAAAATATTTCTAGCTATACAAGAAAAATGTTTCTGGTTGATTATTCCAGAGGAATAATCCAAATAGGATTTTTGTGAATTTGGCAAAAATAATTTTGAAATTTATCCAAAAGAAAAATTGGCTTAGCCTTGGAAAACACAATCTGAAAAATAAGAGTGATGGGGAAGATATTTATACTTCTAGCAGATATTAAAATGAACACTGATTGGAACTTTAGAATATTGGCTTAAAACTTAAGAGAGATGAAAAGAATGCAATGCATGAGCTTCGAGTTTAAGACAATCAAATACAGAGATATAGACAGCCATTTATGGAATTTTATGTCCATTTAAATGTCACATTTAACAACATTTAACAACACTATAAACCAATAAGTACATCTAATTTTAATAATGTACAGTAAAACCTTGTACAGTACAGTAACTTGTTCTGGAAATGTTCCACAAGACCATTAAACATTTATAATAAATTTTAACTTGATCAACAAGTGATGTTTTGCAATATGAGTAGTACATGACACTGAATATCACATGATCAAAACCGAGCCAGTAATTCTCTCTTTCCCTCTCTCTGTCTCTCTCTCTTTCTGCAGGATTATGGCTGATCATCGCCCAACAGCAGGCATTTAAAGAGCAGATCTCATATGCAGAGGAGGAAGAGAAAAAGGCAGAGGAATCCTCCACTTCAAATGAAATTAGGGAGATGTGTAAAATGTGGGAAACAGCGCCAAATTTTGTAGGAAAGCACCACTCAAATAAGGCTGTAGCAGGGCAAACAACGATTCTGTTTAATGACAATGCAACGTCACATTCACAAGAGATCCTCAAAAGGAGACAGAAGCAAATGTCCCTGGATAGGTTCCTTGTTAAAGCTGCACAACCAGAAAAGGATTCTTTAAGCCACCAATAGGAAGCAGTGATTCTACTAGCGACAGTGAAAGTCATCCCACACAATAACCCTCCTCCCTCTTGTCTCCCTCACACCAGTCACGAAGGTTTTCAAAGACAAGTGAAGGTTAATTTATTTTTCTTTATATTTTGTATTTTCTTTATTATTTTGTATTATATTACATTATTATCATTTTATATAAATATTTTTGGGTTGTAGAATGAATTTTCTAAGTTCCTATTATTTCTTATGGGGAAATTCACTTTCATATACAAGTGCTTGGGACTATGGGCACATTCCCAGGACAAATTACGCTTCCAAACCAAGGTTTTACTGAATTTGATTCAACTCAATGTATCAAAAATAGCAATGTTTCAGCATGTGATCAAGCAAAATATTATTAACAAGATACTGTACCTTGTTTTGTGTACTAAGACTCTATGATTTGGACAGCTCATTTTCAAGTGTTTAACAACTGCACGCAGCTGGGGTTCTCACATTTTCATGCCATAGGCTATGGAACAGGAAAGTTTATATGTTATTGAATAAGCATCAGGACAACAACATAGAAGAAAAATAGATATTTGATCAATGGTATGAAGTCCTGATAATGATTTACAAAATCCAGAAACACATCACATCCAAACTGAGACAGCAGACATGCTGGAAGAGAAGATCTGTGCATTTGCATTTATCCTGGGAGAGCAGCTCCAGAGTCGACAGCCCAGAAGCAAAGGCAGAGGGATGGTCTCCAGAGTGACCCAGACAGCTGCCCTGATCAGGCAGCCCTGTCGGGGCCAGGCAGTGCAGGAGAAATTTCCAAGCCCTGTTCCAGTTTAGAAGTCTAGAAGGGTGTTGGCTAGTGTTGGGAAATCTGTCCACAGTGACCAAGCCCCACCAAGGAGAGCTGGAGCTGTGCCTGAGGAGAGGGCCTGATGGAGGCCAGCTGTTCTGTGAACTCAGGGTCTCATGGTGGCTCCAACCCTAGGGAGAAGCTGGGCGACCTCAGGACCAGGACCAGGGAGAGAATGAGGTGAAATCGAGTGCCCGGATGAACAACCACAGAGTGGAAAGCACTGTCACTACATGTCCCCCCAATTCCTGTGCTGAAGTCCTAACCCCCAGGGCCCTGCCTGCGACTGTGTTTGGAGACAGCACCTTTAGAGAGGTGCCCCCGGGGGTGAGGCCTACAAGAAGAGGAAATCTGGACACAGACAGATTTCAAAGATTTTCTCTTTATGAAGGGAAAAAATGACATGGAGCCCCAGGGAGAAGACAGTCACCCACCAGCCCAGGAGAGCCCTGGAAGAAACAGTCGTGTGGATCCTCACTGTCAGAATTTTAGCCTCTGAAGTTACGGAGACTAGCAATGCAGGCTGTGTGAACGGTTCAGTACACAGAGCTCCAGCAAACCGGCACAGACGCCGAAACGGAAGACTGCACGGGTCAGAGTCCCCAGCTCTTACACAGGGGGCAGACGCAGGCCAGGTGAGCAGATAAGGAGAGCCATGGGCAAAGCAGCCGAGAATCCACCCGCAGTTTCCTTGTCGGGGAGCAGCTTGTCCCCCTGAGCACTGGGAACCCAGGTCGGCCCCTGCTTTAAAGACTTAATGGAGGAGGGAGCCGAAGACGGGTTGCCAGATAGAAGAAAGGTGCCCGGGTGAGTTTAAATTTCAAATAAGCAATAAATTATTATTTTTGGCATATGTTCAAAATATTGCATGGAACGTGCTTGTTCTGAAAAAAATGTGGAGGAACTGGCATGAATAGAAAATATTCAGTCCAATGAGTAAGAGAAATATCAAACTCTCAGAGAGAGAGGGAAGAGAGGTAATACGATAACTTGTGCAAAAGGATCTAAAATCACCAAATAAATCTAGAAAAGTATCTGTCCTCTTAATTATTTTTAAATATTTTTTTTTAGCAAATTGAAGACCAACCTTTGCCTTTTTAAATAAGAACTTATTTACTTGGGAACCATGAAAATGTGGTTCAACTAATAAGGCTTTTCCTGATGTTTGGAGCAATTTAGCAACATGCTTATACTTGTGGATCCAATAAAATAATTCCTGGTTTTTATCCTAAGGGTAATAATTTAAAATAAAAATGGCAGAGGATGAGAAACAGTATATTATCTCATCACTACAACTATAAAAGTAGGATTACACCTGAACCATAACAAATAGAAGCATCTGATCTGTTCATGTTCTTCTCTTTAAAATTCACTCTTGGGTCATTAGCATATAATTCTTTTATTGTAATAAACCATTAAAATAAAGATACAGTTTCTCCCTGCTCACACGGGGGTGGCTTCAGATAAACTATTGGCTGAAGCATGCTCCACGGGAATTCATCTTGGTTCTTTATGAAGGGCTGAGAGTGAGCTGACTGTCTGAGACTTCCAGGGGGAAACTTCCAGTGGGAGACTTCCACTGGGAGACTTCCACTGGGAGACTTCCACTGGGAGACTTCCAGTCTGAGAGTCTGAGACTACTAGTACTGCTCCTGGAGTCTTTCCACAGATGACATTCTTTTCTATCTGGCATCTGAGTTTGCAGGTCCGTAGGTTCCCTCGCTATCTATGACTTTAATGGGTACTCAAAAACCTTAACAGATTTTTTCTTTCATTAAGTTCAGTGCATTTCCAGACAATGAAGTGGTCGTTTGCATCCTGCTGTGGTTTGAATACACCCCTAAGTGCTCGTGAATTGAAGCTTGGTCTTTGGTGTGGTGAGTCAGTAGAGGCACCCAAACCTTTACAGTATGGGGCCTAGCAGAGTCAGTGATGCCATCAGCGTGCTATGCATGTAGCAGGATGGATGCTGCTCCCCAGTTCTCTCCAGAACGAGCTGTTACAAAGTAAGGCCACTCCACACAGTGGCCGCCTGTATGCAGCTGGTTTCTCTTTATACTCCTCCAAGCTGCTGTGAGGCAGCTACGCGGGCTGGACAGATGAGCCACCTGACCTTGGACTTTCAGACTCTAAACATGTGAGCTAAATAAACCTCTTTTCTTTACAAAGTGCCCAGCTATTTTGCTATAGCAACAGAAAACAAACGAATGCATATCCTGTAGATTTTCCTTATACAGGCAAGCCTGGGGCTGCCCTGGGGATGCCCAGACTTTCCTCTGGGCCTGAAGCCAATACCATTTCTTTCCAACCTACAGAGGGGCTTGTATATGTCATCATCCCTGGGTCTAAGGCCACATTTATATTTTTCTTGTATCACCATATTGCACTTAGTCAGTTCTCAGCTGCATTCTCAGCCCGGACAAGGCCCAGCCCACACACCCCTCACTCCAGCCGGTGCCAGCTTCTGAGCCATGTAGCCCAAGTCCTCCAGGCCTCCTGCAAGACAGACCAAGGACGGCTCCCTGCTGCACTCGCCCTCCTGCGTCTCTGTCCCAGGCGTCCTGATGTGCTTTGAGGCTGGGTGATGTCATTCCTAGCAGCAGACTGAGGGTGCAAATGCTCTGTGTCCATTTTCTTCAAGCACTTTATCTTCTAAACCCCTCTGTGTTGGACTGGAATGCAGGCTGGGGTAGGAAAAATCTATGCAGCGTTCACCAGAGCCAGCAAAACAGAGTACATTTTGACAGCCCCTTGCAGGCCCCTTGGCCATCCAGCAGAGTGTGAGGCAGGTCACTCCACTTTGGGGCATATTAGTCTATCTGCCCTACTGAGCCTGAACATGGTTCAGACAACACCTGTCTCGACAGCCCATGAAGCCCAGGGCCTGGCATTGCCGTGCAACTGCACTGCGGGGTGGGTGCCGCCCTCAGAGAGGACACAGCCAGCGCAGCTCCCAGAGGCCAACAGATGTTGTGCAATGTGTGCAGCTGGAAGAGCAGAGTCCAGATCACAAGGAGCAGCCCCGCTCTGCCATCATCACTGGGGAGCAGGGTGAGACACTGTCCCTTTGCAGAGCGCACGGGTGATGGCAGAGTTCAGGAAGATAGAGATTCAGCCACAGGTGCACTTGCGGTTGATCCACTGTTGCCCGCTGCCCTGCAAAATGCCCTTCTCTTACAGGTTCACCTGCCCCTCCCCTCTGTCCTTCTGACTAAGTGTGCACATCTCCAAAAGTCTTGGCTTGAGCTGGATGCATCTTCTGGGGCCTGCTAGCTAGTTAGCCTCCGTTACTCCCAGCAGCCCACCTGCCCTCCCGACTGAGCGAGCCAAGCCAATCCCCATCTGGATCTGAGGCGGGGCCTGGGACATGTTCTGAGTTCGGGCATTCTGCCATTTGCCCGAAAGTTCATCTTGCAGCTCAATTCCTGAGAACCTAGCACACTTCCAGCTGTAGCCCCAGAGTTGGATGTGTACCCTGGGGTCAGCTGCTAGCTTCCCCACCCTCTGCCCACCTGCTCTTCCTGGCGGACTCTAGGGAGGGCTTGCTGGGGTCACTGACTAAAAGGAAGCCTGAGGCCAAAGAATGTGACAAGCACCCCGCCACCATTCCATCCACCCATGTGCTCAGCACAAAGATGGTGGACTTCGTTCTTATTTAAAACGTGTGATCAGGGAAAGTTCCACCACTGAGAGAACAATGCGTCCCTAAAGCTGCCTTACTGGAAGAAAGACACTCCTGTGGGGCCTGGGAAGAAACCCTAGGGGCACAGGAGTATGTGTTTCACCAGCATTGCATTGCTTATTACATTAAAACAAATGTACACCGGTAGGTGGACACATTTTACAGATGAAATCAAGACAACTGCGTCTACCCAGCTCCCAGAACTAATCTGTCTCTTTCCTTCTCTCCCTTCCCCTGCCCTCCTCTCCCCTTCTCTCTTCTCTCCTTCCATGCTTGGAAACACTTGGTGAGAAATATCTGCAAGATGCTGCCCCAAAATTGTGGACAGAGACTCCCTCCATCGCTTAAGAAGACACTCGATGAGCTCACTGCTAAGGAGGCTCTGGCACTCTCTGTCCACCTCATCTGTTCCCCCAACCCCTGACTGTCTTTGCTGAGCTCCCCTGGTTGCCTTTCTGCAGCCGGGACTCCCTGGGTAAACATGGAGTGAGCTTGGAACCCTTGGGTGCTGGTTGGAAACCACTGGGCTGTTTATCACTTTCTGTACCAACTTCAGGAAGCTTGGCCAGATTCACTCCTACAAGATATGGGGCTGGACTCACCCCTGCGTCTTGGCTTTCTGTGTTGGTGGTGGTCAGCCTTTGGGAAGGGCAATGTCTGCCATGAAGAGTCAGTGGCTAAGGAAAGGTCTTATCTGCAAACAGGGACCAGCAGTTGCCCCCCAACCCAGCGTCCTGGACTCTTCTCAGCCTCCTTCCCACCCCTACCTCCTGACAATTCTGATCTCTTTCCTCCCAGGGCTTCTGTGTAGCTCTTTCCTATTTGCCTGGTATAAGAACTTCCGTCCTCCACCCCAGGTGAGAGTTTCCCCCGCCCCAACCCCTCCCTAGTCCAGCTCCATCAAATACTTGCAAATCCTGCAGACTGGTCCAAGCAGACTGCTGAGCGGCAGCCCCGCCCCGGTCCTGAGCCGCCAGGTCTGGTGAGGGTCGCCAAGTTTGCATTTCTGAGAGCAGCTCTGTGCTGAGCTGCTCTGGGGAGCCACGTAGCACCACTGCTCTGTCCTTGGCTGCTCACAGCATGTGGTGCACGGGCCAGGGCCATCTCCAGCCGCTGTGCGCAGGCTCCGGCCCAGCTGTGAAGAATCAGGGTCGCATCCGAACAAGCACAGAGAAGCTTGAGAAGTTGCTCCAAACTGAGCCCCAGGAAGACGAGAACTTTATCTGAATTTTCTGCATATTCTTAGGACCCAGCCCTGGTGTGAATGGGGTAGAGGGGTTGGGGCTGGGGCTGGGGCTGGGGCCATCAGACCTGCCAGGACACCCTCTCAGGATGGATTTGTGCTCGGGAGAAAAATCAAGCAGCATCTCCCATTATCAGCAAAGCTTTGGGATCACTGGAAAGGGTCCCACCACTTTTGTACCATGTGACACAAGTCAATTCGTACCTGGGTTGGTGAACATACCTGTTGCTTTTCTAGGTGTGCTCTAGGTGTGC
Organism: Chinchilla lanigera; assembly: GCF_000276665.1. Taxonomy (NCBI): domain Eukaryota; kingdom Metazoa; phylum Chordata; class Mammalia; order Rodentia; family Chinchillidae; genus Chinchilla; species Chinchilla lanigera. The sequence goes on along the minus strand of NW_004955542.1, from coordinate 3,241,810 downwards.
TACTGGGTTGGGAGTCTTATCCAGGTTCCTGATGTTCTAAAGAAAGAACTGAACAGGGCAGAGGATCAAAGATTTGTTTGAAAGAGAAAAGACAAGATCCACTCTACAGGGTGGGGGTGGGCAAGTGAGAGGACTTGATGGCACCAGTGGGGCTTGGTGCTGAGGGTTTGAAGCATTTTTGCAATTGAGGTGGGGTTGAGGGTTTGGTCTGAGGTTTGACTCCTGGTGATGAGCAGCTTGATTCAGCCCCTCTGTTGGGCAGCGGAGTTGGGGGAAGTCCTTTCATGGCCCTTGAAGGAACTGTCACAGCATGGGCAGGGCCCACATAGTTAACATGATAATTAGGGTTGGTGTTGCCAAGGGTTGCCAGATGCCCAGGACTGCATGCCCCGGACTTCTACGCAGAAGCTAAGTTGTCTGATTACTTCTTCCCATTGTGTTGAGACCTGGCCATCCTGGTCCTGGTTCTTATGTCTGATGGATTGAACAACTTTGTTGAAGATAACAGTATGTAATTTAGCAACCATTGTAAATTTCCATCATTTTGTCTTGAGGTCATGTTTCATTTTTGTTGTTTTCGTGTTGTTTTGATTTTGTCTTCACTGTTGTTTTGTCAGGTTTTTAATTTTTAAAAGAAAAAAGAGCCCTGCTCTTCAGAGTGAAGGTGGCTGCCACTGACAACTTAGCAGAGAGATAGCGTATAAGGCAGACTGGCGCATCTGGTAGAGAGGCATAGCATTGGGTGATAATGAATGCTTCATTTGACAGATGTAACCATAAAGTTTGAATCACATCTGACTTTCCTAGCCCCCAACCTGTTTGCCAGCAGAAACACTACTGCCTGCTGGGAGCTCAGCTCTCAGCAGGGAGCTCAGCCCTGTACCGAAGTTGTCATCAGCAAGCAAGGAAAGGAGATAAGATAGGACAAGGAGTTTTGCCGGTTCCATCTGGGGACATCTGGACACACTGAAACATTTACATTGGACACTCCCAGTACTTTTCCCACTGAAGTGCAAGACTGCCAGAGAACTGTGACCACAGATGGTTATTAAAATCTCTCTGTCTAATGTCCCCGGCTTCCCTCCCTCCCTATAAAAGGGACAAACTTCTCTTTGCTTGAGGAAGATGGTCTTATCGCTCTCTGCCTGCCTGAACCCAGGCACAATAAATTCCATGCCATGCTGTCTTTACACAAGCCTGGTGTCTCCACTAGTCTCTCCTCTCCCCTGCCCCCATATGTTATATTTTATAGTAACCAAATCCCCCTCTGCTTCCAAATGGAAGATTCCTTGATGAAGGGGACCCCACTCTGAGCAGTTCAAGTGGCAATCACACATGAGTCACTCCACCACTATTTTATTTAGATGCTTTTGAGTGAGAGTTGGAAGAGGCCAACTTGATATAAAAATTGTGCAACAGCTGGGCATGGTGGCGCATGCCTGTAATCTCAGTGCTCTGGGAGGCTGAAGCAGGAGGATCACAATTTCAAGCCCAGCCTGGGCAACTTAGTGACTCAGTGAGACCCCGTCTAAAATACATGAATAAAAAAGGGCTGAAGATGTAGCTCAGCACAAAGACCCTGGTTCAAAGCTCAGTACCAATAACAACAAAAAAGTTGGGCCTCTAAGATACGCCCAGAAAGTAACTTATAAAGTACACACATAGGTAAGACAAGCTAGAAAAGTTGTGTTACTGCATGCTAAGTTATCAGTAGGGCCCCACACAGCTGGGGAGGGAGCTAATGCCAGGGGCTGAGCTGTCCTAGGCAGAGTTGCCATCCCAAGCCGTGTCTCTGCCCTCATAAAAATCCCCCAGTCCTCCTAACGTGACTGCAACTCACCCTCATGATCCAGCGGACTCCCTTCCCTGCCTGACTTTGCTTCAAAGTGTTCTTTCCTGCAATGAGAGTTTTTGGGGCAGAAAGGGTGGAGGGTTGGAGAGGAACTGCCAACAGGAAGGGGTATTTTGCATTTCCACATTAAGCCCCTTGATTTAGCTCCTGATTCAAAATCCCCTTCTCTCCTGGCCGGGGCAGGGTGAGCTCACGCACAGGTTGGTGCAACCTGGGGCGGAGGGGAGAATATCTGCCTCTCACTCTTGTCCTTTGCACTCTTCATGGAGGCCCTGTGGGGCTGGGGGCTGCCAAGACGCCCCCCGAGGGTGAGGAGGAGGGAGCTGAAGACTGGACCACACCGGCCTCCTCTTCCTTCTTAGTAGTCTTCCCTGCAGTGGCGCAGACACCGAGCCAGAGGCTGCTGGGCTGGGCCTGTCACTGTTTTCCTCACTTTCTCCTTCTGTCCCCAAAGGACAGCCGCTCGTTGAAAGACAGAGATCTTTTGACTTGGACTCCATCTTCCCTCAACATTCCCTCCATATGACCGAGCCCTCCCTCCTCCGCCCTCTTGGCCGGCAGCTCTGGGTGACACATGCCATTTCTAGGCAGCACAGGAATTTGGCTGCAGGATCCGTGCCCTGGGGATGCTGCATCTTTGGAGGCGAAGGTGACTTGTCACGCTCTCTCCCCAGCCCTCTGCTAGTTCGGTTTCACCACCAACCTCTACGGAGGACCAAGACCTTTCTTCTGGGGAGGAAGAAGTCTTCTCCAGCCTCTGGGGAAGCCCCTGCCTGTGTCCAGGGCCCCAGCCCAAGCCCTCCTGGTGGAATGTTCTTCACACATCCAGCACGATGTGACCCACCGTTCCCCGGACTCTGCCCACAAAATCCCCAGAGGTGAGGCTGCCCTCCGTCCTGCTGACCCAGGGCCACTCCTCCAAACTGCATCAGCTCTCGGTGTTGACCCGCTGTTTGCTCTTTGAGCTCCACCCTGCATTAATCATCTGCTGCCCCAGCTCTTTGAATTCAGACTTTTGCCGAAATCCCCAAGGTCTTTCCCCACCATATGGACTCAGTCACGTCACAGATGTCTTGAACTTCCCATTTCACTTCTCCTGAGCTTGGGCAAACGTGAACAGCCACGATTATGCTTTTATGACATGGCCGTGGTTGCACGACCGTGCCCAGCCCACCCTAACACTCCGAGGAGCGTTTACGCACGAAGATGTGATTATAGGCTTGGCCTTTGCTCCCATCTGTCATGTTTGCCTGGTATCATTTAATAGACCGTACTGTCTGGGTAACAGGCTGGAAACCCTCAAAGTGGAGAAGCTGTGGCTTCCCCAAATCGGAAACAAATTCAGGGTAATAAAGGAAAATCACTCTTCTCTTTCAAACTTGTCTCATTTAGACGGGTTTAGTGATCGCACTGCGCACATGCACATGTTGTGCTGTAATGTGTATGCACTCCTCTCTGGACTTAAACATATGACCGTAGTATCTCGGGATCACCCTGGGAAGGAACAGTGCACCCTGGTTCAGGAGCCCAACACCCACCCAGCACTCTTCTCTTGCTTGCCTGACTCTGAGTGGAGGCTGTAAGACCTGAACACTCAATTCCATAGCTCCCTTGCCAAGCTCAGCTGTGAGTGCTGTTCTGAATGATGAGACTGTAGCAGCCAGTGAAGGCTAGACTGCACCATGTGACGAGTTACTCCTGTACTGTCAGCAGTTTAACACAGTAAAGTCCTAATCACAGTACATGCCAAAGTCACTCAGGGAGCTAGACTGATGGGGTCACCCCAGTGTTACTGTGCTACCCAGGAAGGAAGTAGGGAGGAGAAACAGACAGAGACAGAGAATGTGTAGGCGCTGGGAGCGGGGAAGGCAGTCCAGAAACCAGCTCTGCTCAGAACAGGGTTGATACCGAATCTCCGCCTCTGGGTAGAATGAGTGTCTACGCAGCCAGGACTTGTCCCGATTAAGGTTCTACTCTGTAAGGACAGCTCAGGACACTGAGACCAACCAAAAGACTCTAGAAAGATCCTGAGACCAAGTCAAGCGTGGTGGTGCACGCCTGTGATCCCAGCACTCTGGGAGGCTGAGACAGTAGGATCACAAATTTGAGAACAACCTGGGCAATTTAGTGACTTGCTGAGACTTGGTTAAAAACAAAAAACTGCTGGAGATGTAGCTTAATGTGCGGTCCCTGGGCTTAACCCCCCGTGTGGAAGCTTGGTCCTGACCCCTGTTACTAACTGAACCATCACAGCAGCCTAGAGAAACATAAGAGCAGCCATTTGAGCTGGTGCTCACATTGCCCTGACCTCCTCCTCCAGCCGAGGAGCTCCTGAGCAGCGGCACCTCCCGTGGAATCCATCTGGATAAAGGAGCACCTCCCTGGCACCTCGTGCAGCCAGAGTGAGACCCCACCTCTTTCCTTCCTATCCACCCCTCTTCCCCTCTCCAGATCGTGCTGAACATCTAGGAGTCAGAGGGCTCCCAGGCCAGGGGTTTTGGGCCACACTGAACTTTCCTGTAGCCAAACAGCCCCAGGTCTAACTCCAGAGCTCAGGCTTGGACCCCAAGGGGCCTGCTTCTCTCTAAGGCAGAGGAGGCTGCTTCACCTTTAACCTCTTTGTCCCTCGCATTCCAGACAAAGCCAAGGCTGAGGGAATTCTGCTCTGGGCTCTGCCTTTTCCCCATACGCTCACACACAGACTTGCCCAAGGATCCCAGCAGACGTGCGGAATGGGGGCTACTTCCAGTACACAAGAACCTGACTTGCAGCAACCACGGGCTGGTCTCCATTTTTTTCTTTCTCTTCCTGCGCAAGCGTGTTTCCTAGCTCTGGGTTTCTGGCAGATGTATCTCCCAGGGCCTCACAATCCAGGAACTTTGCCGTCTTTCTGTGTGCATTGGCCAGAGGTCAAGGTTCTGAAATCAGGCCCACTGCATCTGCAAAGGTCCCACCACTGCAGGTTCAGCCCCAGGGGCTTCCTGCAGGGAGTCTTTCCTGCTCTGATGTCCAGAGAGAGGAGGGAGGTATCACACACTCACACAGCACCCTTCTGGCCTAACGCTGCCTGAAGACCCTCTTTGGAAGCACGAAGCCAGCTCCCCTCCTTGCCCTGACCAACACAGGCTGGTTTCCCTCACCACCTTGGGGGCCCTTGGCCAGAGTGAGTCAGGCAGCAGAATCCAGATGGGGCAGGGCTGCACTGGGGCAGAGGGCTTTCACGGAGATGAGGAAAGCTGGGTTCCTCCCAGCATGCTGCCCTTGGCTGGGTCCCCTCACCTCCCGAGGCCTCTGTTTCCTCATTTCACCAAAAAGATCCCAAATAGTTGAATCGCTCCCCAGGTAGCTTCCCTGGTGAAGTGTGGTTTCTCAGCAAGCAACCCCTATTGGAAGTCAGGGGCCTCCCCACCTCCTCTCTGGAGGCTTACTGAGAAGCTAGAAGGCTCAAGAACATTTGCTTTCTACTCCGTTGTGATCACAGTGTTCCTCTGACATCAGCCTGTTCTCTGGCAAGCAGAATACCCCTCCATCTGTTGCTTTACTGCAGTGCACAGGGAGGTTATGCTGCTCTTTGTTCTGGAGTCTCTGTCGAGGGTTTCCGAGGGATAAAACAGGAAGGTCTTGCACCGTCTGTTGCTTAGCACTAACACCCTGTGAGCCTCTGGGCACGTCTCTCTGTTCTGCACAGACACCTCAAGCACGACGTGTACCTGAGGAGCCGTCAGGAGCTGCCTGCAGGATGCCTGTGTGCACCTCAGGGAGGCTTCCGGAGGCACAGCGATGCCCTTTTCAGTCACGTGGAGACAACCTCATCTCCCCGGCAGCCAGGCAGATAGAAGCATGAAACAAACAGGAAGCAAAGTCCAGCAACCAGTGTCCCCGGGACAAAATGGGGAAAGTTTAGGGTCACCCCGGCACACGGAATCAAGCTGGAGAGTTGTACCCATCAGAGAACTGTCCTGCATCCTGCTGTGGAGACTGAGAAGCTGCTTTGTTTCCCAGAGCAAAAAGTCCAAAGGAGTTGAGAGCTTAAGTTTAGAGAGAATGGTTTGAAAATCTAGTCACCCCCCAGGGGCTGGGGATTTAGCTCAGCGGCAAAGCGCCTGCCTGGCAAGCGCAAGGTCGTGAGTTCAGTTCCCAGTACCGGAGAAAACTAAAAAACAAAAAACAAAAAAACAAAAAAAAAAAAAAAAAAAAAAAAAAAAGAAAAGAAAATGTAGTCAACCTGAAGGAAAATGCCACACGGCAAGAGCTAGCACATCACTCAGCAGGTGTGAGGGTATCAACTGACTCTTCCTCATGCAAGAAAATTGCTAGCAAATGCAAAGCAACTTGCAGTGTATCACCAGCTGGTGGAGAGGTGAAAGACAGTGGACACACTCATTGCCTAGGGTGACAACAGCACCATCTGCCAGCCCACATGTCCCTTTGCAGTGCAGCTTCATGACTCCTCCATGAAGGGGAGCATCTCTCCCAGCCCCTAGAGTGTGGACCCTTTTGATCAGTAGAAGTGAGGTGGGACATTAGGGCTGGGGCAAACTAGACAACCAACTGGGCAGAATGTGTCAAGAGTCATAGAAACCCATGGTAAATGGTATAGCGAGATGTTTCCAGAAGACATGTGCAGAACCACAGAAAGCAAGATCCCACATGACCCCAGCTTAATAAGCCTGAGCATTAGACAAGGGACCAATCAGAAAGCAATATTCTCGATCCTTCATCTAAATCTGGTACCAATCAAAAGACAGTATTTCAATCCTTCATTTACATATGGGCATGACCAATCAAGATACTGTTTGTGGTCCTTCGTTTACATCTGGCAAGAGCACAAGTGAGATTTCAATTGGACAATTTATATCTGGTGTGAGGCCGAGTGAGTTGCTGACAGGACAATTGTCCCAATGCCATATTTAGAAGAGGAGGGCACTGATTCAGGTGTTTGGACACTGAAGATCCCTTTCTCTTTATCCTCAGAGCCACCATGAGCCTTCTTCATCGGCCCATTCTTTCTCCGTAGAGCGTACTTCTGCCCATCTCTGCTCTGCCTTTCTGTGTGTCTTCTCCAGTGTCTCGGTCCTTGACCAAGGACCTGGAAAGAGGTCCCAGGACCCCATCCAGTAACAGAAGGTAGCAGAAAAGATGCAGTGTAATTTCCCACTTTGAGCCTAAATATCCACCAGCTTTGCATTTGCCACTTTTAACTCTCCCTCTTGGAAGCCCTCCAAGAAGCCCCCTTTCCTGGCACCAACATGCCCTGAGGGAGGCTGAGCTGGCCAGGGGGAAAGGGGGGCAGGTGGAGGGGGACCCAGGCCAGCATGGGAGGGATGCCTGTCCCTTGGGTGCAGCCAGGCCACTGAGGCAGAGCCACCAACTAGGTTCAACCCCACAGAATCAAGATCAAGTAAAATGAAGGTTGCTGGCATCTGCTACTTTAGTGGGTATTTGCGGTGTGGCCATGAATAAAGCAAGTTTTGCAAAATACATTTTACGATGAAAGAATTTCATCTTTCCATAGGATTTGCATCTTTTTCTATGCATCCCCAGACTTTAATATAATGATATACTTTCCATAATGAGGAGTGTTCCAGAACTTTACTGAGCAGTTAATGAATTCATTCACATTTCGGGGTTGGTTTTGCTAAATATTTTCAATAATAAGCATCTTAATATACACATAATTTCCATTCTCAGGAGCTTAAAATCTAACTGTATATACCTGACACATGCGCCTCAAATGTTAATGAACTATAAGGCAGAATAAGATAATGGCTGCAGTAATTTCTAACTCCACTTTGGCCCTAAAATTCCCTCAGGCCAGAGACTGGGTATGCAAGGACTGAGCCGAAGGAAGACCCTTTGGGGTCCGTCAGTATAAAAAAAAAAAAAAAAAAAAAACAGAAAATTGGACAAACCTAGGCTAATCTAATAGAGTTTTATCTTTCTGGTGTGTCCTTGCCTGTGGGGTTGAGAGCAAGCAGGACACCTTCAGAGCACCGTGGGAGACCCAGAGACATGGGCACCTCTGGGCTTCCCCTCTGGTTCTCAGCAGGACGTTTCTGTCCCATGCTACCTAGTGGGATAGGGGGCTTCGCCTCTAGACAACATGGTCACTTTCCAGGTTGGAAGAAAGAAAGGAAAGGGCAAACATTGAAAGGAAATGCCAGTGAAATCTGCCCATTTTAAATGATCAAACTGTTAAACACCCACAGTTACCTATTAAAGTTCTACTTAAAAATCTTGTTGGCCAGCACTGCACTGCGAGTCTGCCCTGGGCTGCCAGGCAGGCTCTGAGATGCACTGAACTGCTGCAGGGAGCAAGGAGGAAGCAGGCAAGGGAGCGGTGCTTGGGGTGCGCAGTTAGTCATTTTTCACTGCAGTCAGAAGGGAGGCTGGCTAAGAAGCAGATGCTGCGTGGTAGGCATGTGCCAGAGGGGAGTGGAGGTGGACTCCTCTGCTCAGTGCTTACGCGTGGCAGGAGGAGAGGACGCATGCGTATAATCACCACACGCTCACCATGGACACACACACACACACACACACACCACCATTTAACGCTGGACTTGGGTATCTGCAGCTGACTGTGGCCTGCCTTGCTGAATAGCTCCAAGTCTGCGTAACGTGCCTTTTTGCTCTACCCAGGGTAGCAATCCAAAATCTCCTGTTTTTCCCAGGTCCCCGTACAGCCAAGACTCTGGTTGTGACTTAGTCTGTGGCTGCCAGAGCATCATTGGAGTTTCCCATTTAGACCTGAGTGTCGGGAGAGAAAGTTCGCAGAGCGCTTCTGGGGGCTGTGTGGGAGCTATGGGGACTGCACTGGCAGGTGGCTTCCCAGCCCCGCTTCCTCACCTCGACTCCCGGCCTTCAGCTCCCCAACCACTCTGTTCTCCACTCAACGGCAGATCCACAACCCTTGCTGAACTGGCCAGAGTCACCACAGCCTGAGTCACCTCTCTCTGTCACCTCCTGTCCTCCTACCTGCTTGACCTCAGAAAAGGGGCTTCAGGTCTCTAAGCCTCAACTTCTCTACAGTGGGGCTCCTGTTTGGATGGAGCGTGAAGCTGTGTGGAAAATGCTCCCCACGGTGCCTGGCTCAGCAGGCTTCTGTGGAACATTTACCAAAGTGCAGCAGAGGTAGATGCTGGGTGGGCCTGGAGGAAACATTCTCAGGTAAGAGCTGGCTCACTTTATCGGGGGACTGAGGAGATGGGGAGTTGGGGTCCAGGCTTGCAGCTTGGTTAGAAACACCTGTCTCTTCTACTAGCAGGTGAGCCCTGTGAAGTCTCCGTATAAGAGTCAAACCCGTTTGTGTATCTCTTAGTATCCAGCAGAAAACCTGACTCAGTCAGGCCCACGAGTGCCTCCAAATGTAGGGCACAGACTTGGAAGCAGGGGCCATACAGTTTCCGTCCTGAAACACATGCCCACGCCTCTGCCAAGGACAGCTGGTCATGGTGAGCAGGACACGCACTGTGTGGTCTTCCAGGAGCTTCTGGCCCAGGGCAGGGGAGGAGGTGGAGACGTTACCATGCGCTTCTGTATGCAAGATGTGACAGAAAAATAGTGTGAGCTTAAGTTTTTAAACATTTATTACCATAAAAGCCGCATTCCCATTAATCTCTTTCAAAATACTCCTCCTTGCTTCGAACACACTTATCCCATCATTCTTGACATCGTCTAAAGCAGTACTGGAAGCTCTTTTTTACTGTCTTTAGTTGAGCTTTCGTGGTGCCTTCATGCCCGGAGCTGATTCAATGCTTCCACCAAATGGGGATGGGAAAGTTGGCTGTACACATGCAGAAGATTGAAGCTAGACCCCTATATCACACCATGCACGAAGCTAAAATCAAAACTGATCAAAGATCTAAATATTAAAACAGAAGCTCCTAACCTGCCGGGAGACTAAACAGGTAAAACTCTTGAAGTCGTAAGTGTAGGCAAGGGCTTTCTGGAAAGAGCTGCAGTTGCACAGGAAATAACAGCCAGAGTCACCAAACGGGATCACATCAAATTAAAAAAACTCCTGGACAGCAAAGGAAACAACCAGCAAAGTGAAGAGATAATCTACAGAATAGGCAAAGTTTTTCCAGCTGTACTTCAGACAGAGGACTAACATCTAGAATATATAAAGAACTCAAAAAAGTTAGATACCCTGAAATAAAAAACCCCAATCAAAACTTGGGTAACTGAGTGAACAGACACTACTCGGAAAAAGAAACACAAATGCCTCATAAATACATAAAGAAATGAGTTCAACATCACTGGCCATTAGAGAAATGCGAATTTAAACAACGTGGAGATTCCATCTTATGCCAGAAAGGATGGCCATCATCAAACACTCAAATAATAACAAATTCTGGTGGGACTGCAGGGAAAATGGAGCTCTTCTACACTGTGGTAGAGTGTAAACAAGTACAGCCATTATGGAAATCAATGTGGAGATTCCTCAAAAAACAAAAACTAAAAATTCCATTTGACCCAGCTACTCCCCTTCTAAGTATCTTCCCTTAAAGAGCTAAAAACCTCACATTACAGTGATCCATGCTGCCCAGATCAATAGCAGCACAACTCATTACAGCTAAGTTTTGAAAGCAGCCTATGCATCCGTCAACAGATGAAGGGATAAAGAAAATGTGGTATTTCCACACAATGGAATACTACTCTGCTGGAAAGAAGGAAAAACTTGAGTCATTTGTAGAAAACTGGTTGTACCTTACAAACATAATTTTAAGTGAAATAAATCAGATGCACAAGCTTGAACACCGTATGGCCTTTCTCACAGGGAAAGCCAAAGTCTAGCTAAAGTGAAGAGTAAAATAAAAGGTAGATGAAAGAAAATAGGGAGATAGATCCAGTGCAAGTGGGAAGGGGACCAAGAGGTGCAGGGAGAGAAAGAGACATAAAAAAGAACTAAGGTGTGTCGCGTGCAGCTCATGCCATGGGGCCTGCAGGGCGTGCAGTAAATGGCAGCCGCTGCGCAGCAAGAGAGGCAGCACTTACTGAGCACCGCCAGCGCTCAGGACTGAAAGCATCTTGCTCAGTGCGCATGGAGAGCACTCATCCCCTTGGATTCCGAGCGTGTCCTATGTGCGGATTACCAGCCCCCACTGAGGACAGAATTCAGCCAAGTTCTCGGTCCAGTGCTGATGAGGACGCCCCGGAAATCCTGGTGGGCGCAGAGAGCAGGCACAGAGGAGGTGAGGCTCCACCCCACTGCTTGGGGATCTAAGGCAGCCCCAGAAGGAAGGCCCAGCTTTGGGTCCTGCCATCCTCTCAAAGGGTGACCCGGGCAGTGGCAGCCAGCCTTACTGTGCACCCGTTTGCTCATCACTGCAGCAGAAGTGACAACATCTACTCTGCCCAGATCCCAGCACCGTGTTGAAGCTCAGACAGGACAGAGCAGACAGCACCATAGTGCTTCCTGGTGACGTAAGACACAACGGCCTTCTGGGTAAAATACTGCATGAGTACGGAACACAGACTGAAATGATCAGGTCCGTCATGGAGGTTTGGCAGAGCTGGGAAGGACCTAGCAGGCTTCCAAGAAAAGATGAACTCTGAGTTTAGAAGATGGAAGTGGGTACGTTCACGGAGATGAGACGGACTCTTGGCCAGGGCAAGCAGGCGGGGGCTGCTTTCCACTGGGGACCTCACACGTCTGGCTCACACATTTCATAAGGCTGGCGTGCGCATCCCTGTGGAGCAGAGGCGGAAACTCCGCATGGGTGCCTCCGGCTGCTGCGGTGGCTTCTCATGGAAGCTGGGGTGCGGAAGGACCTCCTCTGTGTGCAACAGCTCGTTCACCCACCACTGACATGGAACTTGCTGGCACTGCTCAGCTGGAAGTGGTTTCATGAGCAAGTGCAGTAGGAGAGACTCACATAGGAGCAAGGCCAGCTGGAATTAACCAGCCCACAGGACTCCCAGGGAGCCACGAAGACTGCATAGATGCAACCACACTAACCAATACAAACTCATGCCAAAGTGTTGCTGGTTTTTGTTTGTTTGTTTTGTGGGGTTTTTTTTTCTTTGCTTTTTTATGGAACTATAGTATTCAAAATATTTAGGGCAATTTCTATCAAACAAAAACATCACAGCGTGTCCTCAACCATATTATTCAATAGATCTGGTACCTCAACTTCAAAGTGACCACAATAGGTCAATGTTTGAAATCAATTCAAGACACTTGAGGCACCTACAACAGCGCTACTAAAGACCCTTATGAAAGAAGACTTCCAGAGCTGCTTCAGAAAGCATCAAGAAAGATGGGGTAACTGTGTTTGATGTGAGGGGGCAACGTGTCTTTTACAGTAATAATTTTTAATATTCATCATATTTTTATCACACCTTGTACAGACAGAAAAAGCAAACATCATAATAAACACAGAATATGGCTTGATGAATTTTCACAAACTGAACACACCACGTAGTCAGCATTGAGATCCAAGAATCAAAGTTTACCAACAACCAGAAGCCCTCTCAGGGCCTTTGCCGGGCAGCCAACCACTTCTCCCCAACACAGAACAGCCACTCTCCTCACTTCTAATAACACGGATTGATTTTCAAGATTTTAAAAAACTTCATCTTGACAGAATGAATGGCCTTTCAGCGGTGGTTTCTTTTGTTCACCGTTGTACGTGTGAGTGTGTCCATGTTTCTATGTATAAGTATCATTTTTTCAAGACTTTGTGATATCCCATTTGCTCATCATTGCAGCAGAAGTGACAGCATCTACTCTGCCCAGCTCATGTAAACCTCATGCCCAGACCATGTAAAACTCTAAAGTTCTTTATTTATCTGTTCTATTATCAATGGACATTTGCCCAGCTGCCAGTTTCAGACTGTAACAAATAGCATCATCATGAATATGCTAATTTGCATCTCTTATTGAACCTATCACTATATTGCTGTCAGATACACACCATAGACTTCTCCAGAATTTCTCAATTATAAGGCACTGCTTTTAGTAGATACAGAAAACAATTTCCAAACGGATGATACAGGTTTACCCTTTCACTTGTAGTATTTGAAAATTCTTGCAGTTTCAAACCACTCCCATCCTTTCCACTGAGGTCGCTTTTCTGGATATGGGTAACTTTCATTTGCTTTTAGTTTGAATTTCCCTAATGATTAATGAAGTTGAGCACCATTATATAAATTTATTATATATTTGAGTTTCCTTGTTGGCCTACAATGCCTTTTCTAATATTTTTAAATTGAATTATTTTGACATTTTCTTTTTGCTTTGTGTAAGTGTTTTATATTTTCTTGATCTGAATCCTTTGCTAGATAAATGCATTTACAATATCTTCTTCCATCCTACACACACTTTTTCTATTAATGATGTCATCTGATGAATAGTACTTCATCCCACATTTTTCACTTCTGATATATGCTTTTTGTCAAAGAAACATTTGCCAGGCATTGTGGTGTACACTTCTAATCCTAGCATTCAGTAGGCTGAGGCAAGAGGACTGCTGCAAGTTCAAGGCCAGCGTAAGATGCAAAGTGAGTTTAAGGCCAGCTTGAACTGCATAGTGAAACTTTGTCTCAAAAAGACAAAAAGAAAGAAAGAAAGAAAAAGAGAAAAAAGGAAAGAAAGAAAGAAAGAAGAACAAAAGAAAAGAAAAGGAACATTTGCTTATTCCAAGATTACAAAGATATCATCTTATGATTTCTTCTACAATTTTCATTGCCTTACTTTCCCATTTAAATATATGGCCCAAATGGAATTGAATTTAGTAGTCTATATGGTGTGAGGAAAGGGGTCAAGATTTTTTAATTAAATATGGACATATCCTTTAGACTAGCACCATTTTTTGAAAAGAATATCCTTTATAGACTGTGTTACACCATCTCACTTATCACACAAGCAGGTCTATTTCTGGACTGGCATTTGTGCCTCTGGTCTACTTGTCACTGCTGTGTTCTCTTAGGTCTTTGCATAGGTCTTAGAGCTGGTGGTATGAGTTGACTAGTTCTGTTATTCTTTCAGATTACCTCGGCTTTCCTGAGTTTTAGAACCAGCTGGTCAAATACCACAACACAAACTGTCAGATTTTGATTAAGACTCTTTTGAATCTATTGATAACTTTAAATAATTGTAAAACTAGGGGTTGGGGATTTAGCTCAGCGGCACAGCGCCTGCCTGGCAAGTGCAAGGTCATGAGTTCAATTCCCGGTACCAGAAAAAAACCCAAAAATAAATAAATAAATAAATAATTATAAAACTGGCATTTTTACAATACTGGGTTTTTCAATTAATAAATATGTCATAACATTTCTTTTTAGACACCAGGAAGTGACTTTATGTTGGACTACTTCCTTGTGAGAGAATAGGACAGCCCTCAGTAGATTTTAGCTGCCATCAACATTAAAGTGATTATAATAGTCACTGTCACTGTCAACAGCACCAGGTCACTACTCCAGTTGCCTCACTGTTATTGCCGTTACCCTATGATCATTACCTCACTGCTTTCCTGCTTTCTGTGTTACATGGTTTCTTTATCCAGTTAGTAGAAGTGGTAATGATCTTTTCTTGATACTAGGAGCTTCCCCAGCTACAGTACCATCTGTGAAGATCAGATTCACTTTTTTCTCTTTTTACAAGATACTGAAATCAGGACCTTGTGCTTGCCAGGCAGGTGCTGTGCCACTGAGCTATATCACCAGCCTAAGATTCACTCTTTCCACTGATGTGCCTGGTGATCCCTGGGCTCTGTGGAACTTAGAACGTATTTTATAAAGGGAGAGAAAGAAGAGGGACTTGGATAGAGGAGTAGTGCTGTCTCTAAATGCAGGTACAGACAGGGATTTCTGAAGATGTAGATCCCCAGCACATCACCTCCCTCCATCCCTAGATCAACTCCCAACTTTCCAAAGCAGGATTTAGTAACTTAGCTTTTCAAATGAGGAGAAGAAACTCAATAAGCTCATGAAGAATCTTGTATCCATACTGGCCCCTCACATCGTCCTCACCCTGGCACTCCATTTCGCCCTTGGGAATGCTTTAAATCTCCAGACTTAAACAGTCATGTCTGCACATTTTGAAAACCAGCAATGAATGTCAGTGCCAGTGGGAATGCTCATGCAGCAGAGAAAATTCTACAACTTTTCCTCGTGTACACTTTCTAAGCATCTCCACTTCCACCTGGGATAGAGTTGTAAGTCAATCTGTTGGCCACTAAGCTAAATTCCCAGGGCGCTCTTAAGATACAGAAATTCCAGCAGTAAATAGCAAAACTGTTAGACCAGATTAAACTTGCCAAAGTGACTTGAGCCGCACTGAGAAAAATGGGCCTCCTTGAAATGATACACTATCAGCCAACAGTAACATAACCCTGAGAAGAAACCTTTCTGTTTATTATTCAACAAGCAGAACACATGTTAGAAGGAGACTTGGCCAAAGCTTAACATCCACAGAGGCAGGGGAAAATGTGAGCCGTGCTTAATTTACTTCTCTTTCTCTCCCTCTCTCCTTCCCAGTGAAATGATTGTGTGGGGAATTGCCTGATCTTGACACTGGAAATCTATAGGGTCTGTCCTGGAGGTGACTAATGACAGTTCAGTCCACGAGCTTCAGTTTGTGGTCAGAGAGAAGAAAGGGAGCAGAGCAGACGTGTGATAATAAAGAAGTGGAGAGGCCTCAGATGAAGGACATGGCAGGGGACAGTGCAGACATCGGGACACCCTCCCATCGCACTGGCACACCATCTTTCTTATAAATGAACAACGACAAAACAAACGCTCTGGAGGGATCCATTGTCCCGGGAAAGTGGTCTGGTTGTTCTTGGTTTTTAAGCCTAGCATGTGCTCACACGCAGGGCAGACTTCTGCCTTGCTGACTCTGGAGCAGCTGCGGGTCTCCACTCCCTAGAGGTCACCCTGGTGCAGGCGACAACTCAAACAGCCCCAGCAAACACCACCCGCCCTTCGCTATTTTGCTCCTTATGTTTACCTTGGTTTTGGGAGAAGCTGGGGGCACTAAGGTGATACCCTGATAAGTATGTCACTTCAGCTGAGAAGGAAAAAGAAAAGATAATCCTGGAACCAGGTGGTGATTTAGTGGGGACATTATTGAGACACCTGGGGCCACACCCAGCAGCAGGGGGCGGTCCTGTTTGCTTCTCTTGTCTCCTTACATCTTGTATTGTCACTAGCATTGTGTCAGAATAGCTCAGTGCACGTAGCGTTTATTTAACCTTTATTCTCACAGTCCTGAACCAGAGCCCAGCTGGGCACATGTACCCCAAAGGGCTTCGGACAGGCAGGTGCTTTGCTGTGTGATCTCTCTCTCTCTCTCTCTCTCTCTCTCTCTCTCTTCTTCAGGCTACAAACTCCCTTTGTCAGCCTTCCCTTGGCCAAGACTGCTCAAATCTGAATTCATGCAATTCCACGATGCATAGAGAGCTCTGTCCACATACTAGGTACAGAGTTCTTACAATAACTACAGAAGGTAGGAAAGCCTATAACGACCCAATGGTGGTTGCACTCCTTTAGTCCTTGCTTTTATGGCAATAATTCGGCCCTTCGAGTATACTCCCTTTCCCACTTCCCTTTTTAAGGAATTTTTAACAGCCATCCATCCACTTGATTCATCCATTTACAAACATGGATTCAATGGTAACCTTGTTCGGGTACTGGAAAGGCCATCTGTTAATACCAGGGGTGAACATACCAGACCTTTAAACTTTTTATTAGTGACCACCCTAGGCATGTTCAGCCCTGTCCCAGCACAGGGCCAGCTTGGTTGACTGAGAGGCCACCGCTGCAGGAAGTGAGCTGAATGACTGTGCTGGGAATCCAGGCTTTCTCTGAGCCCAGACTGAGCACCCACCCTTTGTCCCAGGAGCTGTAGGGGCAGCTGCAGAAGGGGCAGCCCACCTTGATCAAGGAGATGGCCGAAACTAGATGACACCTTCCTGCCCAATTCATTTGCACTGGAACCTGAGATTCCAAGGTCCCCAGTGGAAGGTGGGGTGCTGGCCTACTGTGGGGAGGACGCCCTTCTCCGTGGTCTGAGGCACTCTTTGGGAAGCCAGAGACTGGAATTTCAGCTCCCGCGGCCCCTGCCCCATGGCCTGACACCACCTGCGAAGCAGTAGCTCCATGATGGTGGCTCCTACCCAACCGGCCCCTCTTCTGTGACTCACAGGCCCGGGAGGGAGACTCCAAAGAGCTGAGGATGAACTTCCATGGGAGAATAGCATTCGGCAGGTGTGGGCACAAGGTGTCAGTGCTGTGTCTGGTGAGTCGGAGGGGACACGGGCGCCACCCATGGTGAGGTGTCCCAGCAACACACAGACCACAGGTAGCACTGTCATCTCCTCCTTGGCAATGGCTTCCAAGCACAGTGACACCAAACAGCCACCATTCCCAAGGCTGTGGGGGCCGATCGGGACCCCACAATTTCCTTATTGTCTCCAGCCTGCCCTGATCCGGGAAGCGTGTGCCTGTCCTAATGCCCAGGTTGGGGCTCCTTCTAAATGTCCCATGGGGTCCTGACAGGCTGAGCTGGGGTGTAGATCACCCATTGCAGGCGCCTGGGCCAACTGTGATGTCAAATTTATGTGAGGCCATAAGCAACTCAGCACCTGGGTCCAAAGGCGCCTTCTCAGGAGAAAGTGAATGTTGAGGGCCTTGGAGACCTGGCACTCTGCCGTCCTGGGTAGTGGCTATGTCAAAAGCAAAGGCACTGGTCACAATAAGGTAAATACAGGAGCCAACCCTCCCACAAGGAGCCACATGGCCTCCATTTCCAGTGATCTAATGAAGGGAATTTCATCCCTAAAACCTTAGGCGTAGTCGTATCACCACTTTCATCTGTCAAGTCCATTCTTAGTTGCAGGATTAGCTCACAGACACGAGGAGGACACCACCTCTCCCAGAGTTCCAGATCCAAGAGAAGGTTCTGGAACCAATGTGGCAGCTGACTCCTAGGTGCAATGGTTAGTTGAGACCAATATTAGTTCCTAGTTCAAGAGAAGCCCACGTCACCACCAAATGCTCACAAGTACCTGTGCTGGAGATAGGCATGCTGGGACCCCTGGCTTCTAGGCGTCTAGATTTCACACCCTGCCCTGTGATTCTTGCTCAGACTGTCAGAGCGTGTTGGTACCACTTGCGACCTTGCCAACTACACCCCTCATTCAGCAGGCTCAGCATTTACCTTGGAGAAAAACCCGGGTCAAACCCGGCCGAAGAGAGGCCTACATAATACTGGTATGTTTGGATATTTTGTTTAAAGATACTTTAAAGTGATTCCCTTAAGGAATGTGGGATGCTTTTATTTTCATGTAGAAATGTCACTTAACTAATTGCAGTTTGTTTGGGGGGATTTCAGTGTTTTGCCTTCTACAAGCAAGTGGCTTATTGCACCAACGCACTTCCTGTCACCCCTCCTGCAGTTCCCACTGATGTTTCTCCTGTTGGTTTCAGCGCCTGGACACGCTGTTCCAAGCACCAAGTCTAGGGCGGTAGCAGTCGCTCTCCAGCTGTGTCCTCTGGAGCGGGGAACATGACCCTTGCTGACCACTCTTTGCCCCAGAGGCCAGCCTTCTGAATCAGTCCAGCAGCGAGTCCGCCAGCACCAGGTCAGGTCACAGCGAGGTCCTCCTCTGGTGGCTGCCCGCTCCCTATCTCCTGGGCTTCTGTGCAGACGGGCAGTCACCGCAAGCAAAGGGGGACAGGCGGCAGTGCCTCCCTGCAGCCCCCTACC
Source organism: Chinchilla lanigera (assembly GCF_000276665.1). NCBI lineage: Eukaryota > Metazoa > Chordata > Mammalia > Rodentia > Chinchillidae > Chinchilla > Chinchilla lanigera. Next base: position 3,223,244 of record NW_004955542.1, on the reverse strand, counting down.
AAGTTAAGGAGCTCATGGAGACGATTTGGCGCGGCCTCTGGAAACTGAAGTGGGTTGGGAGAACGATAAGCAAAGCTCTTGCCTTAATTAAAAGCACATTTGTGAAAGGTCAGGCCTGGCAAGAAAATGACAAAGGCAGTTAAAACTGGAAAATCAAGTCATTCCCCCTTGAGAGATTTCTTCCAGACCTGGGTGGATGTGGGATGCTGGGTTTTCTCTTCCAGCAGATCCTTGCACATCTGAGTCGGGGTGAGCCAAGTGTTAGTCCCCGGCTGTGTCCAAGGGAGTAGGATTGCTTTTCCCAAAGTGACCCCAGGCTGACGCACAGGGCAGGAGCAAGGCAGTGCCCAGCTTGTGCCCAGCCCTCACACCAGCTGCAAACCCCAGGACAACCGACAACCTGTAGAAACAAAAGACTCCTTCTTTAAGAATTCACCGAGACTGGATTCCTATCACAGATAAAGAAACCAGGCTCAGAAATGCGAATTTTTAGTCGTGACTTGATAGCCATCTTTGTCTTGAAAAAGAACCTTACAAATTGTCCTAGACAGATCTGAGCTGAGGGGAAATTTACAAGAGGGCAGGTTTCTGAGCATGGAAGAACTTTCCAACTAGCACCCATCCACAGAACAAGCCAGCAGCTCCTTGAGAGGACAGCAAAGCCAGTGGGAATAAGGGGCATTCGCCTCTTCCTGAGGGCTGCACTTTGCTCTGCAGGAATGTTTATTGTTCAGCAGTGTGGGAAACAGTTGGTCTTGGGTATTGTACCACTTACTTGTCACCTCTGTTTTTGAACAAGAGTCCTTCCGATACAGCACAAAAATTTCAGCACTCCCTGCCGGTCTGAGAACCTCCTGTTTGCTCAGGGCCACGTTATTATCGAAGCACATGGACAGCATTCCGGCTCCCGGAGCCAACAAGCACAATCAGCTGGGGGAGAGTGCGTCTTAAATGAAAGCCATGTTTGCAGTTGGCAAAACATAGATTATTTTTGCCATTAGGGAAATTGATTTCTTAAGACATTGTGATGAATTATGTCTGTAAAGCAGAAAATCCAACAAAGGCAAAAAGAATGTTTTTCCCTTCAGAAAACACAAATTCCTACAATGTCATTGACTAAGGATGACATTCTATTAATAGGCACCTTGTCTCCAAAGATATATTCAGGCCCATTTTCCACTCTGTCTTCCCCAGGCCCCTGGGAGATTGATTACCTACGGCAGAAGCAGGGGCCACTCTGTCACTCTGCTGGTTCTGGAGAATCCAAATGAAGCTCCGACTTGAACCTGCTCCACAGAGAGGGCCTCGCGAGGAAAACGGGGGAAGACGGTTCCACCTCGGGTGTGTGAGGGAGCGCTGGAGGGCCTGTGGGCCCCTCGGATGGGTCCAGAATTCCGTCACCACCTCCCCATGTCCCAACCATGCCTGCTCCACCCCCCTGTCCATACATCCTGGGATCCATCAGCGTCCTTCTCCCGTGACCCCAGGCCAGGCTGCCTCAATCCAGCTCCCCTCCAGTCAGGGCAATCCTATTAAAGCTGCAATCATATCACAGGACTCCAGGGCTCAGTCCCTCCAAGGGCCTTTCGTCCCCACCAAGCATAACCCAGTTCTCTAGCAGCCTCCACTCCATCTCGATCCAGCTCCTCCTGGGCTCTCTGCCCAACCTACTCTGCTGCACCTATTTTCTCCATTTCTAGCATCACCTCTGGTCCTACTGCTACTGGTCCCTCTGTTGGGAGATCCCCACAGAGCGCTACTGCTGGCAATTTCACAGCCTGCTCTTACCCTTCTGAAATCTTCAAAGCAAATGTCACGTTCTCCAGGAATGCTGCCTAAACACTTTTGCTAGGGTTCAGCTGCCCCTCTACGTTCCTGCCCCTCTCCCCTGCTTCAGCTTCCCTAGCTCTCAGAATCCCCAACACATTGCAAAACTCACCTGCCTGCCGTTTCAATGCCCCTCTCACAGGAAGCAACAGTTCTGATGTAGCACTGTCACTCATTTTCCACACTACAGGGCCTACTACCTCTGTCCCTGGCACATAAGTCCTCAATGGATATTTCTGAATGAATAAATGAGTTGATGAATGGATGGATAGATGGGTAGGTAGATGGGTGGATGAATAGATGAGGGGATGGATGGATGGATGGATGGATGGATGGATGGATGGATGGATATGTGGTGGCTGGATGGATGGATATGTGGTGGCTGGCTGGATGGATAGACATATGGGTGGATGGCTAGCTGGATGGATGGATGGATGGGTAAATAATAGATGGGTGGATGGAAAGATAGATGGGTGAATGGATGGATATATGTGTGGATGGCTGGATAAAAGGGTAGATGGCTGAGTGGATGGAGAGATGGGTGGATGGATGGATGGATGATGGATGGATGGAGTGATGAATCAATGGATCAATGGATGGATGGGCTGATGGATGGAAGGATGAATATATGCACACATGGAACTCACCCCCCCACACACACACACACCTAGAGAAAGCCCAATTAGCTGCATAAGAAGTATCTAAGTTGCCAAGCACTGAGACAACCAGTGGAGACCATGAATCAGTCGGTTTGGAGCAGAGCTTGGAATTCTCACTGTAATAAGCTCTCCAGAGTTTATCAGGCGTAGCAAAGACTGGGTTCAAGAGACGACAAGTCAGCAAAAAGCTTTCCATTATTCCAAACACGTGGCAGATTCTATGTGATGTGCAAATTAAACACTAAGGAAATTTCTGGGGGAGGAACAGGGTTGAGGAGGTGACAGAGGCCCTCCTTTGTTTGCGAGTATGCCACCTGTGAGAGTTCTCCTCCAAATTTCCCCAGACTGTCCACATGATGACTGGAATTCCATGTCATCCTGTGTCAGACGGCCACTTCCATCTTGGGCAGCAGAGGTCACTCCCCACCCGTGCTTCCTTGTGAAGAGATGCAAACGCGGAGCTCCCCAGACCCCCTGTTGCACGCTGACTCGCTGCCACCTGTTAGAGTCATCAGCCCCACACGGACCCCGCCCCTCACTTTCCCAGCTGGCTGCGCGAGTGGGCACAGCCCAGCCTGTTAGGAGTCGCCCCACCCCTTACCCTGGCGGTTACTATGGAGCTGATGTTGCTCGCAGGTGTCCACAGCCTGTCGTGCTGAGCCCCCTCCCAGCACTGCCATGAGCACACTGCACACTGCAAATGTCCAGTCAGTGCTGCTCACCGCGTCACTGGGCCTAAGTGCGTGGGCGTTCAGTGTGCAACAGGAGACCGTCAGAGAGCCGCAGCACTGCACAGTAGAAAAGCGAGGTAAGAAGCACCAGTTCCTAGGGCAATGAAAGAAGACAGGAGCAGAGGACGGCTGGATGGGAGTGCAGCAGGTGCAGCCTTCAGGGGGTGCAGCAGGGTAAACAGCCCTGCGGACAGCTTGGGAGCCACTCTCAGCACTCTCCAGGGACCGATGCTGGACTCAGTCCCAGTGACCCTGGTAGTGACCCGCTCACTAGGCTCCTGCCTGGGCCCCTCCCTCCTCCAGCTCCTTTGCTGACTCCTCTGTCATTCATTGCTGTCTTGGGTTCCCTCCAACATGCATGACTTGAGTCCACACCTCCTGGGGGCCGCACGCTGAGCCAGGCTCCAGGGGGACGTGCGGGAGTCGTGTGCACAGATGTGAGGTGTCAGAAATCCTGCCCACCTCACACATGCCCCGAGCGACTCTCACAATGGACAGAAGAATGGTTAAAACTTGCACCATGAACTGGGCCCTGGCGCTAGGCTGAACGGCTACAGAAGCAGTGAAATTCATCGAGTGCTCCGGCCACCGCCCCGCCCCGCAGAGCAAGGCCTCCGTCCCCTGCTCTGTGCAGGGCAATTTCTTGGATCTGCTTTCATCGATGCTTCTGTCACCCCATGTTGATGGGGGAGCCCACGTGTGCGACCCAGAGCCCTTTTGTTTCGGCCAGCTCTGGGACTCCCCTCTCTTGCCCTACACCCCTGACTCAAGCTCTGCATGAAAAAAGTTAGCATTAAAAACTAAAATGCATACACAATGGTTTACATCTGAAGTGCATGGGCAGATATGAATTGTTTAGTCTGATTTGTTCTCGATGAAATGTGTAGGCCCGAGTGACTTCCTACAAGAGCGGGCTGACTTCTGACCTGCTTCAAAGTGACTTGGGGCTGGGACTGGGGGACTGGCCTGAGCCCCTGGCTCCTCCCTTCACAGATGCGTCCTGGAATCGCCTCTGCCACCTGTGTGCCCCTCGCAGAATGTCACCTCCTGGGAGAGGTCTCATCGTGTCCATGCCACCAGCCCCATGCCCAGAGGACAATGAGCAGGTCCTCAGTGAGTGACTCTGTGCGTTTCTGCTGTTTCTCTGTCGTCCTGCAGCCAGAGCCCAGGGCTCTCCAGGAGACTCTTCCCCAGCACCTGGTTAAATAGGCCTGGCCCGGGCTCAAAAGGTCAGTTTGGAGGAGAAACCTATATATGTTTATTGCTGTCCAGTCTGAGATTTTGACTTTGAATAGCAGAGTTTAACACACTTATTTCATCATATTAACTGATTGGCTTGGTCTTAATTCTATCAGGGTTTATGATTTCCATTTACGTTCCTCTCATGCTTCTAACTTATTTCCTTCCCTTTACCGCGTAGCTTAAGCGGCGCATGCTCTTTTTTTATGATTTCTAGTTTCTCACTAATAACAGCAATGCTTCCATTTGACCGAGATATATATGTACAATTTTTCCCATCAACATTTGTACAAATTCTGGCTCTGCCACATAGATGAAATAGCATGTAGCACATTATTTTTTTAAAAAAACTTTTTTTTTGCCTTACCTCCTTTCCAAGATTTTGTTAAAGTTGTGGGAATGTGAAATGCAGATGTTTATCATTAATTGTTTTCATGTAGCAAACCCTTTCTGCTTACTAATTTTTTCATTTTAGCATTGTTTTTAACCTGTTACCAGTGTTTACTTACATGCAACTTATTTTACACCAGTCTCCCGCATGGTCGATTCCCCCGTCTTGATCAGTGTTCCATTTTAGGAACTCTGCTGGCGCCTTCGGGCCTGGGGTGAAGGCCCTTCTGGTTCTGAGGCCTCCATGATGTGCCCACAAGGAAGCGTGGCACCTGGCGACTCAGGGGTCCCTTATTTCCCCCTCCACACTCTAAAACCCTTGGTCCACCGAGACCCAAAGTTGAGCAACGCCTGTCTCCTTTCAGTTTTAAAGGCTGCCCCTATTGCTGGAACTTTGAAATCTTCACAAAAACATGTCTAACTGTGTTTCCCTTTTCAAAACCCCAAATGCAAATCACTTAACTTCTTTTCCCATCATAAAAGGAATAAATGTCCGGTTTTCTCCGGGAGCCAATCTCCTGTTAGCTGCTTTGATTAAAAACAAAACAGCGCTTACAGCGCCGGCCTCTCGGTTTACATTGTTCCCCGGTCCCTGCGGAGGCCCCGAGACTTCTGCGAGTGTGAGCTGGTGATTTTGCACTTCGGCGCCCGAGGCAGGTGGTCTTCGCACGAGGCGTGTGCTCATCAGACCCCTGCGTGAGGACTGTGACTGCGCGATCACAAAATACGGTGGATGTTTAAAGTAAGAACAAACACGTTACAGTCAAAGACGCATTGCTGCGAATCCCCAAGTCCTGCCCTCGCTTCGAGCACGCTCCTCCCACCCTTCCTGCCGCTTTCGAGAGCGGCTCTGGAGGCCTCTTGCCAGAGTGTTTTTATGAGATGTGACCAAAAATACGGTGAGAGCGGCTGCCAAGGGCCGCCCGACAGCGAGGCGGGGTTGAAAACACGACACCGTGTCCTCGTCCACCAGATCTGGCGCTGCGCAGCTTCCGCTCCTCGAAGTCAAAATGACCACGAGAGGTAAAGTTTCGAATGGATTCGGGACATCCAGGCAGCCACGACAGTGCAGCTAAGGACACTCATGGAAGAGGACTTCCCGGACTGCTTCCGAACGTGGCAGGAAGAACGGGAGGGGGGTGTTCAAAGCGGCGGGGCACATCTGGAGGAGACTTCATGGTAAGGCATCTTTTCATGCGATACGTTTTTAATTTAAACATTCGGGTTATTTCTCAGTCTCATCTTGTATCTTGTAGCGCCCTGCTCTTTGGTTGTTCCGCGGAGAGCCCTGGGCGCTGATCCTCTGCACACTGGTTTAGTCCCGGAGAGCGCAGAGAGAGAGCGCATGCGCGCACGTTTCCCGCAACTGGGCTGCAGGTGCGGGCCGGTAAGGCAGGCGTGGCCGGAGCCTCCGGAGCTGGCGGCTCCCTGCAGAGAACGCCAGCGGGAGAGCCAGGCCCCTTTGCCGCTTGAGGCCCAGCACAAGAGCAGGCCCAAAGGGAGTCCCGAGCCTGTCCACCGCCCTCCTCACCTCCAGCCCTGGCTGCTCACCAGGACCTGGGTGCCCAAGCAGCTTCCTAGAGGCTGGTCTGTCTAGAGCAGCGTGGGTCAGAATAAACCACACCTGCTGCTTCCTTGTGGCAGTTGCCCCGGCTGGCTGCAGCTGGGAACTGCGCCCCACTCCACCACCTTCGCTGTCTGCCACAAAAGCCCTCCCTGGCGCTAACCTGGCCCCTTGAGCCTCTTTCCTGTCCCAGTTGTCACGGATCCCGCCCCCTGATCTGCTGGGGCTGTGCCCCGGCCCCTCTGGTTAGTGGGAAACACCACGTGAGCCAGAAGTGGGGCTGGCACCTCCCATTCAGTGGGGCCGCCCACCCCGTACGCCTCTTCATGGGCACGGTAGGACACATGCCTTGCAGTTTTTAATCATATGTAAGTACAGACTGGGAAAGTAAACTAGTAACCACTGTGGAGATCAGTGTGGAGACTGCTCAAAAACCAAAACTAGAAATTTCATTTGACCCATCCCTTCCTCTTCTAGGTGTCTTCCTGAAAGAGATAAAGACATCACATCACAGTGACTGAGCACACCCGTGTTCACAGCGGCACAACTCATAATGGTGGAAAACTCATAAATCCTGAAAGCAGCCCATCTGTCCATCAATAGATGAAGGGATATAGAAAATGTGGTATTTACACACAATGGAGTACTACTCTGCCAAGAAGAAGGATTGATTTGAGTCATTTGCAGAACGGATGAACCTTGAGGCCATAATGTTAAGTGAAATAAATCAGACACACAGGCTTAAATATCACATGTTTTTCTTATATGAGAAACCCAAAGTACAAATAAAGAGCAACATGAAAGACGGATAATAGGAAACCGGGAGACTGAGATTTTGCAAAAGGAAAGGGAACCAAGGGGAAAGGGAACCAAGGATGGCAAGAGGGGGAGAGGACGGCCAGGGAAGTGGGGAGGCACAGAGGGGAAAGGGACAAAAAGAATTAAGATGTGCTCTGTCCGTGGACCGCCCACTGCAATGAATGCCATCCTTTTGCACTGCAAACATGAACGAATAAAGATAAAAATTTTTAAGGGCAGATAATATCTCATAACAGCAGCTACCTTTAGCATTAGGAATGCTTTGTTCCTGGAAGAGTCTTGAAGGAGGAGACCTAGCCTTACCGCGCTTCATCCCCAGGACACGGTCCGTGTTAGAAGGGAAATGCGTCCTTGACCCAGCAAAGTTGTTTACCCAGCGAAATTATGGGAGGGGCAAACACGAGTGTGTTTGTAAGATGGATATTTGTATGTCACGTCTTATTTTCTCCTTTGGATGGCTGGGTAAGGTCCTGACCTGTCTGCGATGTTAAGCAATTATTTCTCTGGCAGCTTCTTGATGCCCCTGAGGAGAGGAGGAGAACGACAGTTAGCAAAAGGGAAGGGGCCACAGGTCCTGCCTGCAACGTGGTGGATGGCGCTCATAACACCTAATTTATCAATGCTTGTTTTTCCCGTGCAGTCCGGTACACTGATCTGCCTCGCACACAGAGAAGGGGAAGGAAAGGCCATTCTTCACCTTTCCCTGCAATGTATTTTTGCTTTGGTCAATTTCCCAAATAAATTACAGTCTTGTCTTAGGGCTGCATGGGTGGAATTCCTGCGCGTGTTATTTAGTACGTTTGAAAGCTGTGCAGAACCCAGATATATTTAAAATGTCAAGAAAAAAAAAGTTAGCCAAGCTGAATGCTGAATTGTTTACACCGTCCACTGGCTCCGCTGGACTTTAATCCCCAGAACTTCTCAGGCCCTGGTGCTGCGGTGCGATGCAGTGCAAATCAAAATTTCCAGGACCTGGACACTTCATCCTCATGTAAGTCATTAGGCCATTCCCCGAGTGCAATGATAAATGCCTCTCTCTGCCAGGAATTTTATCTCACACGTGTGTGCCCTATCGGACTCAGCAGAATAATTCTCAGGACAGCCACACTAATGATGCCTGTGGTTTTGGAATTTTATTGTTATTATTTGTTTCGGATTTTTTTTTAAAAAAAATCTGTGAGCAGGTTATTAAAAGGATGCTGAGCAATGGAAACATTATTAGAACTTATTATTGTTTATTGCACCCAGATGTTGCATGCTGTAAGTCTCCCAGAGGGCCAGCGTTCATGTTGGATACCAAAGTCTTGCTTTTGAGATACTGAGTCTGATTTTTTCCTCATTAAAAGCAGAACACTTGTGCTGAATGAACGACTATGCCTGGGTGGTGGAACATCATGTCTCAATAAAGGGGCACTGTTCAAATAAGACTTCGGAGAGAACTGGAAACCCCAATAAAGTATTGGCTACTGTCAGAAATTCTGGTCTGCAAAATAATAAGTGTGTGGCATTCATGGTTTTAATCGTATACAGTTGCCCACATGACTAGGAAAGTCATGGCGCACGCGTCCAAGATGAAATAAACCATGCATGCAAATGCACAGAGGAGAAATGTTTAAGAAGCCTTTGTTCTTAATGCAAAGGAAAGCAGATCAAAGGAAACCTAGAAAAGTGTTAAAGTGTGCTAAGTTCCAGCAGGGCCAAACAATCTTCTCACCGTAGTCAGAAGGGTTTTGGCCGGTGGTCTTTTAAGACAACCATAGGACAGTAACCCGCAAAGGAAGAGGAGGAATGGCAGATTATAGCTTGGAGCAAAATTCATCCTGCTACCTCCAATGGATATTAAACCAAAGTGTAAAGCAAACAACTGAGGAAATCAAGAGCTAGTTTTTCAAGAAAGACAAAATGTAACAGAATAAACAAAATAAGATTATTTTATATAGTCATTTGATGCGTAGTACATTTGGAGAAAAGAAAGATTTCCTAAAGGGTGTTGGGATGACTGGAAGTAATTTTGAGGAAACACGCATAGAATAAAGGCCAGCAGGGCAGCGCTAATGGAATGCCTGTCGGGATTTCTTGTCGACCTGGCCAGCGCAGGAAGACAGCAGAGAGGGGAGGGAGAGAGGAGAGTGTGGACAGAGGGACTCTCTTTGGCTCCCATGGTCCTTTCAGGCTGCTACTCCAAGGCTGCCTGTGGCACACCGCACGTCAGCATTTCCAAATAGCACTTGGGAGGCGGAGGCAGGAGAATCACAAGTTCAAATCCTGCCTAGGCAGTTTAGTAAGACTCTGTCTCCAAATAAAAAATAAAAAGGCCTGGAGTTGCAGCTCAGTGCAAATGTCCTGGGTTCCATCCACCGTACCCCCAAAATAAAAAGCTACATCTTTCTGTACCCTTGTTTTTCAGTCCAAGAAAGATTGTGGGTTTTAATTGTTCCAATAACATTGAAATACCATTAGAGGCTCACTTAATGCACGGTCGACTCACTTTACGCAGAGCAATTAATATTGTTGAACGCAGCGGCGGACAGCTGGTTATGCTGAGCCGACGCAGGGCTGATGCTGTCACAGAGCGAGGTCTGCAAGCCAGGTCTTGGGCACTGCTGTGTGTCACACTTGGCTGCACAGACAGAGTAGCACCACAAGGACAGGCCGAAGCGGGGCTGCCGCAGCTCACCATAGACCCTCAGAAGACTCTTTTGAGAGCCCTCCTCAGCACGCTGACATATTTCTTTCACATCACACTCTATTCTGGTGAGGCTTTTGAAAGGCTCCTTTAAGTTCAAGAATACAACACAGATAACCACCACCTAGTTTATTTCTATATATATATATATATTTTTGGTTTCATTTCTATATTTTAAAATTCCTCCAAATCCAATAACACAGGCACAAAAAACTAGCAATGAAATCGTTAAGAGGGAATTTGTTGTTTTTTTGTTTTTGGTTTGTTGTTGTTTTGGGACAGGGTCTTGCTGCATAGTTCAGGTTGTCCTTGAACTCATTATGTAGCCCAGGCTGGCCTCGAACTCAAGGTGATCCTCCCGCCTCAGTCTCCTGAGTACTGGGATTACAGGCATGCACCACCAACCCAACCAGCTAAGAGGGAGATTTCATAAGTGGCTGTCAGGGGCTAGCGGGGTTTGGGGACAGGGGTGCATCAGTTAGCGCCTCTCTGACCCACAGGACCTTTCCTGTTAAGGACAGAGATGGCGAGCACAGGCGTAAGCAGCCAGGGGATAAAAGTGAGCAATATCATTTGTAAGTGGTGGCGACAGACACCAGGCGTCTATTGAAGTGGGTACAGGCATCTGGGAAGAGATAACATTTGGAATGAAGCTTGGATGCCGAGTCCTGAGGGCTCAGAATATTTGGAGAAGAGCACTAAGGATAGAAGGAAAACCATGTACAACGTCCCTGGGGTGGGAACAAATTGGCATCTTCCAAGGGACAGTAAAAAATTAGGGAAGAAGGATCACCAGGCACAGGGAAAAGCCAGGACAAGGCCAAGGAAGACAAGACCAGACTATGTAGAGACTTGGGGAGGAACTGGGATTTCACAGAGGGCAATGGGGACCTGTCCACAGACGGCTGAACAAATACAACATAATCTGTGCATGGGATGGAATATTACTCAGTCATGAACAGGAAGGACATGCTGACCCTTGCTACAACACAGACAAACTGTGAGGACATTATGCAAAGAAAATAAGCCAGTCACAAAAGGACACATGCACATGTTCCCAGGGGAGTTAAATTTACAGACATGGAGAGTAGAAGGAGGGCAACCAGGGCTGTAGGGAGAGGTGGAGCGGTTTTCACTGGGGACGGTTTCAGTTTTACAAGAGAAAAGCAGTTCTGGAGATCTGTTGTACAACAAGATATACATCCTTAACACCACTGAACTTCACAGCTAAAATGGT
>NW_004955542.1:3160418-3211943 GCF_000276665.1 Chinchilla lanigera | reverse complement strand
AGAGAGAGAGAGAGAGAGAAAGAGAGAGAGAGAGTAATTTTAGTAAAAGGTTATGGGACCTACAGGGAGCAGCCTTGTTAATATTTTTTAAAACATGGTTAGTTGAAGACAATTTGACTCTACTCCTTATCAGGTCTAAAGGACAAACTTACTGAAAACATAAAGGTTAATGCAAAAAAAGGCCTCTTCAAAGTAGGCAGATATAAGGAATGTACAGAGCCAAGCTGTATAAAGTCTTGAATCACAGGAAATAAGAAAAATGGTTGTGAAGGTCACAAGGTCCTAAGAGGCTCGGCGACTGGAACGGTCATCGTTCGATTTCCCTCCGAGGGACACCATCATTAAAACTGCAAAGTGGCCGGAAAGGGGTTCATAATGGAAGTGGGATGGATGAGCAAAGGCACAGAGCCCGGCCAGGAAGCAAGGAAATGGATGAGGCAGCGAGACAGCGCGTCCTCGTACACAGGCAGGACGGATTCTTCTTAGAATACACGTGCAGTCCGTCCTTCCTGCCACAGCCCAGCGATGGTGGGTGGGCGACAAATGAAGGAGGTGGGGACGCAGCCAAGTGGCAGGATGCTGGGAGCAGGGGCTCAGGCTCTTCTGGGGGTTTTCCTGGGGATGGGAGCGAGGAGTCATGTGTTTGTTTTAATAATTTGTCCTGGTTTGCTTAGAAGGAGCCACAGCTCTGTATGAGTGTCATGTTCCACGAAGCCCTGGTGTTCCCTGGGTGAGGGCATTAAAAACACTCCAAATAGAAGAAAATATGTTAGCTCTTAGGCTTCTCAGAAAACACAATGTTAACTTCAGACTCCAGATAACAAAAAACATCAAGTGGAATTGCAAAGAAATCAAAGTAAAGATGAGTGGATGGAATACGCACAGAAGCACAGACCCAGCGTGATACAGAGACACAAGCCTCACCACTGACCGGTAAGGGGGACTTGGAATGAAAATGACACTGGAATAAGCTGGTAGCAACTTGGAGAAAACGTAATTCATATAAATACTCTACGCCAAAATTCCCGAGTACAGGAGGCTGTTTAATCATTATGAGTATATTCATCAGGAAAAATCAGCAGAAAACACCCTGCCTTTGAAAAATTTGTAAATAATATAAATTCTTTCAAAATTCAAGAAGACATAAAGCAAACTGATAAGTTGCTCAGTGTTAATTTTTTGACAATTTATTAAATTACAGTGATCTCGTCCGAAATGTAAAGGAAAACGTAATAGGAAGCATTTTCGTGAGCGTGTCAGCAAGCAAGAGTTGCGCTGACGATGCCCTCTGAAAACATGCGGGCCTGCTTGGAAAAACAAGGCCTCGTGAGAAAATGAGTCAAGGTCAAGTACAAGAACGTACACATAAAAGGGGGATAAAAATAATAAGGCCGCACTTGAACGGACATGAAATAAGATAAAAATAAAATGGAATGTAAAATAAGATAAAATAAAAACTAACAAAAGCACACATGTGAACTCTTTAAACTTAAATGGGAAAAGTAGATTAAGTAAAAACATCTGTTGTTGGTGAGGCTGGGATGAGATGAATCCTCACACAGGTGTGTAAATCCACGTACACTGTGGACAACTGACAGCTGTGTGCATTAGTTCAAGCCTTCTGAACATCGTTGTGCAAGGGCTAACAAGTTTTTTTAAGTTTTCCCGATTCTAGAAATTTACGTAGAAGAAATGGATAAAGAATGATAAAATAGGGCTGGGGCATTAGCATGCATTTTCCCAGTATATGCAAGGCTCTGGGTTCAAGTCCCAACAGGCAGGAAAGAATAAGAGTAAAAATGGCAAATCAAAAATAGAAGCTAGTTTGTTTTTTTTTAAGGTAGTTGTTGCCATGGTAACTGTGAGGTGGGAAATAAGAACAACTTATATGCTGATTAACTGAGAAACACATACATAAATTCTGCTACTTCAACTTGATGGACAAACCTGATCCTTAAACAACCATTAGCAGGTAATGTAGCAACTCGGGCAAAGACATGATGTAATGCGGAATAAACCAAGGCCACGAACACAGGCCGCAAAGGTGAGTGCATTCCTATCACACCCCTCCAGTACAGCCGGGAGGAAGAAGTTAAAGTCTGCAGCCCTTTGGCCCTTTTGGAGATGGGGTGTGTGTACGCGTGAGTGTGCACATATGTGTGTACATGTGTGTGCGTGTACGTGCGCGTGTGTTTGCAGGGAAGCAGCAAAGCGACCGTGATTCCTATTATTGCCGAGTACTCCTCCCCAAACCACTTCCATGGCCGTGAATCACCAGATACTATAACCACTTTGTGTAAAAAAAGAGTGGATTCCCCACACTTTATTTTTAAAACATATATTTCCATAATGTGCTTCTATTAAGATTCTGCCTTCTGGGCGAGACCCTCTTAAATGTCAGACCAGAATGAAGATGCCCATTACCTACACATAAACCACAAGTTTTGGCAGGCGATTTTTAAACATCAAAAGAGTGTTCCGGGAACTCCAAATAAAAATGAAAATCTTACTTTCATTTGCTTAAAAGAGTTTACATTCTAGTCTCGTTCTTGGTCATAGATCCACTCTACATCAAATAGACGATCGCGTCCCACTTGGGGAGAAATATGGCCCGGGGTGACTTGAATCTTGCAAATGGGAGTCCTCGGGGCCACATTCCAGTTGGAAATGCACTTTTATGGTGCAGTTAAAAGTGAAGAGCGGCCACCCTGTGACAGCCCTCGCGGTCTTTAGCTTCAGCCTCTGTGGCTGTCCCTCGAAACAAAGCTTCCTCCAGTGTGTCACTGTCTAGAGTGGAGAATGACCATTTATTAAACAAATGCTAGTAGTATAAGTCAGGCCTTGGAAGATACACTTAAGTAAACAACATTTAAGCTCATTTTTCATTGAAAGTTCTTCCCCAGAGTGTAGTGCTTTGGTGTGTTACGTGCAAAGCTCTCCAGAAATGAGCCCAGCGTACAGCTGAGTGGCTTTGTGGGTTGTCAGGGTGGCACCCACGTTCCTCTGAAATAAGCACTGAGGTAGAGGAGGGCCTGGCGCGTGGAAAGCACTAGACAGCGGTTTGCTGCTGCTCCTGTTGCTATTATTACAGGGGGCATATGTGCCTTCTGGATTTTGGGAGGCCACAAAGAATGGTTATAGAAGGGTCAAAGCTTCCATCTGAATCTTCTAGAAATGCTGCTGTTCACTGTATTGTCCCCCTAGTGTAAGGACCTGAAAGAGTAAGTAAAACTGAAAGGTTCAATAGATATTCTGAAAGGGAAAGAAACTGCTCAGTAGGAAAGAACAACTAGGATGAGGAAAAGAAGAAGAGAAAGAAAGAAGGAAGGAAGGGAAATATATATGTATACACTCACACAAGACAGCTAAGATAATTGCACTACTAATTTCTATTGGTTTATTGAAAGGAACAGTTAATGTTTAATTGTTTGATCAATCTTACATACCTATATCTGGTAATCTGAGCAGCTACTTTGAAGATAACCATAAGTAATGCAACAACCATTGTTGATTTCCCATCATCTTGTTTTGAAATTCTGTGTCGTTTTTATAGTTTTTGTGTTGTTTTGTTTTTGTCTTTGCTTTTGTCATTTTGTTTTGTTCTTCTCTCTTTAAAATAAAAATTTAAAAATGCTGCTGTTTACATGATAGTCCCAGAGACCCTGACCAAGCATGGGTGAGTGAGGGTAAATATGTGGTTATTTGTCCATGAGCACTTACCATGTGTCTTTAAAATACACAGGGATCACAGTGCAGCTCTGTATAAAGATAAAACGGTCAATGGTCTCCGGGAATGAAGCAATAGAATCAACAAAGTAAATATGTGATGTGGTTAAAATAATGTTGAATATTTAAATTTAAAAATATTTATTACAGTAAAAAACATGTTGCCACGAAGCCCCCCCAAAATACTCCACTTGCCTTTCAACACATGCCGTCATTCTTTCCACTTTCCGAGGCAGTTCCGAAAGTCCTCTTTCATGAGTGTCTTTAGCTGCACTGTCCCGGCTGCCTCGATGTCCTGAACAGATACACGATGTTTCCCTGTCAAGCTCATGCTGACTTGAGGGGCGAGCCAGAGAAGCCACTCGGTGCCAGATCTGGTAAATAAGGTGGATGGGAACACAGCGTCGTGTCTTTATGAGCTGCCTTTCTGTTGGACGTTAGCAGCGGCATTCCCTGTCATTTTGATCACACCTCATGAAGAGTCTCACAAAGGAAGACTCCAGAGCTGCTTCTGAGAGTGGCGAGAACATTGGGATAAACGCGGACAGTGCAAGGGGAAGCGGTTTTATCTTTTGGGGGGGCAATGGCAATGTGTCTTTTATTGTAATAAATATTTTTACTTAAACAATCAGTGTCTAGTTTGGTCAGACCTTGTATCATGGGGAGGTTTTGTTTTGAGGTTTAGTGTGACTGGGTGTTAACTCCAAGTCAGCCAGGTGACAACTGGGGAAGACCGCATGGAGGCAGAAAGGAAAGGCCGTGAGAGAAAGAGAAGGGGATGAACTTCCTCAGCCTCGCTTTCTGGGAGATGAGGAAAGGAAAGAGCCGGCAGCTGCACAGACCACCGTGGTTCCCACTCTGCACCCTTCCAGGGCCACGTGTGGACCTGCAGCAACCTCGCTGTGACTGGGACTCAGCCTGGCCAGGGGCACGTGAGCAAAGTCAGGCACCCACGGGCTTTGCACGGTGCGTGGGTCTGCGCTCCACCGACGGGGGCCTCTGTGGTCACACTGGGACATTCAGGCCACAGACAGAGCCAGTGTGCCCAGTCACCTCCCTCGAGGCCACCACCCAGCAGGACTTGGACATGGTCCACTGCCACAGACAGCAAGGCTGCCCAGACAATGACGTTCTAGGCAACAACAAATGTCAACTTATCTCCTAATCTTCCTAAGAAGTGTCTAAGTCTCCCCATGTCTGCAGTGACCACCTTACATCATTCACTCCCTGAGAAAATACGAGTTCATCATTTGCTGTGCCCTAGATACTCAGCCAGCTGCCAGACCCTAGCCAGGGACAGGCTGGGCCAGTGCCCTAGAGACTCCTTCATCTCTGGAGTAGTATCCTCACACAGTGGCAGAGTGGCATGTCAGTGTCGGTGTCTCGTATTTCACAGCAGTGTGGCCCACTCTGGCGTCTGCTTCCTCTTAGGAAATGTGTTAGTCAAGATGCTCCAGAGAAACATAGAGAACATGATGATGGAGGGATGGAGGGAGGGATGGATGGAGGGATGGATGGAGGGATGGATGGGAGATAGATAGATAGATAGATAGATAGATAGATAGATAGATAGATGAGGGGATTCATTAGAATTAATTAACATCTTCATGGAGGCTGAGGAGTCCCACAGTAAGCCACCTCATGGTGGAGGCCCAGCTCAGCTATAGTTGGTCGGGTCAAGCCTGAAGACCTGAGATCCAGGAGTGGACAGTGTGACTCCATGTCCCCAGCTGAGGGCCTGAGCATCTGAGGCCATTGGCACAGATCCTGGGGTTTGAAGCCTGGAGAGCCTGGAGCTCTCCGTCCAAGGGCAGGGGAAAAGCAGTGTCCCCGACCTCTGCCCCTTTGTCTTCTCCAGGCCCTGAGCGGTGGGACGGTGCTCAGCCACCCTGGGTGAGGGCAGCGCTTCCTTAGTGCACTGATTCCAGTGTCAGTCTCCTCCAGAACCGCCCCACGGATGGACCCATGCCGGCTGTCTGAGCACTGCTGGACCTGATCGAATGGACATTTGAAGTTTGCTGTCATGGCAGGGTTTCTCCCACCCCTCCAGCCGCATCTCCCACTGTATCCCCTGACTTCTGTACCTCTGTGCAGACTTTGCACTTTCTGTTACCTCTGTTGAGAATGCTGCTCCCTCCATACCAAGTGGTTAGCTCATTCTCTAACCCATCCAACAAATTCAGGAGCCCTCTCACGGCTCCATCATGTGAGGCTCTGCTCCTTCAGCTCACAAGGTGCACTTGTGGCTTCACAGGATGCTGAGGGTTCACTAGCCCTGTCCCAGCGCCCCCCCCACTCCTCACCTGTAGACAGTGCTGCATTCCCAGCACCTAGAAATGTGTTCCAAAACATCTATTGCCTGGATGAACGCCTGGCGAAATTTCTGTTTCAAATGTGAAAATCAAGGAAAAAGAAGGTCACATAACTTACCTGCTATCACACACTGAGTAAACGAGAGTCTCTGAACCCAAATCCACAGTCTCTGATCCTCAGGCCTTGTCCTCCCGCTTCACCTCCTGGTAGGACTCGTCTTTGGAGAGAGCTAGCGCCTAGGCCCCACCCTCACTGCAACCTGTGTGGAAGTCCGCATCCAGCTGCCTGCGCAGCTGTCCACCAAGCCTAGGGACACAAGGAGGCCCACGAGGTGTCCTTGCTGGAGCTTTCCTCACTACTAGGCAAGACCAGCTGTTTTCCTGATTGCTCTGCTTCTAGGTTCTGCCGGAGGAAAGGGGTGCTTCTCTTTGTTTCCATGAACTCCTCTAGTCGTTCCTTTTCATCATCTCAAAGAGTCTTGACCACTTGAAAGACCTTCCTTGTTCCAAGGACTGGCGGCTCATGACATGGTCATTGTAGGAACCGCGGTCAGATTTCTATTAAAAGTAGATAGTTAAGTCCCGTCCTCGGGCAACCAGGATGTGATTAATGTGCTGTCACCATGATGGATGATAAACATAATAGAGCCTGAAGGAAATGGATGATATTTTGAATCTTTAATAATGGTACAGAACGATCTAAAAGAGACATCTCCATCACAATGTAATTCTTTTAAAAGCCAAGAGAGCTTTGATGACAACTGAGTGAAAACTCTGTGTACGGAGGTGAGATTAGAGGAAAACCTGACAATAAAAATAATTAGGTTTGTCAGGATGGCAGGGTGGTGGGTAAAGTCTTCTATTTTAATTTCCTTTCCTATTTTCACAATAGGTCTGTGTACAATGAATGCTTTTAAAAATAGGAAACCGAGTAGAATATTGTCTTCTGTAAAATACCTGTGTGTCTTTCATGGGAATAAAAAGATTGGGTTAATCGATGACCCCGTGCCCCACCTCCAGCAACAAAGCCCCTCTGTTCCATGTGCAAGCGTAAGCTCCGCACAGGGCCATTGTTCTCGGAGCTCTGTCTGTGAAGGGTGCAGGAAAATGCACGCTTGCCCCAGAGGAACCGGTCAGAAGCCAGCAAAAGGAATGGCTGTAGGGACAATGGGTCACAGGGCCCTGGGCCTCCGCCAGTCCTCCACATCTTTGGAAAAATTCTAAGTAGCACCGCTAAGATACCAGGTGGGATGCGGCAGCCCCGCAGAACAGGGGCGTCCTCACAGCGTGTCTGCCGGTCTCTCCATTGCTGTAGATCTGCAGGCTAGAAAGCCACGCTGGGCACACAGAAGGCTTGCATTAAATCCCCACGCCCTCACTCCTCCCTTTGTTTCACCACTACTCAGATGGGGGACAGAGCTGGGGATGCGTGCAGGGCAGGGCCAGCGAGGCCTTTGGAGAGCACTGGGGTGGCACTGGGGGAGTCCAGGGCTCAAGGCAGCCAGGAGCATGATGTGCCTGCCATGCGGCTGGCAGGTGGAGTTTCTGGGCTGGAGGAGCCACCCCTTCCCGTGAGAACTGGATCCCCAGGTCCCGCTGGCCCTTAGGATTCTCCTAAGCAGAGAGTAGCATGGCGAGAGGGTATCACAATGGGTCTGGTTGTTCTTAACAAAACATGGCTTGGGGTGACCCTCTGTCCTGTCTCTGGGGACTCAGGGTGCCATCAGCATGCGGCTCTCCAGAGCGTGCCCCACACTGAGAGGAAACAGCAGGTAGAGAAGGCTGAGACACCCAGCGGGCACTTCAAGGAATCCTCAGTCACTGGAATTTGTACTGGGTGGGATTTCTGCCTTCATTTACCGACTTAAGAACACAGAGCTGTTTTTTGATGCCCAAAACTGATGATACCAGCTGGAAAATCCAACCAGCCTCCTCTAAGATTCACAGAAAACTCAACAACACACACACACACACACACACACACACAGAGAGAGAGAGAGAGAGAGGGGCAGAGAGAGAGAGAGAGAGAGAGAGAGAGAGCAGAGCAGAGCAGAGCACTGCCCTCTTTGGCAACAGAGGGAACAAGAAAGACTTTCCTGTACTCATTTCTTGATTTACTGCTAGAACTGCAGCCACTCTCAGAACTAAAGGTGCAAACCAAAGTGCAAAGGGACGCAAGTATTTCACCCCAGCTTTTGTTTTGGGAACAGGGACCTCTGCCCAGAGTGGGGTCATTAACATTTCCCCCTCAGCTGTTGAAAGCTGCTTTGCACCTTTCACAGTGAAGGCAGGGTGACTCGGCCTGTGCTACAGAGGCTCTGCGCTGAGGCGGAAGGACTCTTCACGTTCTATTGGCTTCTGCAGAGTCACCACTCTTCCCCAGACAGGCAGTGGCATGGTATAAAAATCGAGCACCATTCTGAGTATACGGCACATGTTCAAGAAATCTGGTGGTGCACACCTGTAATCCCTGTACTTGGGAGGCTGGGGTAGGAGGACCACTGCGAATGTGAGGCCAGTCTGGGCTACAAAGTGAGTTCATAGCCAGCCTAGATTGCATAGTGAAGCTCTGTCCCAAAAAAGACCAAAAAAAAAAAAAAGCCAGGAAAGAAAAGAAAATTTGCTAAGATGAGAAGTCAGAGATTCATGATCCATTCTGCCAATCCATTCCTCTTGATTGGTGAATTATTTACCCTGATGGTTATAACTGATGTGGATCCTTATGATATAATTTTCCTGTTTTTGGTTCCGTTTCTTTCCCCTGTGTTTATTCGCTTGCCCTGCATGGTGGATTCATTCTATTGGGGTCCACGGAATCATAGTCTTCATTATCTTTCTAGACTGTCCTTCAGAAGTCAGATTCAAATGTAACCTCAGTTCTAAACAACATGGGCCTGGGCCTTTAGCTTTTCTCTCAAAGGAAGCTAAGGCAATGTCCCAGCCCGTTCTCACGAGACAGCGAGGAGAACAGTGAGGGAACACCATCACGCTGCTGGGACAGGGGGACACTTAGCACTGCACCGACCTCTGGGCAGCTGAGAGCCCCACACCAGGGGCAGCACTGACAGCCACCTTATTCAGGGCAGCCCAGCCCATCCAGCTTGGCCCCAGCCCTACTGCAGAGCTGAGAAGCTGCGGCCAGCTCCGCCTGCAAACATGCCACCGGAGATCCCCAGGGCCTGCGTCTCAGCCAGCTCTGCCCCGTGGTCCTCTAGCTCTGAGCTTAGCTCCGGTGCCCCCTTAGCTGCGAGGCTGGAACTGAGCTTCAGTCCTGCCCAGGGCTGGCCATTGCCTCCTCGCACTGGCTACTCGGCTTTGGCCACAGCTGGAAGCCAGGTCACCTCCTGCCTCACCTGAGCAGTGGAGGCAGCAAGCCCCACAGGCAGAGCTGGCACAGAGCTCTGAGCCCCAGCTGATGCCAAGCCTGCACCTCCAGGAGCCAAGCCAGCCTCACCCATGCCGTTACCACTTCCTGTCCCCAGGAGGCGCTCTGCAAATGGCTTTGTGGGAAAGCCCAGATGGGCGCATTAGGACTGGGAGGTAAAGGAGCAGGTGGGGAAGGTCAGGTTTCCGTGAAGATGGTTTCTAAGAAGTGCCTGCCGCCCAGGGCTTAGGACCTGGCAGTAAGGACAGAAAAGAAACAACTATCATAAGGCAGCACCATAAGTTACCTGCCTCAACTATACAAACAGTGACATGGCAAGCCTGTACTGCTGGGCTCCTATAATGCCTTAATTCTAAATCTTGGGAATATCTGTAAAATGACCGTGTGTGTGTGTGTGTGTGTGTGTGTGTGTGTGTGTGTGTGTGTGTTTTACTGGGGACTGAACCCAGGGCCTTTACACTAAGCTACATCCATAGCCCTTTATTATTTTTTAATTTGAGACAAGATCTCAAGAAGTTATTAAGCTTCCCCAGCTGGGCTCAAATATGGGATGCTCCTGCCTCAGCCTCCCAGGGTGCTGGGATCACAAGCATGTGCCACCATGCCTGGCTGTAAGGTGGCATTTGGCCCACACCTTGCACTACAGGCAGAAGTGTGACAAGCTCATGTGAGTTCCACCCCTCTGCTCTCTGTCCCCAGCCGTCGGCAGACATCACTATCCAGCCGCCCAGTGGTGACATGGAGAACCGATCCTCCCCGGCTCAGAGCCATCCCCTCCATGCCTCAAGCAGGACAGAGAAGAACGAGTCTTCCTTCCCCACACGCATAACCAGAGAGAGCTTCTGACAGTGCAAACTTGTCAGTAGAGAAGTGTCACTGGGAGCCTCCCTTGGCTCTCTGGGAATGGAAGAAGGGGTGGGGGAGAGCTTCCACTAATCACCAGCTTGGCACCAGGCCTTGAGCAAGAGCTTTCAGACCTGATGTCTTCGCCAATGCAGGCTCATTAGGTA
This sequence comes from Chinchilla lanigera, assembly GCF_000276665.1. Lineage (NCBI taxonomy): Eukaryota > Metazoa > Chordata > Mammalia > Rodentia > Chinchillidae > Chinchilla > Chinchilla lanigera. The sequence continues at coordinate 3,201,510 of NW_004955542.1, read as the reverse complement.
TTCATTCACATATGTATCACATATGTGTAATCTAGGCCACTTTTTAAGCCACCAGCACCATTGACAATGGCAGCCCTCGCGCTAACCTGTTTCGCCAACACAAAGTTCGAGTGCTTCCAACCTTTTCCTTTTTCTTAGAGGCTTCGGTTGCTATTGTCAACTGCTCCAGGTATCCCATTAGCCAGTCAGACCAAGCCTAAGATTAGGAATTCTTTGCCATTTGCTATTCAGCTTCTAAACAGCAGGCAGACATCAAGTGAGCCTTAATTATGATTTGAATACTTTCTGATTCCTTTGTGCCCTTCTGGTTCCCTGCTGTACTCTTCTATTTTCAACCAATACTGATCTTTTGACGTCCATAACTTCTTTAGCTTCAAAGTTTCCTCAGTGCCTAAGTAGCAGCAGGTTCTCAAGGAGGCGAGACTAAATGGGTGTACTATGTACCTGATAAATACTGAACATTTGAGGATACCCACGACTTCAAAACCATTCGCACTAATGTAGGCAACAGTTGTGCGGTGCTCTATTGTAAACATCAGGGTAAACTTCCTCCACAATAAGTTCAACACGTGGCCATCTCAGCACAGTCCAGGGGCCTGCTGCACATGCGGGGCCTTCTCTTCATCAAAGACGGCAAAATGCTTCATTATTTTATGTGGCTAACTGTTCAAAATGCTCCCGGGAGAGTTTAAGGCCTCGAAAAATGCACTTTTCATTAGTCCACTGTTGTTGGACAGAACTCTCAACCTCCCTTAACACTTTGCTCTTCTACGCAAAGGTATAACAACAAATTCTACTCTCTGTGCGTTGTCTGCAGTATCTCACTTCACATTCATAACAGCCCCACTTTAAAGATGTGCAGACCGAGGCTGGGAGAGGCTGATGCACCTGGGCTGGAGTGACACTTAGTAACACACGGAGCCAGGGCTGATGACCGCCGGTATTTTTCCTGTTCTCTTTAACTCACCTCCCTTTCTTGTTTTCCTATGGTCTAGATAAAACATGTTAACTGATTGATCTCAAATAATTCCATATGCATATATTTCATTTCTCCATTTCTTATTTAAAGAGAATTTTTTTAAAAAAGAATCCCTATCATTTTGTTCTGAAACTTCTCCATGTTTAAAATATCTGAGGTCACCCTCAAGTTCTGTACGTGAAGAATTATTTCAGTTTGTGAAATGGGCAGCGGTAGCGTTTTCATTTGGTGAGCCGTACACCCAGTCAGACAGAAGCACATAGTTTACTTTCAGCTCAGCCCAAGAGAGCAGACTCATTACCTGAAAGAGAAAAAGAAAAAAAAAAAAAGAGGGCAAAGGAAACAACGCCTCCTTCTTCCTCAGCCACAGCCTCCCTCACAAACACCCGCATCCACACTGCCGCTTTTGTTACTTGGCTCCGGTTAGGGCCCTCACCCCAGATGGTCTTAATTTGGGGGTTATTTTCCACAGCCCAGGAGCCCTGCAGTACTGTAAATATCTGACTTCAGTATTTTCCGTAGCCGGGACAACTTTATAGTGGTCACTCTGACATTGCTGCAGAACTTCCTCTGCTCGGTTCAGGTTGCTCTGTACATTAGGACGTGGGTAGCTGATATCCCGCTGGCTCTCTGCACCACTTTTTATCGGACTCCGATGTCTAGCAGTGTGCAGAATTATCGATGCCTTGAGCACATAAAGCATCCCTTAAGCTCAGAGAGCAGTCACGCTCAGGCATGAATGCTTTACAGTTAATTGTTCTTCTGTGTTGGGGTCTTCACCGTCAGTGTTTGAAAGATCTCCACCCGCTGTCTTCAGCAGTGCACTGTGGGTCTGGTAGCCAAGGGAGCCTGGGACCTAAAAACTTTCCCCATGTGGAATGCCTCAAATGCCCCCCCCGCAAGATGCCTCTACTTACCCTTGACCCACATTACCTGTGCCCGTCTTTTCCACTGTCCTCCCCAGCCTGGTCCTTCTCTGGTGCCTGTCCTCCCCCGGCCCCTGTTCTTCCGGATCATTTTAAATTAATATGTACTAATAACCGTGTTAATATTAATACATCATGTTAATCAGCAATAAATCAATTTTGTGCCTTCTGAGGACATAGTCACATAACTAATCTGACTTTTCAAAAGTTATATTCATTTGACTTACACTGATATTTCAAAATTTATTTTCCCCTGATTTATGAATGGAGAGCTATCAAACACAAGGAAAATGCCTTTCCATGCTCATTCTAAGAAAGCAATTGTTTCATTTGGGTGTTACATTTTATACTGCAAGAAAATAGTACTATCATGTAAAAAAGTAGAAGGCTGTAATTTCAATCATCAGAAACATCAGTGGATATTAAAAAAGTCATATTAGGTGTCTGCTCCATCTTGCCACCGGAGGAATTTCGTTGGTAATTTGCTGTCTAACTTTTTTTGCAAGATGTTGATAAATAACATGTTTATAAAATGGCTCACATAATGGGTTTTTAACAACTTCCTTGGGAAATAATTTTATGTTCCCATAAGATTTTCCTGCAATGAAGCTCTTCCTGCCATTTGCCCTAAATTTCCTTTTGACATATCTGATGACTCAATAAGGCATTGATTTCATTGGGTACCATAAATCTGCAACACGGAGCAGGCGCACAGGGTCTGAACACCTCCCAACAGGAAAGGACTGTGAAGTACAAAATGAGACTGACTGTCCGCATCTCTTCCGTTTGAACTTCAAATGAAGTTGCATATGTTTATTGATTATGAAATGTTCTCAACACATTTTAAGTAGAAAAGATTCATTTTGACAAGAGCATACTAGTGTACAAGAGCATACTGAGTGTGAATGGGGAAGTGTTTATATGTGTAACATGTTTATTAGAAACATCACATCAGCTGCTTGTCACCAAGTCTTCTAGACTACCTGCCAAGTGAAGGCCGAAGTGTTGAGGGGAGAGTTCTCCCCTGAACTCAGAGACGCCATCTTTGATGTGGCTCTCACTGGTCATCTCCTGTCTTCTTCCCATGGCCCCCCGGTGCCATGGCCTCTTTACTTCCTATCTGCTCCCCCCTACCCTCTGGCACCCGACTCCTGTGCCTCTACCCTACTCTGCTGCCTCCACGAGCGCTGTCCTGGTCATTGTGGCCACCTCTCTTCTTTCTCCCTACCGGGTAAGACAGTGCTGGCATCTTCTAGCTCCACCTTTTCCTTTGTTTAACCCCAATACATCTCTTCCCAGAGACAGAGCTGTCCCTCCATGAAGAAGAAAATTAGGGAGGAGAAAGTTGCAGGACATCCGCATGGAGCCTGCAAAACGGCTGCCTTCCTCACGTCTACCCGTGGGTCCCCTGTCCCCCTCACACCCACCCACCACGACCAGGTCAGGCTCCGCCCCACATCTCAGGCCCCACCTCCAGAGCAGCACTGAAGCCTTTCCCGTTGCACTCAAGGTCCCTGTTGCAACAAGCAGACATGGCTGTGCAGGGGCTTCCATGCCCCCAAACATCCCACAAGCCCAGAAAGGACTCCAGAAATTGAGGAGTTGCCTGGTTGCACACACCAGCTGGGCCAGGCAGGGCTCCGAGCCCAAGCACACTGTTTGGCCAAAAATGTTGAAAGAATATAATCCTGCTGAATGGACAATAAAATGTTAATGGTTATTTCTGGGTGGTGTCGGTGACATTAATTTTTCCCAACTGCTGCATAACAAACCACCTAGCAAAGCTCAGAAGTGTACGAGGAGGGTTGTTCTCTCTGGGTCACTTGAGGTTGCTCTGTTAGCATTGGCTGGGCTTAGGATCCCGGGCACAAATTTGTTCAAGCCCGTTCTGTGAGTTTCTCATTTCTCTGAGGCAAGCAAGTTACCCTGGATGAACAATGTTCTCCTCCTTGTGAAAAGAGAGGTACCAGTAGGCAAAACCGTCTGACAGCACGAGACAGTGTCTGCTTGTAAAACGTCCACTAACGCTCCATCGGCCGAAGCCAATCACACAACCCTGTCCAACTTCACGGGGTAGAGATACTTGTTCTGCTTCTACTTCAAGGTTCTATTGAAAATGGTGTGGTTACAGGGAAAATGGAAAAACAGTGAAGTTCCCGCCCTCTACTCTCCACCCATCCGTTCCAAGTGAAGCCTGAGGAGCCAGGAAGGAAGAGGAGAGAGAAATGATGACTCAGAGAGCCCTTTGAGACTGTTTGATAAAAAAAATATATATATATAGCAGCAATGATGACCCTGACTGACAGCTGTCATCTGTTGTAAACACTCTGCATGCATCAAATCACAGGAAAGAAGGTCAGGCAGGGTCCCTGGCCAATGGGGCCCGTAAAGGGTCGTGGCCTCACTGGTTGTAGGCTGTGTGCAAACGCCTGAAAACTTGGGGACAGTAATGGGTTGACAGGAGGAAACAGAGATGAAAGCGGCAGAAGATTCAAAGGGGAAGAGATGATGGGAGCCCAGGACCCTCCGTCTGCTGCCTGGAGCCCAGAGCCCTACAGAGGAGCCCGTTCTGGCTGCACCTGCGGCAGGAAGGGAGGAGGGGCTGGGACACCTGCTTAGCCTCCTGGGAAGGATCCAGGAGCAAGGCCACCCTTGAGGGGTGCAGAGGAGAGAAGCGGGGCATGTGAAGGGGTCTGCAGCTACAGGCAGGGCAGTCACAGTGCACCCCAGGGAGGCCGGGTTCACAGAGCACAGAGCTGGCTGAGAACTGGTGCTCAGGGAAAGATGGGTGGAGTGCGGGGCTGGGAAGACAGAGGTATAAAGCACATGGGGGGTGGCAATGGAGCCACAGCTTGCCTAGCAGGAGGGGAGTCGGCCCTGGGAGGTTAAAGGGGGAGAAGGGCTTGAACTCAAACAGGCAGGGGTGAGCAGAGAAAGATGGAGGCATCCAGAAAAGCCCAGGACTGCCTCTGCTCCAGCTAATCATCAGGCATGTGTCCCAAGCTCTAGGTGCATGTGAGGATGGTACCCAGGGTGTCACAGGGGCATGAGGGTTGTCAGGATCAAAATGGAGCCACTTTTGTCAAACTTGCACCAAAAAGCAAATAAACAATGTTGTGCTCACATGTCAGTGACAAGGTCTGCTGGAACTGTGGCCTTACATGGAAAGCCCTTCTGCAAGGACGCATGCCACACAGCTGTCTGTTTAACCCTGGCCTGGGTCCCCCCATGCTATTGATCCTGTAGCTGTAGTATCTGGCACAGTCCTCCCCATTTCACCTTTAGAAACCTCCCCCACCTCTGCCTCGATGAGTTCACTTTCAGTTTACCCGGGTTCCCAGGGCAGCACTCTGAGATTCCCAAACAAGCACCATGGTGTCTGGAGTACCCCTATCTCATGGCCACTAGGGCCCACAGACCGGAAGCTGAAGGCACAGAGCGAGTGAGAGTAAAGGGAGAAGAGACCAGTGAGGAGTTTCAGGGTTGGCCCTCTTGTTGGGAAAGAATCGTGGAAGAGAGAGGGCATTCTGCAGCTCCATAGAAGGGGAGCCCTGCCTGACCCCCAAACTCTACACTCTGTGACCCTTCCCCGGCAGCGCTGGGAGGAGCAGGTTTACAAGGCTGGGCAACTTCACCCAGACGTGTGCCTGAGGTCAGTCCCCTGCCCAGGACAGACACGCTCACTCCCGAGCATGGTGCTCAGAGAGAGGACACTCAGGAAATGGGAAAGAAGGGCCTGCAGTCACCAAGCCCAGGCAGCTGAGTCCACCTGGTGGACAGCGGGTGGCATAAGGATGGCTGTCACCTCAGGACCGCAGATGAGCAGAGCAGGGCTGCCAGTGACAGTGGCTACCAGCTGGCTTTGGGAACCACCGGCCAGTGTAATCTTCATCCTTCACTGAGTTCCGCTACCTCTGGGCCCGTGTGTGAGCCTCACCACGATGACGTCAGGCGTCCCTCTCCACAGGTGGGGAGCTGAGTACAAGATGAGCTATACGGGACTTACCCAAAGACACAGAGCTGTCTACAGGAGCCCTGAGAAGACAGGCAGGTGTCCCTTCACCACAAAAGGTGGGAGAAAACTGTTTGAGAATGACACTTCTCCTTGGAGCGTCAGGATTGCTTAAGTAGTTACACACGGCCTCTTCCGTGCAATATGGGAAATTTCTGGGATGGTTTCCTCTCCATGCACAATGTCCCCTTTATGGCCACTTCAGGAACTCTCACTGAGGTTTCCTCTATCATCTTTGGGCTTCCAGGCCCCAAATGAGTCTTCTCCAGCTCTTCCATTACTGAGGATAAGAAAGCCAGCCCCAAAGCCTGCCGGAAAGGGTGTTTTCCAAATGGATGTGCGCACCCTCGTCGTGCGGGGGGCATGAAGACTCCAGCTGCTCACCTCAGAGACCGCAGAGCCTGGCTTTACGCCTGCCGGGCCTCCACCAGCTCGATACAGGGTGTGAAGAGGCGCAGTACAGCCCGGGCGAGGACTCAGTTCAGCCCAGGCAACGGTTTCTGGGGGCCGAGCACTGGCAACGCGGGACACAGCCGGGAGCTGCTGGACAGAGCGTGCGCAGTTCAGCTTTCAGGGCGGAGGGACACCAGACACGTTCTTCCTGCCGGTGGCCTTGGTGCACATAGCACAATTCAGAGCTGTTAGGGACGCAAACGCCCTACAAATCAGAGGATGGTATGGAATCTGCTTCTAGGAAAATGCACACACAGAAACTAGAACTCCAAACACAGTTTATGGGGCTCCCTGATCATCCCAGAGTAGCAAAGCCCTTAAAACTCTGCTTCTGAACAAATTCAAGGACAAAGATGAGAAATGACAACCGAGTGTGCACACCTGTAATTCTAGTGCTCTGGGAGGCTGAGGCAGGAAGACTGCAGGTTCAAGTCCATCCTGGGCAACTTAGTGACTTAGTGAGATCCTGTCTCAACATAAATGTTTAAAAAGAGCTGGAACACAGCTCAGGGCAGAGGCCTGGGCTCACTCCCTGGTACCTCAAAGAAACAGAGAGAGAAAAAGAGAGAGAGAGAGAGAGAGAGAGAGAGAGAGAGAGAGAGAGAGAGAGAGAGAGACAGAGAAAGAGAGAGAGAGAGAGAGAGAGAAGTGCCCAGGCTCCCCACAGCCCGGGCTGATAGCTGGCAGTAGAGACACTATACACACACACACACACACACACACACACTCACACACAGATGCTGGGGCTAACCCTGCTGCAGTATACAGGCACCACGGAGATATAATCTCAGACAAGGCAGCTTAGACCTTGGCTTGCATTTCCTAGAATTTAATTGCTTTATTCCAAAGGCTACTGTGAAACTTCTCCCTTGTGGGGCAAACACAGGTGTTTGTCAGAGTAAGTAAGAGTTTCATTAATTCATTGGAGCATTGGGGTGAGTCACAGGCCAGAGCCAACGCTCACACGGAGGGGCCCTCCTCCTGGGCCTCCCAGCATCCCTGTGCTTTGTCTCCACTGCCACTACCAGTAAATGACCCACGTCACTGCTGACAACAGCCAAGGACAGGCATTTGTCGGCCCCCAGACTCAGGCTCCAGCCCCCGTTTTTGAACTCTCCAAACACCTCCACATAACCACGAATCAACATCCTGGCCATTGCCCTTATCAGAGCTCAAAGCAAGAAAGAGTATTTTTGTTCCTGTAAACTGCTATCGACTTCCATGCCCCGGCTTTCCGGAGTGTCCTTTCCGGCTTTCCTACTGTGTAATTGCCATTTTTAATGGTCCCAGTTCTAACTGTGGCCTATCGATGTAATAGAAGACATTCGTAGCAGCTTTGCTTCTCTGACCATACTGCTCTCATGCTGGATAAAGGATATGGAAACACCAGAGGAGCGAATTCTACCTCTTAATGGGTAATTAATTCCGAAACCAGACATTCTGGGATTCTGTTTCCTGGAGCCCTGGTTCCTGATGTTGAGTGGCAGGACCTTGGAGGATACTCAGAGCTCTGCCTTTGCAGCCTCTGTGGGCTCTAAGTACACCTGCTCTCTGCACTGAGACCTGACTGTTATTTAAATATGTTCCCTGGGAACTCCAGGGTTGACGAGTTACAGCTTCACACAAGGCTTTGTCGTTATGTATTTTTCAAACAAACTGCACTGCTGTTCACACAGAAGGCTCCTCAGTGCTAACCTCGTGGGAATCTGTGTGATCAGCAGAATCTAGGCCAAAGGAGTCCTAACTTGGAATTTTGGGGGGAGCACAGTGTATCCCAGGTGAGCTGTTTGTCGTGAAAGTTGGTGGAGACACGAGAAGAAAGCTCAAAGGCAAATCACCTGGAGACTGCACAGTGCTCACAGCAAACAAACACCCGGTGGTTTCTCATTTTGTGTCTGTTGTCTGCCGTGGAACTCACTCATGTTTACATCCTCCTTCTAATGCTAACCTGTCCACCAAGTAGCAGTGTACTGTGGCGTATCCCTGGTGCCACTTACCCACTTTGCCGTTCCCTTTAGATAACTGCGCTGGTCAGCTTTCCCTTTGCTGGACACAATATCCAACATCCACAACTTATAGGAGGAGAGGTTTAGTTTGGCTCAAGGCTTCAGGGAATACAGCCCACGGTCAGCTGGCTCAAAGGCACCAACATCATGGCACAGGATGAGTTGAGCAAAGCTGCTTAGCTCATGGTAACTGGGAAGCAGGGCCAGAAAAGAAGGGATGAGGGACCAGATAGAGACTCCAAGGTCACCCTCCACAACCCCAAGGTCACGCCTCCGCACCCACCCAGAAGTGTGCTCTGCCAATCCCCCAGTTGGATCCCAAAGCCAATCAAGTTGACCCTCCACTTTAGCTGTACAGCAGGCACAAAGCAAATGGGTTGTGGGGAAACCAACTTGTACACACCCTGCAGTGGCCCCCTCCCACCAGGACTTCCACCTCTGAACTCTGACTCCCAGGCCTGGCATCTGCTCAGAGAGGTCACATCTCCACAATGGGCCTTGCTTCCAGAAGACTTGGAGATTACAGATGCAGGAAGGAATTCCAAACACAGCTAGGCAGGAAGAGGGAAAGCACATGGAAGTGATTTAGGATGTCTTCTATCTCTCTGCACATGACAAGACAGAGCAGGAAGGGCCCAGCCAAGGATATCTCAAACCAACTCGCTTAAGAGCACTGTGAAGTTCATGGTAACCTAGGAGATCCAAGACCCACTGACACTAAGATGTGCGTGCACGCATGGGTGTATGCACATGTGTGTTACAGACCTTGGCATTCACCATCTGAGTATTGCTCCCGCTCTGACAAGCTCGGTGCAGCCCTGTAACTAGAGCTGGTCAGACGCTTCTCCACCGGAGGCCACGAGTAAGGCTAAATAGGTAGTTAGAAATATGCACCAACTCCTCCCTTAGGAACAGGCCACCTTCATCTGTTCATCTCATCCATCTACATATCTATGTATTTATTTATCTACCCATTTGCTTCAACGTGTACAAAAGTCTCACTGCTGAAGGAGTTTGAAAACCACTGCTCTCATCTAAATTTTCAAACTACACAAATAAACTGCTAGACCCATGTCAAAATGCATTCCTTTTGTGAGTGATTACAAGGTCAAATACACTGAAATTTATCCTAAAACTTGTCTTTTGAGAACAAACAAACTGAATCCTGCACATGTTGTAGCAGTCAAGGTTTTAGAGCCTCAAAGCCAACAGTGTAAGTTCCTTGGAGTCATGGAGAAGTGGGTCAGAGGAAAGGGTAAGAATCCGGGGGCCTGGACCCTCCCAAGTCCCTACCACCACTCCCACCATCAGTCACAGCACTCAGGTGCCCTCAGCAGGTGCTTCATCCACACAATGGGGGGCACCCATGGGACTGGGCTGTGGCCGGAATGGGAATAACACCTAACCTTAGCCCTGTCCCTAACCACCTCTCCCACACTGGGGAATGGCGCTGAGAACCAGCCTGTACAACAAGCTGGCTTTTAATTAACATGCCCACAGGCGTGGAACCTGTCTTCATCCTCTTCTGTCCTCTGAACTGGATCTTCCCTGAGGATCTTAACATGGAGGTCACACACCACTTCCATGACTTCTCTACCCACCTGGCCTTGGTGGTCCCAATCTCTCTGGAAGACATTCTCCCCTCCTGGTGCCCAAGGCTGTAACTGCCTCCTGTGTTCTGACCACCCCAGACCACCCCTCTGCCCAGAGCCCTCCCTCCAACTCCCATCCACCCCATCTCAAAACACACAAATTCAATCATTCCCACGTCCATCCCAGCATTACCTTACCTTGATGACGTCACCAGCTCCCACAGACTTTCTGCATTTAGAGACACAGGGATGACAAGAGAAGGGACTGGGTGGACTCTCCCTTGACACCTGCTCCGGTCTGGCTTCCCGGCCACTCCCTTGATTGCCCTAACTCCCTGCCTCCCCTGGATAAGTTCAGCAGCAGTTGCCTGCACCGGCATCTGCAAATGCTCCTTTCCCTGCAAGTCTCTCTTCTGCTTCACATAATCCCCTGGGTCCTCAAACTACAGACTCCAGTATAGCTCCTTGGCTGGGGGCATTACCAGGCCTCCGCCACCCTGCTGTCCAATACCTGGTGTCTGACCCTCCCCCGACCCTCCCATGACAGGATTGTCATCCTGTGCAACCTCAGGCCACTGTGCTTCCCGAGCCCTGCTCTCTATGCAAGCCTTGTTGCACCATCCTTACACGGCTGCCTTCAAAGCCCAACCAGATTTTACAGCCTCAAGGAAATCATCCTTGATCACTGAGAGTGAGTGTTTTCTTTAATTGGGCTCTCTCTCCCCCTTGCAAGAGGTAGGAAGAGAGCGTTGCCTTCTTCACTGTACTCTAGGCAATCTTTTTCCTATGCTCTGCCGAGGGCCCACATGTAGTAGGTTTTTACACGTTCATCGGATGGATGAAATGGATGGATGGATAGATGGATGGATGGGTGGGTGGGTGGATGGATGGATGAATGGAAATATCCACATATATGGATGGATGGATGGAAATATCCATATATTCATTCATACACTAGATTCATATGCTGAAAATATGTGCAGAAAACATTTGGCAGTCTTCAGGTCCACCTTAAGGAAGTGCTGCTTCACTGGTCACATTTATGGATCAAACTTTCCTTAAGAGATGATTTCAGATATTCAGATATATCTGAAATCAGCTCCATTTTTAAGGGTACTTTATACCCTCTTGTGCTCTCATAACAAGAACAAAGACCGGGTCACTTGTGATGAGTAGAAATGTATTGGCTCATGGTTCTAATAGGCCTGGGCCGTCCTGCTGCGTCTTCACCTGGCAGAAGGCACTTGGTCCACAGCAGGGGTCACACCTGGTCTTTCTGTGACCTTCTAGGTTGACACAAAGTACTCAACACCCACAGCTTAAGAGAGGAGAGGTTTATTTTGACTCACGGTTTTTAGCAGTTTCAGCCTGTAGTAGGCTGACTCTATGGTAGGAAGGGCATGGTGGGAAGACATGGTGGAGGAAAGGTGCTCAGTCCAGAAGGCAGAGAGAAAGGGAGAGGCAGGGACAGAATGTACCCCTACTTCCAACCAGACCCCAGCTCCAACCGGCACAGCCATGGCCAGCTCATCAATGGCCATGGAAATCAAGGAAATCATCCTTGATCACTTGGTGCTGAGCACCACCCCCACGATACAACCACCTTGCTAAAGCCACAGCTCTGAACGTGAGCTTTTGAGAACATTCTAGATCTGAACCATAACAGAGACGCCTCAGTCCCACCCTGAGGAAGAGGTCTCGGGCCTAACCACCTTCCACACAGCCCCACCACCCAATCCAATCTTGTTGGCAGTTAAATTCCAGCATGAGTTTTGGAGAGGATAAATATCCAAACCACAGCACAGGATATCCCTGTTTAATGAGAAATAAATCAAAGTAACATGATGATTAACACAGGAGGAGCTTCAGATTAGGTCTAAAACAGAACCAAGCCTACCAACTACAGCTTATTTCCGGAGGAAGTCAAAAAGAAAGGGTCGTTTAGTTACACTGCCAGGAGGAGAGAGGAGGCTACTTGTCACCCAGAGGAACAGGAAGCTTCTGCTGGAAATCTCCAGCCCAGCTTTTCCTTTGTTCCTTTAAATTAATGAACCCAACATGAATAATGAGAGGAAAGCCCAGAATTTCAAAATGATTTAGAACTAGGGAAGAGGGCGACTTTCGCAGAGAGATCCCTAATGCAGCTCCCAAGCCGGCCCCCGGGATCATCCCCAACGCGTCCCGGCGCCAGGTCCTCTGTCCAAGTCCAGAGGCTCAGCCCCACCCTGCAGGCTCCCACCTTCCTCTGCACAGCGCCTCCTTGTGGGCTCCCGGGTTAGACCTAGCTCGGTCTGGAATCTAGTGCCTTGTATAATTAAGCTTCCAATAATTATCTGAAGTGGATGGCAGTTTTTATCAGTCTGCCAAAGTCCTTTAAGCTCCATAAACCTGAGTTCAATCCAAATTCTAGGCAATTGCTCACTTATAGTTTTGATGTGTTCTGTATGTGACAAGTCTGTGTTCTCCCAACCACACCCCTCTGCTAAAATCGTTCTGTTCATTGTTTGGACAGAATGTACTTTTGGGGGTGGTGAGATTTGTGAAGGTTGTCAAAAGGAGTCACCTGTGTCAACTCTAACAAAAAGAAATACCTAAAACCAGGAAGACGGGCCTGTGTGCACGACTGTTGATAGTACTGTCACGAAGACTGTGAGAACCCCAAGCTGGCACAGACGCCACCACAATCTCTACAGAAAGCAGCTCCGCGAGGACATCTGCCCAGCAACTGTTCGGCTTCGGGCTGACATCATCCTGTTATTGATTCTTGTAGCCAAGGCCACTGTTTCAAAATAACTGATGTAATCCTCCTCAGTTTTGCCTTGAAAGCCGTCCCCATGCCTCGATTGCTATGAATATGCCCGGAGCTTGCCACAGCACACGTGCTCCTATTGTAGGGCTGTCCCCAAATAAAGTGCGGTCTTATTTTGATTTGAACCCCCTGTGTTTTTCCCGGGGACACAGTCTGAGCCTGCAGCCGCGTGGGAAGGTTCTACCGTTGCAGTCGGCCCTCTGTGTGCCCCTGCGCTCCTCCACAGAGTCTCTTCTCCTCGCTCCCCGAGAATCTCCTCTGCTCAGATTTCTCCTCATCATTGCACCTTTTCTCCTCTGCCAGATTGAGGTGTTTTGACCCTGAAGATGGAGTCTTCTGTCACAGCTGTTGACGACTTGGAAATGTAGCATCCAGCGGTGATACTTGCCCTAGCACAATCAGTAACTCACAAGAAAACTCTAAATATAAATCCAGTGCAGGAAAAAAACAAGCGGAGTTTGTATCCCTCAGCTCTTTTGTCCATAAAAGATGCTTAGAGTCCATTTTACTGCACAAATCACGTCTCCAAACCCAACTGTGAGGTGATTCCCCCGCACAGCGCTTGCCCAAAGCTGTCCTCCGGCCTAGGGCTGGAAGGACTCAGCAGCAGCCACAGGCCTGGGCTCCTCTGTTGGGATCTCCCCATCTGGGGTTTTGTTGGGTTCACAGCTGCCTGTCATGCTGAGGGCTTTGCGTGGTGGTTCTGCTGCCCCTGACGGCTCTCACAGCCCTGAGAGACATCAATATTCCCAATCTACAGGCAGGAAAACTGGGGGTCAGAGAGTTTAAGCTTTTCCAGAGTCACACAGCTTACAGCAGGGGGCCAAAGTTGGCCCCCCACAAGTTTGAATTTCAATGCAAACAATCACTGCTCATGACAATACTGTGAATGGTCCCAAGACCCCTGTAGATGCCAAACTCTGCGGACCACTCCAGTGCCTTGTAGAAATGGTGCAGTATTTGTACAGCACCTCTGCTTGTCTCCTATAAACTTAAGGTCATCGCCAGGTTACTTATATGCTAATGACATGCAAATGTGGTGCAAAGACTTGTTCATACTATACTGCTCAGGGAATACTGACAAGAAAAATATCTCGACATGTTCAGTATAGACACAGTTTTGTACTTTTTTAGAGTTTTTCACCAGTGGTTCCTTGACGTAGCAGACGTGGAGCCCTCAGGTACAGAGGGCCAACTGTATGTGTCTGGTTTTCTGTTTCAGCTCTCAGAACCAGCTGTGTGCACACTCAGGATGCAAACCAGCCCCTGACCTCCTCACTTTTTCCATCTACACCACCTAAAGCTGACTCCTGATCAAGGGCATGCAGCCTCTCGCCCTGCTGTGGCCCTCCTCCAAGGACTCCTGAGCAACCTCAGCAAGAAACCAGAGAATTCTCCCTCAGCAAAGACAGACACACCCACCCAAAGACCTTGTGATCCTCTGAATGCTGACCGTTGCCTCAATTCTGAGCTCTGGAGACCCGATTCTTTATTAACTGAAAAAGCTAAGCAAAGAGAAAGTCTGACCTGCGGGATGAAGGTCCCCTTCATGGTGTGCTTGGTAGCCTGGGGAGGACCTGGATGCTAGTTCCACCCTCATTTGTCATTTCATCTTTAAAGGGCACCCATGGAGTCCGTACTGCTCTCCAGTGCCAAGCCAGGGGCCTCGGGATACCTCACCTCACCTGGCAGCAAACAGAATAGCAGGGATCTATCAGCGCAGCTGGAGGCCAAGGTCTTGCGGACTATGATTGACAGCAGAGCTGAGACTGAACCTGAGATGTTTGAACAGGTGAAAAATTATGCCCACCAGACTCCAAAGCTGCTCTTCTGTAATCCAGCCAAAAAATCCTAACATTAAAAAAGCCACAACCTGCATTTTCATATGTTTGCAGTTATATACTTCTTTCCTCTATTTCTAGGAGAGAAGAAAGAACAGTCAGTCTTTGGAATACACAGATGCTCACAGTAGAATGAGAAGATGGGTCATTTAGGAGCAGTGACAAGTTGAGAGTTACATCATTCAAATTTCAATAAAATTATTTACATGCACCGTGTTAATAAGAAACTGCTGAGATAGATATGCTTAACCCAAACTAAACATCATGTAATGTATGCACGTATGGCAACATTACACTGTACCCCACTAACATGTATAATTTTTGTGTTTTTGTTTATTAGTTAAGAATAAATTTAAAAAGTAAAATGACATCACAAACTACCACAGGGCCTTAGCCCAAGAGCATTCCAAGGGGGAGGGGAGCACTCGTGGTGACTGACTTTTCAGGGTTAATTACAGAGTAGACTGAGCCTTCCTACTGGGAAGCTGATCAGACTGCGCACACCTGCCCGGGTACCAGTCCTTGCTCACACGCAACTCCCTGGGTGTTTCCCCGGATCAGCAGACATCTGTGTGTGGCCTCAGGGGATGAGGGACCAACTTGAATTTCCTTCCCAGAACGTCTGCTGCACTCCCTTACTCCCTAGCTTCCTCTCCTGCTTTATCAGTTCCATGGTGTGTGTGTGTGTGTGTGTGTGTGTGTGTGTGTATGAGAGAGAGACAGAGACAGGGAGAGACAGAGACAGAGAGAGACAGAGACAGAGAGACAGAGACAGAGAGACAGAGACAGAGAGACACAGAGACACAGAGAGGCACAGAGACAGAGAGACAGAGACAGAGAGAGATTTACCTACGCACAGCTACAGACAGTAATCTCTGATGGAACATTTAAGTCCAACCCATATTGACTATTGCCCCTACTGCTCAGCCTTAACCCTCCAGGCCCACCCTGCAGCTCTCCCTGACCCTTCTCCACTGCTCAGGCCTTGAGCTCCTCCAAAGTTTCCAGAGGTGAAGGGTGGAGCTTTCCTAGCAGGAACCCTGGGAGCCCACACTTGACTCCCAGAGACCAGGAAGTATCCCCTCTGTCCCACTCATCCTGGAGATGAGGCTCCACAGAGGAGCACTGGCCACCCCAACCCCATTCTGGCTCAGACACAGGGAAGTACTGGGGAAAGCTACTTCCTGTTAATTCCCGGGTCCCACTTCAGTCATTGTCCCTTCCTGGACTTTGGAAATTGAATCCTGTTGTTCTCAGCTAAAATTTTGAGACAGAAAGTCTTGTCCTAGGATCCTGTGATGGCCGTGGAAGTCAAGTAATGATCAAAGCAGTTGATAAAAGATGGTTTATAGCTTCACATCATGTCTGCTTTATTAAATTAAATATGTATGGAAAGCCCCTGAAAAAGAAATGTCAAAAGGGTGCGGGTAGTGGGGTTATGAGTAACACTTTTCTGCAGTGGATATGTGCTCCCTTTAGAACCACAGAAAGACCCTGAAAATGTTATTTTTCAAAATTTGAAAATAAAATGCAAAGGAGCCTGCACTTCCCTGAGGACTATGATATTCCAACTTGAATAATTTCCTTTTAAAGGAAAATAATTCACATAGATTCCTATGTCTGACAAAGTCTTTCCTCACAGCATGACTTAAATATTTATGAACTCAAGGTTAGTTCTTAACCCATGGCTCAATGGCAATGTGCATTTACATGGGAAATACAAAAATAAAGACCTTAAGTACATGTACAATTCAGACCAATGATATTTGCTAGATATGACAGATTGTGTTATTTTACTCAAATTTGCTAGTTCAGAGTTTAATAGTAAAAAAAACATGTTGGTGGCTGTGTGCGTGCTCATCGTTGAATGGAATGTGTTTTATTGCTATCTTGATGGACCATTGTCTGCATCACCAACATTATCATTGTCATAATTTACTCCTTCTGTATTTTACATATTCTCTGAGTTATTTTTAACTGCCAATCCATTATGTTGACAGGACAATCATGTTAAAGATGTATTCTGAAATGCAATGATGAAAAATAGAAGTACGCCATTTAATGAAAGCTTGCTCGTGGCCCATCTCCTGGTACATTTACTGCTAACTGACTCTTGCCATTGGTCATATGTGCATAGGAAAGACAGGGATTGGGAGCCAGCAGGTGCTCCCTTGAGAGGGGAGAAGGTCAGGCCAACAGGCACAGCTCTTGTCCTCTTGTTCCTACCACCAGGACAGTGGGAGGTGTCAGTGTACCAAAGCTATCTGCCTGACCTCTGCAGATCCTATCATTGAAGTAAAATATCCTTCCATTTGAGCTCGGTGTGTTGATTACTTTTCTCTCATTGCTGAGACAAAATACCTGACACTTACAAGTTAAGGAAGGAAAGGTTTATTTAGCTCTCGGTTTGTGGAGGTTTCAGTCTGTAGTCAGCTGGCTCCAAGGCAAGGTGGCATGGTGACGGGCAACCGTTCAAGGCAGCAGAAGACAGCAAAAGAACAAGAGCAAAAAAAGCGGGGAGAGCAAGCCTCTTTTTCCTCCCTTATATTGCAAGCAGGCTACCCGCCCCAGGGTGGGTCCTCTACACCCTAGGATGTAGAACTGCTGAGTCACTAAGTTAAGCTTCTAAACCTTTCAAACTGACACTGTGTCTCAACCATTATACTTGGTTAATGCCGTGGTATCACTTTAGTATTAGCTAGGCCTCTCTTCTAATCAATCCGGGCCAGTTAAATAAAACATCAATTGAAACACTAGGTCTTTTAAATTCTGTTAAATTAAAGTCTTTGTTCATTGAATAACCTAGGAAAGTGAAGACAGTCTGTGGAAATGTTGTACAAGTCATCATGGATAAGGAGAACTTTTGCCTTAACAGTTGGTGGAAGAGCTCCATTTGAGGCAAGCGTAACAGGGAAGGACACTTCCTGTTAGACTTCTGTTGGGGACCACAGCACTAACACGGTGGTAAATGTAAATATGGGTCTCAAAAAACCATAACAAAGATGGTGTTCCAGATAATCCCAAGTAGGCCTGTGCTGTCTCTAAAAAGTTACCATGAAAGGAAAAGCAAAACTGCAAACTATTCCTGAAGAACTTGCAGATAGATGTAAAATTTCCACAAAATTAGTTTCTTACATTACCTGATCCAGTAATTTGGCTATCTTTGGTGTTTCTTAGATTGTACACAAAACACTACAGTCTCTCTGTTTCCGTGGTGATCTCCCTCTGAGTCTGGGTCCAGACATCCCACTTCTAGTAAGAACACTGGTCATGTCACATTGGATTTAGGACACATCTTCATTTTAACTAGATTTCATCTACAAAGACCCTATTTCCAAATAAGTTTGCTAGCTTAGTCTATTTGTGCTGCTAGGACAAAATAACCAGAGCTGGATAATAATTTATATTAAAAAAGTATGCATTATGGGACTGGGGCCTGTGACAGCCAAAGTCAAAGACTTGGCAAGGTCCTGTGTGCAGGAGCCCGACTCTCATGGGCAGCATCCTCTGGGTCTTCACATGGCAGAAGAAATGGCAGCAATGAAGTCCCTCCACTGAGCCTTTGTATGAGGCGGGAGATCGAAAACCATTCATCCATTCCTCAGACAGCATACACAATGTGTATGCATCTTGGGGTAAAGGTTTAAGTACACCTATAACAAAGTCATCTTGCAGGCCTGGCTTTCTCCTTTGCCCCTCGACAGCAGTAGCCCTTCTCATTCCAGGACAAGAAATTCCCTCTCATTCCAGGTCAGTGGAGACGTTTTGCAAAAAAAAAAAAAATGAGAAAGATTAGGAGAGAGTCGCTTTGCACTGGGGACTGGTTTGCAAATGGAACCCCTGAAGGCAAACACATCCCCTGGAAAGTCATGGTTTCCGCATGGCACAGAAAATCAAGCCTTCCTATCATCACACCGATAGAGCAGTGGTTTTCCCTGCTCAACAGAGCTGTCCCTTCTCTCCCACCGAGGACTTTCAACAGCCTCTGAAGAAAGGGAGATGAAATTTTGTCCAGAAAGGCCAGATGGAGACAATTTTCCACCTAAGGTGATGCCTGTGCAGCTTGTTCCCCCTGAACAATGTTTGCCTGGTCCCTTTATCTCCTCTGCCATTAAACACTTGGAGCTTTTCTTTAAAGTGATTCAAAATAATTTATCCCCACCCAAGGCTACAAAATGAAGGAAAATAACTGGTTTAATGCTCTGGTTTTATTCTGTCTAATTGAAACTGAAATAAATGCATAACTGAGAAGTAAAGATGACATATCCACCTGCTACACATGGCCCCAAAAGTCTCACCCACGGGACACTGACATTCCAGCAACACTAGTGCAGGGCAACCTGCATGGCACTTGGCACTGCAGCCACCCTCGGTAGCCCTAGACCCCACTGAGACAGGTGGGTCCTAGGGGAGGACACTGGCACCGTAATGTGGTGGTGAAGCACAGGGGACTCCGCAGCCTGAAGTGACTCTGAACACGGAGTCTATCTTCTTCAA
This sequence comes from Chinchilla lanigera, assembly GCF_000276665.1. Taxonomy (NCBI): domain Eukaryota; kingdom Metazoa; phylum Chordata; class Mammalia; order Rodentia; family Chinchillidae; genus Chinchilla; species Chinchilla lanigera. Next base: position 3,182,395 of record NW_004955542.1, on the reverse strand, counting down.
GCCTTGCTTTTCCAGACACTCACTGAGAATCATCTCTCCCACATCTCTGTACTGGAGTAAAATTGACACCCTCTCATCTGCAGCCATGAATTGAGCACCTCTTACAGTGTCCTGGCGCTGTGTATGGGTTCCAGGTCCAACTAAGAGCATCATACTCCCTGTAGGCGTCACCAGCCGCCTCTCAGCGACTTGTTCAGTAGATCTCTACATAGTGCACTCATGGGGCACTTTAATAACTTCCCACATTCTCCTATCTGATTTTCCAATTAAAGGGCTGCAGAGCATCCAGGCCTGTGTGAGTGTTAATGCAGACTAAGCCCTGCCTGCCTGGAGGAAAGAGACGTTGATCCACTAATTTCAGAAGTGCATATATAAACGCAATCGGGGGGCAGCTGTGGGGCTAGGGAGGGCACACAGGAAACTAGCACGAAGACCTGACCTGGGTTCAGAAGTGAGATGACTTACATGGTATGATTTACACAAATATGGTGAATGTTTAAACCTGACCTGGGTTCAGAAGTGAGATGACATACATGGTATGATTTACACAAATATGGTGAATGTTTAAACGTGTAATACTTAACGTTTATTGCAGCAATGACACATTGCTATTCATTCCCCTCACAATTTCCCCCTTGCTTTGAGCATACTCGTCCCAATATTCTCACTGGCTTCTGAAGCAGTTTTGGATGCCTTGTTTCATGACTGTCTCTAATTTTGCTGTTGTAGCCACCTCGATGTCCTGAATCAATTTAAACGTTTCTCTTTCAAGATCATTTTGACTCCGGGGAAAAGCCAAAAGATCCATGGTGCCAGATCCAGTGAGTAAGGTGGATGAGGACACACTGTGATGCTTTTATTTGACAGAAATTGCCATTGACAATTTATCCAACAAGGGGTTATCAAAGCTATGATAGATGTTTTAAAAAATTATTTCAATATACGGCACAAACCTATGATAAATGTTTTAAAAAATTATCCCAGTATAAAGCACATTATCATTAGTCCCTCTCAAAATACTACCCGTTGTTTTGAACACACTTATCACTGTTGGCAATGTGTCTTTTACTGCGCTTTAAAAAAAAATTTAAGCATTCACTGTAGTTTAATCACCCTTATATATAAATCTCTTTGCAATTGTCCATCATGCATACTAGTGCTGTTTATGGAACACAACCAGGAGAAGGATGTTTGGAACTCAACTCTCAGCCCTTGGTCCTGGTTGGCATGAGACACTTCCATTGTCTAAAATAGGACCTCACCTCGTTCATCACCTGTGGGAGCTGTTGTGTCTCTAGAAGCTAGCTGTGCATCCATCAGACCACTCCCCATACAAGATCTCCGAGGATTGATGACCATACAAGGATTCATTGACCACCCTTGTGCTCAGTAAGGACTGACCCTCAAAGAGCATGACAGTCACACAGTGACATCTGGTCTGATTTCTGAGGAACTGAAGGGGGACGCTGTGGAGGCTGCTGAGGACACTCCAGTGAGCAAGCCTGGCAAGCTTCCATCTCCAGGTATCCCCCCAAGGTTGTGAGGTGGTTAAACTGATAACATGAGAGTGATTTAAAATATTTATTTTACCTTGACATATCATTTATTCGATTGTACTTCAGAACATCGCCTGGGAGCTTCCACGTTGCTCCTGTAACCACGCAAATATAAACATCTGGATTATGATTGGATGACCTAATTACTTTGACATTTGTCATTTGTTTTTTAATTTCCCTTCTTTTACAAAGGAAACGTAGTACTTGCCAAAAAAATCACTGCGAACATCCAACAGGGAACGTGTAATACTTGATGGCTTCAGATTTCACTGCTGGGAGTCCTCATCCTTCACTGTCAGCACAGAGCCAAGAAAGGAAGTCACAGAGAAATCTTTGATGTCAGAGCATGGACGCAGAGAGGGAGATAGTGGGCGGCCCTTCCGTAGCAGGGACAGAGTGACATAACCCAGGACTCGGAGGTGGCTTGGCCGCACACACCGGACCTCCTTGTTTACTCTGTAACAGGGTCAGATTCACATCCTTGATTGCAAACATCTTACAACTGCACACTGCCTCTTTCCTGTGGCGTGTTTAGTTCCCTTACAAACCACATCTACAGGGACAAACCAAGTCTACAGGGAAAAAAAAGCTAAAAATCCAACACTAGCAACCTGTTTTACAAAAGAAATAATCAAAGTACGATTTTTGACTTAAAACATTTTCCCAAATAAATTTGACAACATGATATGTGGGTAGTGCTCTTAGCATTTTTTTCGATGCTCAGTATCTGAGGGATGTTGTTAAGAAGCTCCCCAAAGGAAGCATCTATAATTTGTATACATTGTGTGTAGGAAACATGAGGAACACAGGGAGACCCGCTACTCTCTGGAAGCCATCCCCTTGTCCTTGCTCATCCTCCATCAAGCTCCTGTCTCCAGCCATTGAAGTCCCACTGAAGAAAACAGGTCGGTCCAGCCTGAAGTGACACCTCGTAGGTCATTTGCCTTCCCTCCTAACTTCCTAGAGCTCCTCTGGCCACCTCATGCCACTGTCACTAGCCCTGGCTTCAAGTTGACTCAGATATATTTCATTATTAGGCAGCAACCAGGAGGGAAATAGTCACAGTGATAAGATTGCAATTTCTGCCAGGTAGAAATAGAAGCACAGTGTTATGGTTTGTGTCTGCATGTCCCCCCAAATCCTCATGGAGTCATGGGGCAGGCTTCTAGAGTTTATGATTGATTCATGGGTGTGAGTGCTACACTCACCCTGGGGCGGATAGTTTGCATACATTGTTAGGGAGGGAAAGAGGCTGCCCTCCTGCTCTCTTTCCTTTTGCTCTGGCTGTTTTTGCTGTGTTCCCCCGCCATGAATTGTTGCCCTCTGTCGTGTGCTACCCTGCCTTGGAGCCAACCGAGTATGGACTGAAACCTCCACAGACTGTGAGATAAATAAACCTTTCCTTCCTTAATTATAGGTGTCAGGTATTTTGTCTGAGTAACAAGAGAAAAGTAACCAAGACACACAGAGAAATGCACTCAAGTTCATGCCAACCGAGAGTCTCTGGGAGCTGTGGTGGATGATAGCACCACCCTGAGCAGGGTCTGCTTTTCTAAGGTCTTTGCATCTCATAAAAACAGGATTTTAAATTGGGCTTTGTTTTCTCTGTGTTCTCTTTCATCTGGTTTCTCTCAAAGCTTCATAAGAGATTCTGTTTGAAGCTTTGTTCAGAAAACTAGATTCAGCTACCTGATCATTTTTCTTACTTGAAATAAAACATTCTCAAAGATAGCATGTAACAGAGGTATTACTAAAGTTTACCCCAAGAAGTTAAAGACTGGGGGTTCCGCCCATCCCTAATATATTTGCAAAATGTGACTAAGTCACTCACCATGAAAAGGAATGGTGAGAAGCTCTTTGAAACAGCTGCAGCAGCCTTTCAAAGTCCGCTAAAGGGACTTTCAAGGGCAGCATTTCAGACAAGACCTGAGAAGAGCTGTTTGTGAGACAGGGGATTGATTTAGGAATCCCACAAAACAATAGAGACTAGCTTCAGGTGGCTCCTTACCAGAAAATATGGAAACCTTTACCAAAAAATTGAAATAAGCAAAGACGAAACGTTCACTGTGAACTTGAAAACAAAGTGATTTTCTAGAGTATTCAGCCCTGCTCTGGAAGGCTTTCCCGGGGTGCCATGAGTGGTCCTAAGAGAGGGAGGTTTCTGTGTTCTGTAGATGATGGAGGAAGAGGGGGAATGGTTCTACGTCTCCTTCCCCCAACAGAGAGGATGGCAAGTCCCAAGGACCCCGGGTCCTGCAAGGTGGGCTCCTGAAGAGCACACGCATGGCATTTGGTCAATACATGCATGTGCTATAGGACCTGGAGCTCATCCACCTGTGCAGGGAGAGAGACCACAGCAGGGCCATGTCCTCCCACATCCCACACAGGCCTCATTGCACCACCTGAATTTCTCACTTACTGTCAAGGAGATGAAAGCCATCAAAAGCCAGGGCCTGAAAGCATGTTTGAAGGCTCACCTTTACCACGTGGCCTTGGGGGCGCATTTTGAAACCCTCCGTGGACTCAGTACTCTTAGAGGAAAAGGCCTGGACACAGACACTGCACCTTGCTTTTCACAATGTTAGCTGACAATGTTAGCGCAGACCTCACAGGCCTGAGCCACAGTAAGAAAGGTGCACACAAACATTCTGGCAACTAAGACTGAATCCTGTAAAGAAGTGAAGAGTTTCCCATCTCATTGAGCCTGTATTGACTTCTCCTGAGTCCCTGCTCCTTGTTCCTTGCCCCATTTCCACACCACCTCTGACTCCCAGGCTCACCAGTCCTGGTCTCCTCACCAGCAGTGTCTAAAAAGGAAATATCACCCATGAAAAATTAATAAATTGCCCTTCGGGCTTGTTTGATCCACTTATCCCACCAATATTGACTACAACTTCCTAAATGCCAGACACTGTGCTACAGCTGGATGGTCTCCAAACTTGAACAACGAGCAACACCTGACCCTGAGACCTGACATTCAAGAGACCCGTGAAATCTCCAGCACGTAAGCCGGCTATGGGTTGGTAAGTGTCTGGGTCAAGAGCAGTTGGGTTCCAGGAGAAGTTTTGTCTGGGCTGGGTCTTTACTGCAGAGCATTTTTTAATAGGAAAAAAAATAGGAGACCTGCAGCAGAGATGATGAGGAAGTAAGAGGTGTGACACAGGAGCGTATGCTTGAGAAGTCTCAAGGATCAGGGCAGCCAGGGGTTTCTTTAATGCATGCCTATCAGGAGTAAAATTTCATCTTTACCAAAAGACATCAGAGCATTCCTGAGTAAAGGCTGGACCTGCATGGTCATTACAGTGAAGGCTTATGCCATAAATATCTCATTTCCCCCCAGATCAATCCAATGGAATTCCAATTGAAAGTGAGTGAGCTTTGTTTTATGAAATTTGAGGAACTGATTCTAAAATTCAGTTTTAATGAAAAACTAAGACAGAGAGTGTTATGGACTTAATTATGGCCCTCTCAAAATTCATATGTTCGAGTTCTAACCCCAGAACTGCAGAATATAGCTTCATCTGGAGATGAGGCCTTTATAGAGGTGATTAAGCTCAACATGAGGTCATATGGGTGGGCTCTGATCCAATATGAATGGGTACATTAGAAGAGAAATTTAGAAACAATCACGTGGGGAGAGAAGATGGCATGAAGACACAAGGAGATGCATTTACAGATCCAGGACAGGGGCCGGGGACACATCCATCCCTCTGCCCCCAGAAGAGATCACCTCTGCCAACATCTGGACCTCAAAATTATGAGTTAAACTGTGTGATGATAAATTTCTGTTTAAAAGTTTCTACCATTTGTGGTAGCCCTACCTCAAAGGGTTTATTATGGCAGCTCTAGCAAGCTAATACAGAGGGTCTGTGAACAAATGTTAAAATGTGCTTGTCTTGGTTACTTTTCTCTCGTTGCTGAGACAAAATACCTGACACCCAGAATTAAGGAAGGAGAGGTTTATTTAGCTCACTGTTTGTGGAGGTTTCAGTCCACACTCAGCTGGCTCCAAGGCAGGGTGGAACATGGCAGAGGGCAACATTTCAAGGCAGCAGAAGACAGCAAAAGCAGCAAGAGCCCAATGGAGGAACAGTGGCAAGCACTCTCTCTCCCTGCCTTAAATTACATTGTATGCAAACTACCCACCTCAGGCAGGTGTAGCGCTCACAACCATAATCCCAGCATTGGACCATGGATCAATCAAAAATCTAGAAGTCTGCCCCATGACTGCATGAGGCTTTGGGAGGACACCCAGACACAAACCATAACAGTACTATAAAGCTGAGTAACGTAGCAGCTGATAACATGATATCGGCACTAGGATGGGCAAACAGATTAATGGAACTGAACATAACATCCAGGACCAGATCAACTCGGAAGACAAAAAATTTAAGCTGACAACACCTGTGCTGACAGACAGCTTCTCCAGGAACTTTGGAGGCAACTTGGCAACAGCAGTAAAACTGAGGATGGCTCCCTTAGAACCTGGTAGTTCTCCCTTGGATGCACATCATACAAAAGGCTCCCATGGGCAGAATTACCATGTGCCAGGTGTGCACTGAAGTGCTGTCCAGCAAACAAAGCCAAGGAGCCAGCTAGGTGCCCATCAATAGAGAAGTGGACAAGCAATTGGGATCATTCACTTGATGGAGTCACTTTCCGAGTTGAGAGAGAAGCCCTGAGTGCACCTTTGTGTTTGGAGAATATTCACGCTGGATGTAGAATTCAGGATTGGCTATTTGTCTTTCCATCCTTTAAGGATATTCTTCCAGTGTCTTCCCATGGGCATTGTTTCTTATGAGAAATCTGTTGTCAGCCCTACCTTTTCTTGTCGTTACTTTTTCAGTCTGCTCCTCTTGTCCTTTTTGTATAGTTACTTTCAAGATGTTCTCTTTACCATTAGTTTTAAACAGTTTGATTATTATGTGCCTGAGTGTAATTTTTCTCGTGTTTCTTATACTTAAGGTTCTTAGATCTGTAGATTGAAATTTAATCAAATTTGGAAATTTTTAGGGCATTATTCTTTCAGATTTTTTTCCTTTTCCTTCCTCTTTAGTAACTCCAATCACTTACTAGGCTACTTGGCATTATCAAACACTTTATTGATTCTCTCTCTCTCTCTCTCTCTCTCTCTCTCTCTTTGTTTTTTTGTTTGCGGTACTAGGGATCAAACTCACCACCTTATGCTTGCCAGACAGGCACCTATGCCACTGAGCTTTATCCCCAGCCCCTCTCTCTTTGTTTTGTGTTAGATGGTTTGTATTGCTGTATCTTCAACTTGCCAGTTTTTTCTACAATGTTTAATCTGCTGCTCATCCTGTCCAATGTATTCTTCATCTTACACATTGTTTATTTTTCATCTCTAGCAGTTTGTCTTGTGCAATTTTCATATCACTGTACTACTACTTATCTTCTTGAACACACAGAATACAATTATTATGGTTGCATTTTAATGTCCAACGTCAGTTCTGGGTCAATTCTGATGCATTTCCTCCTCTATTACAGGTTTGTCTGCTTCTCTCAACTGCTGGTGGTGGGTGGTAGAAGTTTTTGTGGTCCTACCAACATTCTTGAGCTTTATTCTGGGATACAGATAAATTACTGGAAACAGATTGATCCTTTCGAGTCTTGCTTTTCTAGGTGAATGAATAATTATAGTACTGCCAATGAATAATTGTAGTACTGCCAATTTCCTGGTGCCCAAGTCAAGGCATCTGTGTACTTCCACAAAATATGCTATGGGTCATGAAGTTGTCCAGCCTTCCTGGTGGGAACAAGCACTGCTCTCGGGCCTAGATAAGCTCCAAACACTGCTACTTCTATTTCTTTGGTGTGATTCTTTCCTTAGACTCAAAGATTTCCTTCAATGCATGAGACAGTCAGCTCTCAGCTGAACACTCAAGTGTGATCCTCTGCCTATCTCCAGAGTGTCTCTATGTGGTCTCTCCTTTCCGGCGTTCTGGCCTGTGAACTCCAGACACCATGATCTCCCTGCATTCCTGGCCCTGTGGTCTCAACTTCTGAACTTAGAGTCCAACAGGCTCTGTACTGTAGCATGAGAATTCTTTCAAAAACAAAGATTGAGCAAGAGGAAGGATTATTTCTCTTTCATCAGGATCTCTGCTCCTTGTTTCATATCCATTGTCTTAGAAAGGATTTCACGTATTTTGCCTGTTTGGGATTTATTTCAAGCAGCAGGGTAAATTAAAGCCCCATTACTTCATTTTGCCTAAAAAAGTGAGGTTCATTGGCTGGAATATGGTTGTTTTTAAAAATGGACGAGATTAATAATTAGGTTTATATACAGTAACCTGGAAACTTGGATCCTGACGTTTAATACTGGGTGAAAGAGAATTAAATTTGAAAATAAATATTCTGCCTAAATCCATTTGCATAGTTTGAAGAAATACAAAATTATCATATATATCAGTTTCATACATAAAAGTATAAACAAATGGATAGAAAAATATTAAGCAACAGAAGGATGGTGATTTCTGAGGAGAAAGAATGTTAGAAGGCAGAATAAGGTAATAATGCAATAATTTTATAATAATAATAATATAATAATGCAATAATGCAATGAATTTTATCTGTAACACCCTATTTAAAATAAAAATAAGACATATAAAGCAAACAGGTGAAATGTTAGTGTATTAGCATTACTAAAAGCCGATGGTTCACTAAAAGAATACTAAGAGTGTATTTTTACACCTTCAAATTACTTCATAATTTAAGCTATCTATCATTTAGGTTATTAGTAGCTTCTGCTGTGAAGGAGCCATCTTTGAATTTGCCTTGGGGCTCACAACCTGCTCGTTATCTTTTGCTCACATTTGCATAATTAAACAGCTCACACTGGGAGCTTCCTGGGGTACAGAAGCCACTCTTCTAAGGAGGAAAATACAGACAAAATAACTCTGAGGAGAGAAATTATTCTGGGTGGCCACTGGGGATAGTTTTTTTTAAAAAATGTAGGCAGAGCTCTAAAGAAAATGTGTTTCGATAAATATTCATTTAAGCCAACCTGTGTGTATACATTATTGTGTGAATATGTGCATTTTTCTTGCTCAAGGACTAGAGAAATACAGAACCTCAAAACTTGGGAGGATTTTTAGGCTCCATTGTCAGGACTGTATAAAAAGGAATTGTATTCACTTACTACCCACTATGTAATATTTATTATTAGGTAATGAAGACCACCATACATGTATTACTGTTGGGATGACTGCATGACGATCTCACTGAGGCAAGACAGGGCTGGGCCACACCCTGTGAGCAAAGGTGACTCTTGTGGTGAGAGCATCACTCAAATGTGCCAAGAAAAGGCCAACTGAGGGGTGAAAGGAAGGAACTCTATGTTTGCCTTCTGGGAGTGTCTGTCATTGTGGTCTAGACTGAGAGGCAAGAACATGCTTTGAAAACTCACTGGTGGATTCAGCTTGCTACTGCCAGGCAGAACTGGGCCAGAAGTAGGGAGAGCAGCTGTTCAGTGCAGGCTTTGCAGGCAATGTTGGTGGTGTAGCAGATCTAAGCATTTCTTGCGCTATTTCTCCCTCCCATTATCCCCCAAATTCTCTTAAATCCTGACTTATTAAAACTTCCAGCTTGGTCCTGACTATGCTTCGGAGAATTAAGGACAAGTGCCTTACACCTTGGTCAAAGTGGGCCACAGAGGGAGCCATGTTCCACCTGCACAAGGGTGACTACGGTCATGGGTAATGGGTTCGGGCGACCCCCTGGAGCAGCGGTAGCAGGTCAGCACGTCAAGGAGCACACAGAGGAAGGTCACAGGCCATCCCAGAGCAAGCCATGAAGTTCCCTGGGACACTCATCAATGGAACTTGGAAATCACTGGAGGAGGACCACTTTCCATCAATTAAACCATTACAGACCTCTGGGGACATTACCATCTCATTACTTGCTGCAAATGTGGTTTTATTTTTATAGCCATGGGCTGGTGAAGACCTGATATCTGGGTACAACTCTGCAGACAGAAATAGAAGTCCACGTTTGAAAGTGATGACAGTCTCCTTTGCTGCTCCTCAGCAGGATGTATCAACCTTTGTCCTCCCTCCTGCTAGCTAAGCAGATGTGCACCCCACAGTGCAGACAGAGTTTGCACCAGAGCGTGTATTCCAGCCACCTCCCTTCTTGTCACACACTGGGACTATGTTTTTCTGATGACAATATTAGAATGCCAATGAATGACAGTGGTTTCTCACATAACACTGAATCTGCTTACATTTTTAGAGAAATAACTTTGGCACTTTGATATTGGTAATAAATACCTTATGCCACAGCCCACAGTAGATACATCTTCACAGGGCCAAGGAGTGGAGAAGAAAGGAGGAGAGAAAGCAACAAGACGGTTTCAGCATGAACCGAAAGCAGCTGGGCTCTGCAGAAATGAAAAATGAATTACAAATACACTTCTCAGTCAAGGTCTAGTCGGGGAAGCAGAAGCCACTCTGGATATTTCAGATGACACGTGGTACAGTACCAGGAACGGGCACAGCTCCCAGAAGGCTGAGTGTCCCAGAGCCCATGGCAGGTGAGCAGCCACTGCTGTCCCCGGAGCAGGGAGGTTACCAGGAGGAGGGATCTGGTGGCAGTCAGGAACCCCAGATGCCTGGTGGCACAGCCGGCCAGAGGAAGTCCTGGAGGCCCCTGGGGAGATGGAGCCTGGCTCTTCCTGTCCTCCTGCACGCCCACTCCACAGTTAAGGGCCAGGGAGCTAGAGACAGAGTCCAGGGGACTGAATGGCAAGCCGAGCAGGGGAAGAACAGGAGTGCCTCTGAGAGTGGGTTCTCCAGGTCAGGTACAGATGCCCAGTTATGTGAACACTAGGCTCACAGTGAATCCCTTTTCTGTATTATTACAAGCCATGCAATATTTGGTGTGCAGTTACAGGAAAACGCATATGTTGTTTATCTGAATCCAAATTTAACTGGGCAAGCTGTGTCTTTATGAGGAAACCTGGCAGCCTGAGCCAAACACAGGCGAGGAAGTAGCAGGCACACATGATCATACATTTTAATGTGGGCACCAGTGCTCTCCTCTGCCTCAAGCACCATGCCCATGAAGGAAAAGAATTTTGCAGAAGACTAAAAGTTTATGGCATGAAACAATGAAAATAAGGGAATGGAGGTAGCTAAGGAGTTAACAGAGCAGTCTTCAAAATACTTCCTAGGATAGCTCGAAGGGAAATGGACCCCACAGAGGTGTGCCAGGGAAGCTGCAATGCGGGGTGGAACGCTGGGTTTGCACTCAAGGATTCCCGATAATGAGTCACGTCCCTCATCAAAGTCTGAAACCAATTAGAGGCAGTAATATGCTGAGCTTCCAAATTCACTCAGACTAAAAGAGTGAAGCATGATTCTTGGAGAATGTTTGCCATGTCTCTCCACCTTGCCATGCTGTGGTGGGGCAGGCACAGAAATCGGAAGGAACTAGAGAGGAGCACAGTCGCTCCCTTGACCCAGGCGAGCTGAGGAGCTCAGAAAAGCGGCGAGTGCTGGCACCTCCTCCTGGGGGAATATGTGGAGAGGGCTGCCAGCTTTGGGGTATTAGTGGGTCTGGGAGGAGGCTGGGCCTTCTTCGGGCATATCAGACCCTTCCTTACACACACAACTCACACACACACACACTCACGTGAAGCAGTGGAGATAACTTGGACATGATTCAACCTGAATGATTGTGTGTGTTTATCAGCTTCCTCTCGCTATGATGAAATACCTGATACCATGAATATGCACAGAAGAAAGGTTTATGTGGCTCCCAGTTGTGAAGGTTCCAATCCCTGGTCAGCCCGTCCGCTGCCCTTGGATCTATGGTGGTGCCTCATGGTGAGGAAAGTGGCAGAGAAAGCACTCATCTCAGGTCGGGAAGCAAGAGGGAGTGGGGAGCAGATGGGCTCTCACAGTGTCCCTTGAGGATGCGCCCTCAATGACCTAACAACGTCCAGCTGAGCCGCCACCTCCTAACAGTACCATGTGGGGGACCTTCAGCACCTGAGCCTGTGGGGCACTTCCAGACCAAACTGCAGCCACGAGCCTCCCTGTTTAGGAAACAGCGGAGGCCCTCCAAGTCCAGGCCCGTCCCCTCCATAAATAACCAGAATTGCATGGCATGAGAGCCTCAAAGGCCTCCTAATGGTGATGGGGTCGACACTTCTCGGCAACACCTAGGGCTGAATCGGGATGGCAAAGCCACAGCGGGAGCATTTGAGGGAGTCTGTGATCTCAGGAGAGTTGCTCCAAATAGTCTGTCTGTGCAGCTTTGGGTTCCAAACTCAAAAGTGAGAAAGCCCATTAACCATTCCAGAGAGGCAGCCGCTCTGGCAGGAAGCTTTCCTGGCTGCCCAGGTTTGTGTGTGAAAACTCGAAAGATGTTGCAGAATCTCCAATGACCATGAGGCATTGTCAGGCATATGCAGTTTGCCCGCACAGACCCTAAAGTCAGATGGCAGCTGTGCCCAGAGGTCAAACGGCGCAAGAGAGTGAGGTTTTCCGTGCCTGCTGAGAGTGCTGGAGCTGCAGATGACTTCCAGCGACAGTTCTGGGACAAGGAACTGGAACTGGGCCTCTTGGCTTCTAAGGCTTCACTCTAACTCCAGCCCTCCCAGGGAAGCGATGCCCTGGGCCCACAGATCTCAAGCCATCTCCTGAGGGCCCGCCGCTCGAGCACACTCAGGACTGGCTGTGGCTGTGGCTGTCACTTCACAAACTTCACACACAGAATGCACGTCTGCTGTATGGCTACACAACCAGGACAGTCACCAAGGCCACCCAAGACTGCAGAGCTTGTGAAATGTGGCTACGGCAACTGAGAAACTGGACTTTTATTTCAATACATTTTGAATTTAAGCTGACATGCTGTTCAGCTATTGGAAACCGGAAGTAGCTTTGGAATCTCTTGGGTAAGTGGGTCTAACTTTTCAGCTCTTAGATTCATGAGATTTAAATACAGATGAAGGATTTCTGATGGAAGCACGACCTCTGTTTTGAGATATGCTGTAAGTCCAATATAAAGGATACTTGAGATGTCAAAGGCAGAACAAAACATAGAAGTCCTCAGAAGATTTCATGTATCCTGATTGTGTGATGAAATATGCTTTGGACATTTGGGCTAAATAAGATGCAGCATCTGAATAGTGGATTGATCGCTACAGAGTTCACCCTGAAGATCCAGAAGGGCTGGAGCATTTGCCTGACCTCCAGGTCCTTGACCTTGGTGGGTCTCAGGGCAGAAGATCTCTTCCTTCCTGCCCTGTGGGTCATGGAAGACGGGCAGGGACGATTCTAGAAGGAAGTAAGGGCCAGAGGGGAGGAAGCGAGCAGGCAAAAGGGACAGCCTGGGGCTGCACGGGGCTGCATGGGAAGCGTGTCTCAGTGTCCCGCTCCCTCCTCTAGCCCTGTGTGTAAGTGTGTGTGTGTAAGTGTGTATGCGTGTGTGTAAATGTGCATGTGTATGTGAATGTGCCTGTGTGAGTGCATGAGTGTATGTGAGTATGTGAATGCATGTGTATGTGTGTGTGTGTGAATGTCCATGTGTGTAACTGTGCGGGTGTGTGTAAGTGTGCACGTGTGAGTGTGCGTGTGTGAATGTGGAGTTGTAAGTGTGCGTGTCCATCAGTTAATTTAGTGTCTCTTGTAATGGATGCAGTAAGCCCAGCCGAGAGCTTTCATTAACAATCTGTAACTCCAGGCCCTAAAACAGGAATTTAATTGAAGCCAAAAGCCAGCTGCCCAGGAATATTAGGTCATGCTTAAGAACACGCTTGGCCGTGCATCGAGGTGTTCTTCAGGCTTGCTTTATACAGCTCGTTCTCACGGCTGATGGTGGAGACCGTCGTTGCCAGCGTCCACTTCCCCTCTTCCAGAAACAATGGTTGTGCCTGGGGTCCATAAAGCTCACGTAAGGCTGTCAAAACCAGACCGGGCCTCTCAGGAAGCCATACAGAGTCCATCCCAAGAAGCAGGGAGACCACAGAGGGGAGACGGTGGCTCCTATTCCAGGAGCCTGGAGGACAGCGATGGTTGTAGGGGTGTGGGATAAAGCCAACACGGCAGCCCACGTCCTACCATGGTCAGGAAAGAAAGGGCCCCAACCTGAGGAGTGAAATAATACACTTTTTAAACACCCACATAACTGGCAGAGAGATCATAGTAGCCCAAAAGAGTAGTCAAGAGATAAGGGTCTTTGTTTATAGAATCTCAGGAAGTCCTGGGACCAGAGAGGAGTTCGTCCTTGGAATCACATCTGAAAGGGGCTATTTAATGGTAGGCAATATGGGTCAGTGGACACAGGTTGGTGAGAAGATCGAATGTATGCATCTCTGTTGGGCCATGGGGCAGAACCCAGAGAACCTTCGGGGGCAACTAGTGGGACTTCTCAGGCCAGAAGCCAGCACAAGAGGAAATGTGGCCAGCAGAAGGGATTGGCCTGAGCCCTAACTGGAGACACCCCACCAACTAGGGGGAGTCGGGCAGGAAGGCAGTTAGATCAGCCCCCATCCAGAGACCAGAGAGGGTTGTGAGCTCAGGTGAGCAGACACCGCTAGGATCTCAGCACTCTCTGACTCTGCCCAGGGAGGCGCTGCACTCAGGCACAATCACAGCTCTGCCTGGGCCAGTGCCCACTGGAGAGGCAGGGCGGTGACACCCCCACCCCAAGGGGTGGGCTCCTCCACACTCCACTGCAGCCCAGCAGCCCACAGACACACCCATAACCCCAGAGCACGCTTCACGCTGCCTGCTGAGAAGAAGCAGCTGTCAACCCAAGCACCTTACCCATTCCATGGTGTTTTCTCAATATTTCAAAGGTATAAATCACAGGGTATTCAAAAAATAAGGTAGGGTGTGTGGCTTAGTGGTAGAATGTTTGCCTATCATGCTTACGGCCCTGGGTTCAATCCCCAGCACCATAAAAATCTAAATAAATACAAGAATTATAACCAAAAATCACCTGGAATCTCACCAGGAAGTGATAATTGCTGGTAACATCTTTATAACACACATTCTTTTTCTTCGTATTTAGTATGTTTCCATTGAGGACGTTATTCCGCACCACTGGGCATTTTTCAATGCTGTCTGTTGAAGGGCTGCATGAACCTCAGTCTCAGTTATGTGTAAAGTCTTATCTCGGTGGTTTGGATTGGAATCAGGCTTCAAATCAAACGTACATTTATCTCATTGTCAGAAAACTTTCTTGCTACAAGTACTGCTTCTACACTGTCCCCATTTTTCCTCTCACCATTGCACATAGTCTTCAAGACGATTGTGTAGCTGGGAAGAATACCCAGTACTGCAACCTCAAAGAGGAAAGGTTTGTGGCTAGGGATTTAGCTCAGTGGCATAGCGCCTGCCTGGCAAGCACAAGGTCGTGAGTTCGATTCCTGGTACCGGAGGGGGGAAAAAAGAAACAAAAAACAAAAAAAAAACCGTTTAGCTGGGCATGGTGGCACATGCCTGTAATCCCAGCACTTGGGAGGCTGAGGCAGGAGGATCGTTGCGAGTTCGAGACCAGCCTAGGCTACAAAGTGAGCTCAAGACCAGCCTGAGCTGCATATCGAGACCCTGTCTCAAAAAGACAAAAGTAAAAGAGGAAAAGTTTGTTTTGGCTCATGGTTGTAGAAGATTCAGCGCATGGTCTGCTGCTCTAGCACAGATTTGACATGGTGGAAGGGCCTACCGGAGGAAGGCTATTTGTAGCATGGCAGCCAGGAAGCAGGGAAAGAAGGGAGAACCAGGGACAAAAAAGACACCCTTCCGGATCATACCTTTGGTAATCTGCCCCAGCCAGGCCCTACCTCATAGCAGCACATGCAGCTACAGAGACATTGATGGATGAATGTGCTGATTAGTACAGGGGCCCTGTGGTCCAATCGTCCCCCAAAACCCCTCTGCACACAGGAGCCTCTGAGGGACGCTTTGGATCTAAACCATAGCAGCAGCCGCACATCTCTTGAGTTCTGGCTCGCTGTCTATTAAATATTTGCATGAAATTGAGTTTCCTTCAGATGCTACCCGCCAAAGATTGAGCAAAGAATCTTCCCTGTGGGACAGGAGGAGCCCTGTCTGGCTCAGTCTAGGGACATCACAGCGGCATCCAGGACTTTTCACGGGCACCTGCTGGCCTGGGACACTTCCCCCCAGGCCTTCTTCCCCTTCCTCACCTGCTTCCTAGAAGAGCAGGGTAAAACCGCCCACTTCCCACTTGTAGGCAGATTTCGCCTCCTTGATCCCTGCTGTTTGGGGCAGCACCCTGCGTTGTCTCTGCTGTCACCCCTCAGGGCACTCTGAGCTGTCCCTGCAGCCACAGCTCCCAGGGTGTGAACGTGGTCTCAAAGACGAAGAGAACTGGAGATGAGTCTCCAACGAGGAGCTGTTACTCGGAAGCAATGCGAAAGTGAGGATCGCAACCTACGAAGTCAGGGGGGCTCCTGTGTGTTGAGGGAACAAGGTAGAGGCAGGGTCTTCTTAGGGCAGTGCGTCCACACAAGCCATTGTGAAGCAGGCTTGTGGCACTATGGGTGCTGGGCAGCTGGTGAGAAGCACGGTTGCACGCCAAGTTCATCTGACGGTTAAGGTTGGCAGTTCTGACACCAGCCACCAAAAAGAAAAACAACCTCGTAAAGACAGGGCAGGCACTGGATTGGCCTAGCAGCCCTTTCGGGAAAGACCCTGTGCACCGCCGGCTGTTCCAGACGGCATGAGCCGTGTTTCCGTTCGCAGGCGCTGTCCTCCTCTGGAGGTCCCATCCCTGGACATGCTCACTGCTGTCCCCTCGTTTCTGCAGCTGAGCCTCCTGGCCGAGGTGTAGACGGCGGAGAGGCTGAGGCGCTGGCGTGGACAGACGGCACAATAGGAAGGGACGAGAGTCACCCGAGCAGCCCACAGGCGCTGCGAGCAGCCGAGGGGGGCAGGGCCGGGTTCTCCCCGGACACAAGCGCCCTGGGCTCCACCCTGGTCAGGTGGGACAGGGACACAGAGAAAAGGCGCCCCCGTGCGCATCTGGGAAGCAAAGCCAGGCCGCGCGAGTCTCACGCAAAGCTGAGTCCCTCCCGCCCAGCCCCACTCTGTCCTCCAGTCCCACAGCTGCGTGGGCCGGGCCTTCTCTCGGCCCTGGTTCCCCCTTCCCGTTCATCTACGTGGAGTGCAAAGGGAGGAGGTGATCTGGAAGCCAAGGCAGAGGATCACTAGTTCAAGCCCAGCCTGGGCACTAGAGTGACTTAGGGAGACCCTGCCTCAAAATTTTAAAAAGAGCTAGAATGTGGCTCAGCACAGAAGCCCTGGGTTCAATCCCCAGTATTGAAAAAAAAAAAAAAGGTGCGGGGAGCAGCACTGGGCCTCTATCCAGAGGACACTCGAGGGCATCCGAGGGAGCTGCAGGTGACAGCCCAACCATGACCCTACCGGAGGCTGAATCCGAACTCAGGACCCCACACTGAGTGCGAGCAGCTAGGCCGCACCAGGAAGGGCATCTGCGGGCTCCGTCCAGCATGCTGTTTCCCCCACAGAACCCATGAGCAGCCACTGTCCACTGCATGGGCTGTGGCGGCCTTCAGGGCCCTCCGCAGGCACCGCACCGTCTGCTCCTGCTGAGCAGTTAGAAAATGCAGAAAGTGCGCACACATGAGCTGCTGGGGTCCTTTCCAACGTGCTGAGGGTGGTACGGCCACGAGGCTGGAACCTTGCACGGGTGCCAGCGCCTGTGAGCCACGCTGGAGAAGAAGCCGGTGCTGACACCCTTGCAGCAGGGAGGGAGCGTGCAGGGCGGGTCGAAAGGGGACCACGCAGAGAAATGAGCAACTGTGGCCCTCTCTCCCTGCCCCATGCCAGGCCAGGCAGCTGCAGGAACTTCAGGATCCGTGGAGCATGGCTTGTAAGCCCTGTGCGGGGAGGAAGGGCCTGGGGCGAGTGCTGGGTTGGCTATTCACACGGGCGTGTTTCCTGTGCACAAGCTGGATGGACCACCTGTGTGTCCTTCTCTTAACAAGGGTCCTGCTCCTTGCAAGTGCTGGGAGCACTCTTACAAAGCTCCAGGCAAGGTAGACCCTGCGGACAGACACACGCTCTGTGATGACAGGCTCACACTGGCAGTTCGGAAAGTAAATCCACCCAGGGGCAGGCTTCCTGGCGGTTCAGGGAGGGCAGTTGGTCCCCAAGAGCGACGCCCCACAGGGCCCCTGGGTCAGCCTCGCCAGCAGGGGGAGAGGGATGCAGTGAGGACATTTCAGGCTGTACTTGAGACCTGCGTTTGTCTTACATCAGTGCGCACATGCGCACAATGCAGCAAGTGACGAACAGGAGGGAAACAACTGCAGTGTGAATTTCCATAAGGAGGCGAGCACACTGGCTTCGAAAGGTCAGGGGGTCTGGATCCCTCCCGTGAGCCTGAGTCGCTGAAGGGCCCTGCCATGCCTCGGCCCCTTCTGGTGTCTGGCGGCTGTGCCCAGGGCCTGTGAGTCCGTGCGGGCCCCTGGGGGTGCAGGGGAGCTACTTGTCCTGGGGGACCCAGCGGGCTCAGGACGGCTGGGGCTGCGTGGGGAGGCAGGGAGTACGTGACGAGCGGAGCGCATGGGGCGCTGTGAACTAGGATGTGCGCAGCACAGGGCGAGGTGGCCCCTCGCACTGGAAGTGCAGAGAAGGACAGAGGTGCAGGGGAGTCTGCAGTGTCTTTGTCTGCGTTGCTGGCCTAGTGAACTCCGGGTAACGAGATGGTATTGCGTGGTTAGGGCAGCACTGGCCCTGGGATTGGTTTGTGCTGAGCGCCACCTTGTGGTGTCGTTTCTATTTCCTGAGAACAAAAAAATCACCCTGGTTGTCAGACTGCAGGGCCGCTGGGCACCCCCAGGCACCAGTCCCCTGTCCGTACCTTCCCACAGGAGACGTCACACCCACCTCAGACCTGCCGCAGTGGGCTCACCCCACTTTCTGGAATTAAGAGGAGTATTAAGCTGCTGGCTGGAGCCCAAGGCCCAGGTGTCTTCTCCCACCACCCCACCAGCCACCTGGGCTCCACAAGCCGCCACGCCTGAGGCCCCTGCCGTGCTCCGTGCCCACTCACGGCTGCTCCCGCTGCCCAGAAGCCCCCAAAGCCCCTCCCTCCACTCCCACACCCCCTCTGCAGACATGCTGGGTTTTTCTTCGTCACACAGCACATCTGGCCTGTCCCCAAAACGCACCTGCCCCACAGCAAGCCCCGGCTTTGTGCCGGTCACAGCCAGTTACAACCAAGCACTTAGAATGAAGGGTGCCCACCCAACCGCTAGAGACTCCAGGTCCTCGCACTTAGACCACTCGGGCAGGGGCAGCCAGGGGGGCATTGGGGATACAGCACAGAGGACCACGAGGAAGGACACAGCAACCAGATGGCTGCATCTGCCAGGTCCAGGGGCACACAGTTCACCTTGTCTAATTAACCCCCAAAAGGAACTTCAGGGTAGCAACTATTTTCCCCATTTTTCAGATGAGAATGTGGAGGCCCAGGGAGATTAAGCATGTACATGTTTAGCCTGCATTCCCTGGACCTCATCAGCCTGTTTAATGAATTCTCTGGTCATAGATGCTTAGATTCTATCAGCTCGCAACTGCCTTCATGGGTGAGCTGCCCCAGCATCCCGCTGCGATGGTTAAGGTTCACTGTGTCCCCTTGATTGGCCTGGAAGCTGCAAAAGGCACGAATGAAGCTCACTTCTGGGTGTGTCTGGGTGGGCCATGGAGCTGTGACCTTGGGGCCTGTATCTGGCCCATGGTACCTTCCTCTCTGGCAGTGTTCCCCTGCCCACCATGAACTGGGCAGCTCTGCTGTGCTATACCCTTCTTCTGTAATCTGCCAGCCTTAAAGCAAGCTAACCATGGACTGAACCCCCTGAAACCAAGAACCAAATGTATCTCTCCTCCCCTGAATCACTGGTGTCCAACAGAAAGCTGACTAAGACAACCACTAAGACCCCTCTGTTGTACCTGCACACCTCCGGGGTCCCCGCCTGAGCTCTCCTGGCTGCCACCTGTGCTCACAGGGCCATGGAGGGCACCTTCCCCTCTGCCTCTGCTTGAGGTACACTCTGGGAGACCATTCGGGACTAAGACCAAGGGCCCTGGTGTGCTGAGCTCCTCTGGCCCCTCCTTCTCACCCACAGAGCAGCATGTCCTATCCCCACTGGGCTTTGTGCCTGCTGACCAGGTCATACCTCGAACCTGCTCCATCACGCTCTGCCCACAGCCCTGCCACGGGGCTCAGAGCATGCGCCAACTGGAGGCCCAGACACAGCTTGCTGTTTTGCCCTGTGCCTGCATTCGGCAGCTGTGAGATTAACAACTGCAGTCAGTCTCCAGAGCAGCACGGACTCATGGTCTGCGACTGCGGCGGGTGGTGTAGGCAGAGCTCCGGGGACTGGGGTTGCAGTATCATGTGCCGCTTTCGTCCCTGGGGGCTCTGTGCAAGAGCCACCTTCTATTCCTTCAGGTAAATGACAGAATTCAGTTCCATGCGGCTGCAGGACCAAGGCCCCAGGGTTTGCTGGCTGTCATCGATGGCTGCACCCCGTTTCCGGAGCTGACCCCTTCCCTTGGCTCATCGCCCCACCCCTTCACCTTCGAGGCAGGCAGCTGAGGTCCTGCTCTTGTGGCATCTCTCTGAACACCTCTTTGCCTCCTATTCCACCTTTAACAGACACCTGGAAAATCCAGGATAACCTCTCTGTAAGTCAGCTGTTTAGAAAAGTTAATTCCATCTGGAACCCTAATTCTGTTACTGGAACCTTAATTCTGACTTCCATTTGCACGTTGGGGGCCATTGTGCTGCCCAGCGCACCCCTGCCTTTGCCCCTACATGCTCCGCTCCTCCTACACAACCTGCTCCAGGTGAGGCCCAGTCCCGCAGCTCCGCCCCACAGTAAGCCCAGCCCAGTAGCATCAATCCAGGCTGACATATGGGTCCTGGGACACTGAATATCTCGCCTCCCGTGAAGAGCCTGTCATCAGCGTCAGTCTTTTATGCAGAGCAGTTGTTCTTTCTCCATCTGGGTGTCTTCTGCCATTACCCCCAGCTCCACCACACTGCTGTTCACCTCCAGACAGCTCTTGCTCACTCGAGAGGGCTCCTCTGCCACTGTGGGAATGCCGGGATTTACGGGAAGGGGGCTGCCAGAAGGGGCCCCTGGCAAAGTGGTCAGCCCTGCTGGGACCCAGGGAGGGCTCAGGGTGGGCAGGAGCCAGGAGGGTGACGGAAGCTGGGCGGGGCTGGAAGGCTGTGTCAGGCGTCCGGGGAGGAGCACAAAGTGCGGAGAGGGGCCCAGGGCTGGGGGTGCGAGGAGGCAGCCTGCAGCAGGAGCACTGCTGGCGCTGGCGTCATTAAGCGCAGGAGTAGGGGAGGGGTGGACAGCTGCTCAGTGACCCTGAGCAGGGAGGTGGAGGACGGCCGTGGCTCTGGCCTTTACTCTGTGAAACGCGTCCGGCCCTTCTCAGACTCCCAGGTGACCCTGGTCTCAGAGCAGGAGGCTCGAGTTCCTGGGATGGAGTTTTCGTCGGACATCCAGATACGGGGCAGAAACCCGACTGAGACACCCCACGGCAGAGCCGCTCACCCAAAGTCATGGGCCCCAGATGCTTCACTGTCGCTGCGGCACTGCTGTGGAGGGCAGCAAGGTGGTCGCCCCTTGCCTGAGCCAACTGTGTAGACGGGAGAGGGTGGAGGCTTTGCTGCCATTTCCCAGGGGTCCCCAGGACTACAGCCTGCTGGATGAATTACCAGGCAGCTGCTTGGGCCTCTCGGAAACACCGGGCAGAGATGGCAGGGCCCATGCGCACCCTCAGAGACCCCATGGTGGCCAGCTGCTTTGGCTTCTACTTAGAGGACCTTAGGGCTGGGTGTGGTTGGGCTCCAAGCCTTGGTCCCCCGTGTCATAGTGCTGAGAGGTGAGGGGCCTTTGAGAGCTGGGGTCCAAGCCACTGAGGCACCGCCCCAGGAAGGGATTGATGCCCTAGCTCAGGACTGGGTTACACTCCAAGACCGGACCCCTTACCACACAAGCGGGTTGACACAAAGCAAGTTTAGCCTGCTCTCTGTTGTCGCTGCCTCTCTTGCCGCACGATGGCTTCTGCCTGCGCCACGGTTGCACAGAGCTCAGCGCTCTGTCGTGAGGCAGCATGAGGCCCCGGCCGGATGGGCCCCGTGAGCTTGGACTCTTCAGCGCTGGAAACTGTGGGCCAAACCAAACCTTCTTTCTCCATAAAGTTCCCAGCGACAGGCACTTTCTCAGCAGCACACAGCACACAGGCAGGCGGGGAGCACTTCCCCCTCTTCTTGCTGAAGGCGCTCTTGGAAGTTGAGCAGGACCACAGCAGGCTATGGAAGGGGCTGGCTCCTGGTCACCTGATCCCCATGTGGTTCTGCCCCACCATCCTGGAATAGCCA
>NW_004955542.1:3070249-3160242 GCF_000276665.1 Chinchilla lanigera | reverse complement strand
ATTGCCCAGCATCCTCTCAATTGAGGGTGGGATTCTTAATGGGAAATCCTGGTGTGAAGCATCCAGGAGAGGCTTTAAGTACTGACCTTGCTCTGAGGAGACTTTCTGGCCCTTGTGCTGTGTCTGCAGATGGGGAGCATCTTCTGGTCTCGTCTGCACTCCCTCCTCTCCGCCTGTCCTGCTGAGCTCCTCCTGAGAGCACCCACTTGCACTCTGCACTGAGCAGTGCAGTCACAGGCCCGAGGCTCCAGGCACTGGACCACAAAAGAGAAAAAGACATGATAAATAACATTTAAAGCACTGCAAAGTTTGAATTTCATGTCTCATATCTGCCTCTGGAGATTCTGCTAAATGTCTTTTATTCCTGTTCATAAATTCTTACGATAACAACTTTATTTGGGAATTAATCCAGATTCCCGTTATTCATCGGATTGCACTTTCTCAGCATGTGAGTTCCTCCCTCGTTGTACATTACAGAGCCTTGGAGGCCGAGTTCGCTCCTTCGTGACCACTAGATGACAGACAGGGAGGCACTGCTAGTTCTTGTGTTTCAGAATCACATCTTAAAAGCACTAATGTAGCTTTACAGGGTCTCAGAATTAAACCCAGGGTGAGAGTTGGCGATGGGAGAATCTGACTCAAAACGTCACGGGTGCATTACGTGTACGTCCATCTAGCCCGCTGCTGCTGGCTCTTGGCCCATGCATCCTTCTTGGACGAGCACTGTAGAGCCGGTGAGCACTCAGACTTTCCGAGTCTGACTTTCCTGGTTCAAATCTTGACTCCATCTCTCCTGAGCTGTGTGATCTCAGGCGAGCTGCCTAACCTCTCTGAGCCGTGGTTCCCTCCTGAGAAAAATGGAAACACCAGCCTCTGCTTGACGGAGCTGCTGGAGCTGAGACTGGGGCTTGGCAAGCCACTGGCATTCCCTGGGAGTTGTTGTGTGGTAGACAGTGTGCTAAGCACACTGTGTGTATTCATTCATTGACTTCCACTCCACACCTCTGAGACTCAACATCATCACTCAACAAATGTTGGCCGTTGGTGATTTTGCCACCTAGTGTCCTCTCCCTACTACTGAGAACACTGTCCAGACATCAGCTGGGAAATCACACTCAATCTGCCTACAAGCCCAATGGCTCGTGGGAAGTTGGTCATATGACCAGACTTTGAGCCAATCAGAACCTCTCACTGGCACTGCCATGTGATTGGCTTACTGTGAGCATGTGACCCCATCAAAGCAGGGATTTCTGAGAGATTTACTCTCTCCTGGGAGAGGCCTTGTGAGCATGGGAGGTGGCATAGCTACCTCAGGCAGAATGCATGCCCCGGACCCAGAGGAAGCAGTGCAAGACTGGCAAGGAGAATCAGGCCCAGTGACCTCATGGGACTCCACCTGGGCAGCCTTCCTGAGAAGGCAGCTGACTGTGGGCCTCTCCGTCTCTTCACCGTTCACTCCCTATGCGTGAAGGCAGGTGAGTTGGGACTCTTGGAATATGTAACAGATGAAGTTCTCATACTGAAAGTAAGTGTGACAATAAAATATCTGGGGAAAGCATCCCCCTTCCCTTCCCTTCCCTTCCCTTCCCTTCCCTTCCCTTCCCTTCCCAAGTCCTTCTTTGGGCCCCTGACACAGAGCTCGTGGAAACGCTGGGGAGGAAGCTCCAGCCAAAGCCCATCTGCCCCCTCTTGGCCTCGCCGTGGGGCTGCACCCTCTGGACAGAGCTGACCTGCCCCAGGCCGGGCTCCTGCCGGGCCCCACCTCTCTCGGCTCCCTCCTGCCTAGAGACAGCATAGACTGGAGGTCACTAGGGCTGAGGCGGGGTGTGGAGAGTATTGCCCAATGGGTTTAGAGTTTCTGTTTGGAACGATGTAAAAGTTTGGAAATAGCAGTGATGGTTGCACAACTCAGTGAAGGTACTTAATGCCTCTGAGTTGTACAGTTTAAAATGGCAAATTTTATGTAGTTTATATTTTACTGTGAGGAAAGAACTATTTTAAAAAATTATCAAAAATATCGAACTCTACTCATATAAGCTGTGTGACACTGGATGAGTCTCAGAACCTCTCTGGTCTGCCCCATGGGCCCAAAACTTCCGCCAATTCCAAAGTCCCCAGGGTCACCTCTGCTACGGACCAGCGGCCTGCAAACCTGGAGTGCCACAGGCATGCTCAGCTTCAGCAACTCACCAGAGGGGCATCTAGGACTCAGGAAAGCCCCCCAGGGGTTTCTCTCACTCATGATGAGGTTCCACCCGGAAACCCTTCGAAAGTTGAAAAGGTCCTAAATCAAAGCATGTAATGTCGCCTACAGAACACCCTGGTTCAGCACCACCTTCTGCAAACATCTCAGGACCTTTACAGTAGCCTTCAGATGGGTACCATCCACACATAGCTGGTTCAGAGAAAGATGGGTAACATCAAAATCCAAAGTCTCCGCCGAACACCCACTACCTCTATACCATTGCAAAGTTGAAAAGTCGTAATTGAACCCACCTGTACTTATGAGGACAGTTTGACTCTGGCAAAAGGACACAAGTTGGAATCAACCACAGAAAGAGGCTCAGATGAGAGCTTATTGCCAGGGTTGCATTGCATGGACACAGTTGGCTGGGCTGCTACCCACAGGCTTGACCTCAGTGTGTGTCCTCTCATCTCCCCTATTGGAGGTCAGGCTGATGTCCTGCGGCTCAAAGCCCAACTCTCCAATACCACGTTGGTCCTTCCACATGGTCCTTCCAGGCTGCAGGAGTCATCTCATTAGCATACACTCAGGAGTGGCCCCAGCAGCCCACCATGGTTCACAAAGCTACTCCTATCACATGGAGAATGTCAAAGGTTTGAGGTCACTTCCCAGGGGCCAACCAAACTTCTCACTGTAACAGCACTCCTGGATAGGAGCACTTAGGTGTAAAGTCTCCATCTAGGTGGTTATTTAGACCAATGGCAAAATCATTTTAATCTTATCACTGTACACATAATGCTACTTTAGCCCACCCACTTTCTGGGAATAACTTAGTTTTTCTCCAGTCCCATAACTAGTATCAGTATCACACTCTGTCAAAGCTCATCCATTTCACTGGAGCTCTGTTATCGATGGTCCTGGAATTCAGAAGCTCCACCCTAATTTGTCCCCTCCATTAGGAAAGCAGAAATATTGTGTCCACAGTCGTCTTAGCTGGCACACAGTGGGTCCACTCAAGGATTTCAGGAAAGGCATTGGTCACAGAGCCCTGCTGGGGACTAAAGCAAGACAAGGAGCTCTAGAAGGGAGGTATTATGTTTGTAAAAATATAAAGACAATGAGTGCTCTTCCTTTAATAAGCAATAAATGGGCCAATGTTTGGCTATACACCCCACTGATACTACATTACCAATGACTGAGCTCTTCAAAGAATTCAGATTCTGCAGAATGTTCCCAGCACCTCCAGGAGAGAGAACTAAACACAGCGCCTGCATGTCACAGGCTGAGGAATGGGCCGGACCCCGGCAGAACCTCAGCAGGTGGGAGTGGCACAAGCCCCAGGTCCTGGCTGTTCAGGGCAAAGAACCATCTTGCTGCAATGCAGATGTGGGTCGTTCCTGAAGAGTAACATCCCCTAACCCTGAAAAGGCTGAAAAGGCTGAAAAGCCCTGAAAAGGCTGAAGGATCCTCAACATGCTGACTTTAAAAATCCATAACAAAAGCATCAGTTCTCAGAGGGACCAGACACCCCTTCCTCAGCCGATTCTCTGCTTCTGAGAACCAAATTCCAATCATGAAGTCACCTTGTGATTGGAGGTCAGAGCCCCTCACTCCTGGCCAACATAGTCAAGGACCTTTTTGCTTTCCTTGGGGGTTAGACTTGCCAAAGAGATCCTTGATTCCAATGTCCTTGGCCATGACGTTATCAGATGCCTTGGCCACATTCCATGTCTGCCCCAAATCTTTCGGATGTCACCCAAGATAGGAGGCAGAAGTTTCTGGTCCTCCTAAAGACTGGTTTCCTAACAAACTAGAATTCATTTCTTGTGCATTCTGTTGGGCAAAGAAGACCAAGGCCAGTCAGAGTCTCATGATTAGCTGTACAGTAAACAGGATCGAACAAATCCATGGCGCCATCTTTGTCATCAGTTTCCTGTGGCAGTGTGCTGTTCCACTTTCCTTTCTAGAGCCACAGCACCCCACTGAGAGAATGTGCCATGGCCCAGTCAACCCACATTCTAGGTTTTAACATTTAGACTATTTCATTACACATAATGCCCTAATAAATTAGATTATACATATTACTTTAAAAAAAATATTGTTGGACCAAAAGGTAAATGTATTTGTTGCCTAGGGGTGACATAATGAAGTGCCAGAAATGTGGTGGTTAAAGGCAATAGAAATTTATTCCCTCACGATTACAGAAGCTAGAATTTTAAAATTGAGGTGTCAACTGGGCCATCCTCTTTAGCAGGTTCTGGGGAAGAATCCTATTTTGTGTCTTCTAGCTTCCGGTGCTGCTGGGACTGTAAGGCACTCCTTGGCTTGTAGGTACATCACACTGATCTCTACTGTCATTGTCACATGACCTTCTCCCTGAGTCACTGCCCCTTCTTCTTGTCTCACAGGGCACCAGCTGTACTGGGTTTACGACCCAGCCTGATCCAGTATGACTTCACCGATTACGTCTGCAAGGACCCTTCCAAATGGGGGCACATCCACTGGTTTCAGGTGGGCTTAAACTAGGGGACCACACCATCTGTGTTCCAGCTTTTGAATCTTTGTAAAAGACAGTACAGTATCAGTCTTGTTTCTCAATGGGGATGCAGTTGAGTGTTTTCCTGTGTGTCATTTATTTTGGTTGGTCAGTTCTGGTCTTTGCCCATTTTTCTCATGGGTCTTTGGTCTTTTCACCTCAAGCTGTCATGTGGAATTTGGATTTGCCCATGATCTCCTTCTGCTGTCTGCCTTTACAGAATGTGATTTTTCTGGACTGCTGGAAGGAATCACGGTGCCAGTCAGCTTTCCTCACGCCACAGAGCTCCCTCTGCTGGGTAACTTAGGAGATGATCTTGAAAATATGGCGGCTTGGCTTCAAAAGTTTCCTGGCCGCTGTCCCTGCCCCAGACCTCTCCTTGCTGTTTCTCAGCAGCCACCCTTCCTGCAAACTGTTTGTTCCACTCTAGTACTTCCTGCTGGCCCAGGGCCCACCCTGAAGAGAGCCCCGGTGCGTGATCTTGAGAGTCAACAAGATCCATGCAGCCCTGAGCCTTCCTCTTCCCCAGGGACAGCGGCAGTTCTCCCTACCAGAGCCCACAGTGCCTCTCACAGATTCACAAGGCAAACACACTGGATGCCTCGGGCTCTCCCCTTCTGGGGTTCCTCAGATGCTCCGTTGCTTCCCTCTGCTTTTCCAGGTATAAATACACACACACACACACACACACACACACACACACACACACACAAGTGTGTCTTTGGGCAGTTACAGTTCCTTCCTATCTGCTCGTATTTGAATCTTCCCGAGGACAGTTGGGACCTAGTTTCATTGTTTGTGTTTTCCACCACTTTCTGACTCCTCACCTCTGTCTGTTCTTCAGGGGGATTCAGAAACCCAAAAGCCGCACCGCTGCCATCGTGGCCCTCTTCCCCCAACCTCCCTCAATCTTGAAGGGTTCTCTATGGACTGGTGAAAGTAGCCCTGTGTCTCTGATCTACACTGCAACTATTTTCTACCAGATTTTTAAAAAGAAAGCTTGTGACCCATAAGTTTCTCTCCCATTTTTATTTAATTTTATTTACATTTTCTTTCATGGCACCTGAATTTTTGAGGCATAACAAAAAAGCTCTCTATCGAAGAATACACTCATGCTGCCTTTAGTTCTCGTATAACTTCATCTTCACACTTACTTTTCCAGTTCAAGTGGAGTTTATCATTGTGTATGGTGTGAGGGGCGCTTGTTTGCCTCAGAGGTGTATGTTAAAGAGCCTCTCACTTTGCCAGCACTTGAAATGCAACCTTTTTTTACATATTACATCCCCAGACGGCCTTGGGTTATATCTGGAATTTCTGCTCTGTTGCATTGACCTGTCTTTGTACTCACGCAGTGCCAGACTTTTTTTCTTTTTAAGACTTTTGCTTTCAAACACTTCTTACAAAACACTGACAGATGCACAGGAAGTTCAAACAGCACTACAGCGACATCCAAGTACCAACCACCCAGCTTGAGAAAGACTTCGTTACCAGGACAGCTGAGCCCCATTCTGTGGCCCTCCGTTGGCCTCACCAGTAGGGACAGTGGCAGCTTGGACAGAAAGGTGCTGAGTGAACACAAAATATCGGGGGAGTTAACCCAGGGGCCACACTGGTGTAAACTGACTGGCTTAGTTACTTTTCTCTCATTGCTGAGACAAAATGCTCTACGCCCAAAATTAAGAAAGAAAAGGTTTATTTAGCTCACAGTTTGTAGAGGTTTTCGTCTGTAATCAGCCAGCTCCAAGGCAGGGTGGCATGGCAGAGGGCAACAGTCCAAGGTAGCAGAAGACAGCAAAAGCAACAAGAGCAAAAAGCCTCTTTTCCTTCCGTATATTGTAAGCAGGCTACCCCGAACGAGGGCAGGTGTAGCACTCACACCATCTCCTTGCCCTCCTGTCCACAGGATGAGGATGTTTACAAAGTGAGGACCCGGTGGGCCTCTGAGTGTCTTAATTAAACTTCTAAGCTTCTCAAGTTGACACAATATATGGACCATGACACCGAAAAGGAAACAATTTGGTTGCAAACACACTCTGCCTGTACAAATAAAAGGAGGACCTGAGACTAGGAAAGCCCACAGGGCAGAGCAGCCCTGAGAGCTGGAACTCTCCCTCTGGGCTGAGCCCTCTCAGAACATCCAGTACTCAGCCCACTGGAGGTCTGAATTGCTGTGGACTGGTGACTGCTGTGCCGGCCGTCGAGGCAAGCCTATGCCCTCTCCCCACCTACTGCGGCAGGGGAGGTGGACAGGGCCCTATCGCTTAGGTTTTACAGGCCTGCAGGCTGAGAGGACTGCTTTCAGCAGACCTGCACCTGACTCAGGAGATGGGAGGCGGACCTTGAGCTGACGCCATGTGGAATTTCCAGAGGCCGTGGGGGACCTGTGGAGGAGGGGTGCAGGCTCTGAGTGAAAAGCGTATGATTCTTTCTTTGCAGGGAGGGGTACCAGGGATTGAGCCCAGGGCTTTACCCTAAACTGCACCCCCTAGCCCATTTGAAATTTCTTATTTTGAGACAGGGTCTTGAGAAATTGCCAACTTCCTCAAGGTAGACTCAAACTTGAAGTCCTCCTGCCTCAGCCCCCGAGAATACTGCATCAGGCTACAGATGTGACTTTGAGGACTAGAGCAGGCAGCCTCTAAGACAGCCCCCAGATTTCCCCACCCCCAGCATGTACACCCTTGTCGGGGATTCACAGCGGCTCCATCAGTGTAGACTGGACAAAATGACTTGCTTCAAAGGAACACAAAGCAGCACAGGGGCAGGGTCACCTCCACTGTGACAGAAGAACCCTGCCTAGCCTCTGTACGCTCTCTCCTGCCTGCTCACTGAGGGCAGCAGTGTGATGCCACGAATGACTCAGTGCCCAGGGTCACCTGGGAAGACCCAAGAGGGGCCCAGCCCCCATCTGCAAGGAGCGGCCCCTGCCAGCCCCGTGGCCCAAGCCCCGGGGGACGGAACTGCAGCCTCATGGGAGACAGATTCTCAGGACTCCCGAGCCACAGACTGTGGGCTCACACGTGTCCCTTGCTGTCATCCGCCACATTTGGCGGTCGTTTGTCATTTCACCATCACTACAGGTGGACGGTCAGTTCCAGGACACCACAGGACACGTGGGAAGCTGGGTAAGTTGGGGGCCAGGCCAGATCTACTGGCCACTGCACCCCACACTCAGTGCAGTGCCCAGCACACAGTAGGTGCCTAAAGAGAGCGCGGCTGCTACACGGAGAAGAGCTGCCAGAGGGGAGGAAAGGGTTTTGGAGAGCAGCGAGGCAGCGTGGACTCTGTGTGCTCAGGCAGTGCGGGACTGAGGAGGTCACTGGGGGGCTGCAGACCTGCACCTCGCAAACCCAGCCATGACCCGGGCATAAAGCATGCCCCGACTGCCTCTGTTGTCAGTGTTCAAGGTTGTGGACCTATCCAGAGTGAGCACTCTCCTGGAGTGTTGGGAGTCCCCAGCCCTGTCTCTACACAGCCCGAGTGCAAATCCCCGACACTCGCTCACTGTGTGACTCTGGGATTACTATCTAACTTCTCTGAGCCGTGGTTCTTCTTTCAGTGATTGTGAGGATTGCTGGACATGAGGCCAGAGAAGAAGTTTGATAACTGTTTCATCAAACACAGCGAAATCCATTTTGAAAGTCTCCCTCTACACCCTGGGACAAACTCCTCCAGGACCTGGAGCCCTGACCCTCTACAGGCTCAAGCTGGACCGTGCTGACCTGTCCTAGGACCATCGGCTTCCCCTGGCCCAGGACTCAGCACTCAGGGGCTCACATACTTTGGAAAGCTCAAGAAAGCCATGGGAAAGTGTGAGGGACGAATGCCTCCTTCTCCAGGAGCCTGGTTTCTGGGGTCAGGGACTGACCCCTGATCCATGGAGATTCCCCTTCCCGGCCCACAAACCAAGTGTCACCCACAGAGCGACTTCCTTCCCCTCCCCGTCTTTCACCCAGGAGCCCTGTCCAGTTCGCTCAGGGACGCCGCAGGCTGACCCAGCCTCCCGCACTGCGGACCTGGACTTGGGCCAGCTAGGCTAGGACGGGCCTAGAAGAGCCTGCGGGGAAAACCTACAGGTGGGTAAGGCCTGTGGAAAAAGACACCTTGAAAACAGGGTCCTGCTCTTCCACTTGAGAAGGAATTTTTAGGAAGAGAAAGTAGCTTCTCTGAGCTGAAAAATCGAGAGAATGAAAAATTAAGCTCCCCCGGGGCCTGTCCAGTCCCACAGCCTGGAGGGCAGGTAGAGCTCCTACATGGGGATGCATGTAGGAGGCTTTGGGGGGACCTCCTGGTGGGGTGTTCCTGGATTGCACTAAGGTCTCCAGTTGCCCCTTCTCTGGCTTAGCTGTTCCCTTTTCTTTGCAGGACAGGAAGCTGTAAATGCCTTGCCCAGGCCTGTGGGGCCTGAAAACTTAAGTGTAAGACTTGCCTCCCACTGGCAAAGGTTAAAAGGACATCCCTTAATACCCAGGATCAAGAAGGTGAGGGGCCATCCTACCTGGACTGCATATCATTGATATTAATGTGTGCTGGCACTGGCCATAACTAATCTAATTCACTGCTCACAACAGCCTTCCTGGGCATAGTGGGCCTTACCTGAGCTCCACAGGTGCAGAAGTGGGACAGGGAGGGCCCAGGGCCTTGCCCAAGGTGCGGGATTCCAAGCCCAGACTCCCAACGGCTCTGCTGTGAACTGCATGGGACATGCATGATAGTTTCTGCTTTGGTTCCCCCCAAACACATGATAAACTGTCTTGGCTCCCAAAATTCTTACGTTTCCTGTCTTACTGAGTATTGACTTTCTCTTGAGCACCTCCAAAGCCCAGCTCATTTCTGGGAAAGTATAAATCATCCCTTTGATCAGGTTTATCATTCACATACTATAATGGTTTGTGTCTCGAGGTCCCCCCAAAGCCTCATGCAGTCATGGGCAGGTTTCTAGAGTTTGTGATTGATCCATGGTCCAATGCTGGGATTATGGGTGTGGGTGCTACACCCACCCTGGGGCAGGGAGCCTGCATACAACATAAGGAAGGGAAGAGGCTGGCTCTTTCTGCTCCTCCCTTTCTGCTCTTGCTGCTTTTGCTGTTTTCCGTGCCATGAACTGTTGCCTTCTACCATGTGCCACCCTGCCTTGGAGCCAGCTGAGTATGGACTGAAACCTCCACAAACTGTAAGCTAAATAAACCTTTCGTCCTTAATTCTGGGCATTCAGGTATTTTGCCTCAGCAACGAGAGAAAAGTAACCAATACATACTATTTGCAAGGCAGCCAGGCTGGGAACTGTGAGGTAAGTCACCCAGAAGGAGGCTGACAGTCACCTGAGGCTAATGTAAGGCCACCCTGGGACCCTCAGGGCCAAGAAATTGAATTGGACCCACAGCTGATTGCCAAGTGTGTGCATCTGGAGTTCAGCAAGGATCAGGTCTGAGGGTCACTGTGACCCAGGTGTACTCAGGCACAAAGTGAGCTGGAGCAGGGGGAACCAAAGCATGCAGGGCAGGAGAGAAGGCAGGACAGGGAGCAAAATATCTCAGGGCACAAACAATCTTGATTGCTCCTCCGGAAGTATGTGAGAAACACTGGGATCCCTGACCAAGCACCATGGACCTGGCACTGTCAAGAAACCCGTAGCAGCTTGGTAGCAGCTTTCCTGCTAACGCAGTGCTACCTACAGGCTCCATCCCCGTCCCACCCTGATCTTTGGATAGGACTGGACACCGTTCTTTGTAAAGGAGGGTTCTGAAGCCATGCTTGTTCTCCAGGGCAAAGCAGGTGAGATTGATTCATGATGTCTGCAATGGTCAGCATTTGGGGCTATGGCAAGATGCACACCATTAATTTGCCTTCGCTGGTTCCAAGAAAACTGTCTATATAAAAGAACCCTTGTCCCAAGGCTGGGTCTAGAGCAATGACCCCTGCAAAGGGAGAACACGCTCACAATACAGCAAGCTCTGTGGAGCTTCCAGAATCTACGTAAAGCAGGCGATGACAACCCTAATGGATTGTTCTGTCTTTCCACTCATGGTGTCTCCCAAAAGCTTGAGGGCCCTTTGATTGAGGGGACTGAAGAAGGAGTGTGGACAGGGGCTTCGGTCGGTGTCCTTGTCCTAGAATGCCTGCTCTGGAAGACCCTCGCTCTGCTCTTGGTCCCGCGCACACCTGCTCTTCTCTGGCTCAGTGGGTGACCTCTTCCCTCCACCGCTGCCATGGTGGGTGCAGCTCTGCTTCATTCCTCCATGCTCCCCTACCATTTATCTGCCCTTAGCTCCAAGGCCTTTCTGAACAGAGCAAAACTATTCTCTTCTATTATTCAGTTGGGAACACAGCATTGAAAAAAGGGAGGAGAAAAAGTTATTAGTACATCTAAAACCAAGCCTCTCGTCTCGGCTTACAAAACGTTTCTGTGGTTATCTTTTCCCTCCTCGATGGTGTCCTTTGAAGAACAAAAACTTTAGGCCGGGCGTGGTGGCGCATGCCTATAATCCCGGCACTAGGGAGGCTGAGGCAGGAGGATCATTGTGAGTTCGAGACCAGTCTGAGCTACAAAGTGAGCTCAAGGCCAGTCTGAACTCCATATCGATACTCTGCCTCAAAAAAAAAAGAAAAGAAAAGAACAAAAATTTTTAGATTTAATGACCCTCAATTCTTCTATTTCTCCTTTTGTTCCTTGTGCTTTGTGTCATGGCAAAGAAAGTGGTGCCTAATCCATGATCATGAAATTTTACCTTATGTTTAATTCAAAAATGATTATAGCCTTAGTTTTGCACTTAGATCTTAAACCTATCCTGAGCTATTTCATGTACGTATGGTGTGAGAAAGGTGTAGGGGCTCCGAGTCATTCTTTTGCACGTGGATATGCAGGTGTCCCGTCAGCATCTGTTGCAAACGCTGTTGTGTCCCCCACTGATAGGTCTTGGTGTCCAGGTGGAAAACCAACTGGCTGTAAAGTGCAAGAGTGTACTTCTGTGCTCTCAGTTCTATTCCAGTGACCGACCTGTACATTCTTCTACATTTAGCTGTGTACCTAAATACTGATTTTTAGTATATCCAAAAACATGAGTCTTCATTTTTCTTTGTTTTCAAGAAATCATTTGGGGCATTCCATGTTCTCTGAATTTAAGGAAAAACATTAACAACAGCTTGTCAGTCTCTGCAAAGAAGCTGGCTATGGATTTGATGGGAATTGCATTGAATCTGTAGGGCAATTTGGGCAATATTTCAGTTAGTGTGCAGCCTCCTAATCTGTGAGCAAGGGGTGTCTTTCATTTCATTAGGCCTTCTTTAACTGCTTTCAACAAAGTTGTGTAGTTTTCAAAGTATAAATTTTGCACTACTTTTGTTATATTTATCTCTAAGTATTCTATTCTTTTTGATGCTGTAAGTGGAATTTTTTAAATTTAATTTTTGGGTTGTTCCTTGCTATTGTATAGAAATAAAATAGATATTTACATATTGACCTCGTATTCTGCAACCTTGCCGAACTCACTAATTGTACTCATTTTGGTGGATTTCTTAGGAATTTGTGTGTGAAAGATCACATGGTCTTCATACAGATAAAGATTTACTTCTTTTCAAACTAGATGCCTTTTGTTTAATTAATTTATGTATGTCTTTTGCCTAATTGCCCTACCTAGAACCTTTAGTACAAGGTAAAATAAAAATGGCAAAAGCGGACATCCTTGCTTCATTCCTGAACAAAGGGGGAGTGGTCAGTCAGCAGTGTCACCTGTACATTTTATAAATATGCACTTTATTAGTCTGAGGAGGTACCCTTCTATTTTAGCTCACTGAGTATTTTCTCACTATGAAATGAGATTGAATTTTGTTTTATGTACATACTCTATACCTGATTTGGTCTTTATTCTATTGATATGGCATGTTATATTCATTGAGGTTTGTTTGGTTTGGGGGTTACTTTTCACTTTGGTTCTTTTTTAGGGGTTGATATTGCAGCTAGAACAAGGGCCTTTGCACTGAGCTACATCGCCAGATGATTTTATTTATTGTATTGTATTGTATTGTATTGTATTGTATTTTTGAGATTAGGGCCTTGTGAAGTCACTAAGTTGCCCAAGCTAGGCTCAGAGTCATGCTCCTCTTCCTCCAGCATGCTGGAGCGCTGGCATTACAGGTGTGCACCACCACCCCAGGCTACATTAATTGCTTTTGGATGTTCAACCTACTCTGTACTTGTGGGCTAAATCTCACTTGGCTATGATTTACAACCATG
Source organism: Chinchilla lanigera (assembly GCF_000276665.1). Classification (NCBI taxonomy): domain Eukaryota; kingdom Metazoa; phylum Chordata; class Mammalia; order Rodentia; family Chinchillidae; genus Chinchilla; species Chinchilla lanigera. The sequence continues at coordinate 3,147,288 of NW_004955542.1, read as the reverse complement.
ATGAATCCATATGGCTTGTATTTTTGAGGATTTTCATTTTGCATCTATGTTCATAAATATTTGTCTGTAGTCTTTTCCTGTGTTCTCTTTTGGCAGGGTATTACTTGGCCCATAGGGTGAATTAGGAAAGGTTCCCTTCTCTTCTATTTCAGAAAACCTTGAAAAGAACAGACATGAGCTGGGCATAGTGGTGCACATCTGTAATTTCAGCACTCTGGGAGACTGAGGCAGGTGAGTCACAAATTCAAGCCCAACCTGGCCAACTTAATGACTTAGTAAGACCTTGTCTCAAAATAAAAAGTGTGGAGGATATAGCTCAATGCAAAGACCCTGGGTTAAAGGCCCAGGTCCACACACGTAGACATAAAAGAATTTGTATGAATTCTTTTTTAAATGTTTGGTAGAATCCACTAGCAATTCCAGCTGGGTCTGATCTTTGCTTTGTGAGTTATTTAAATTGTTAACTCAATCTCTTGTTGTAGATCTGTTCAGATTTTTCTTCTCTTGAATCAGTTTGGGTCCTGTCTTTCTAGAAATGTGTTCACCTCCTCTAGCTTACCTAATTTATTGACATACAGGTGTCATCGTATCCCATTACTTAAATCTTTGCTATTCCAGGAAGGCCAGTGATATCTCTGTCTTTTACTGTTCAGCCTGTCTAAGTGTTTTCCAATTTTGTTAATTTTTTCAAAGAAACACCTTTAATTTTCTTTGATTGTCTCTATCATTTTCAGTTCTTCCTCTCATCCATTTCAGCTCATCCTTGTTATTTCTATCTTGCTCTTCTTTTCCAGTGGCCTAAGTGGGATGGCTGGGTTGAAAACAGACTTTCTCGGTAGCATATTTCAGCAGCTCTGGACACTGACTTCCCTGCCTGCCATCCAGGACTTGTTTTCACATAAACACAGTTGCTGCAGTGAGCACTTGGATCTCACTGTGCTCAGAGACAACTCCCTCCTCCTGGAACTGACGGTCTGGGCCACTACTCTGGCACCCTCCTCTGGAGCTGGAGAGGATTAGAAACGCCTGCACCCTTCCCCCAGGAGAGACGCCCTCGTCCTTGTCTGGGACATGGACCCCCCTATGCCAGAAGGGAGCTGCCAGCAAGCTGAGCTAGGTAGAGAAAGGCAAGGAGCAGGTTGTAGCTCAAACACCACAGACTCTCATATCAAGTTTCAAACAGTTGCCTTGGGTTATGATTTATATCTAGATGTCCCTAAAGAGCTTCATGTGCTCAACATGGGGCTTTGACAGGTCACTGAATTGTAGGGCTACAATAACTGGCTGGCTGTTAGGAGGTGGGTGCTGGCCTGAAGAGGTGTTCGGTCACTGAGGGTGTGACTGGGAGTGCATTTCCCACCAGGCTTCTCTCCTCTCTTTCTCTGCTTCCTTTTCACCATGAGGTGAGCAGCTTTCCTTCGCCAGGCCCTTCCACCACGCTTCCTATCTTGCAAGGACTGCCGCTTCTAAACTGTGAGCCGAAACAAGCCTCTCCTCTTTTAATGTGTTGATCTTGAGTATGGAGTCACAGTGATGATAAAGTGACTAAGACACACTGAATAGGTGCTTTTGCATAAGATAGTTCTCACCAGTTCTGTTTCACTGTGAAATGAATCCATGGAGCTCCCCAGGCCCCCTTCCCAGAAGGGGAAACCCTTGCTGTGCATTTTTGAACCTACAGGTGGTGAGCAGCTCACACTCCAGCGGTTCTGGGTGCTGTCCTCTGCAGTTTTCCAACGTCTTGCCACTACCTCTGCAGATAGTTCATTAGGTCCTCCTCACATCGCTCAGTCTAGTTGTTTCACGTTTCCTCCCACAACCCAGACTTATACAGTGGACATGTTCAAAGGACAGAGGTGACACGGTGACACAGGCTCACCACCCGCTCTCCTCTCCCCACCTTTCCCACACTGACCAGCACCTCCCTTCCCCAGAGCTTCCAGTGAGGGCCTTAGGGTTTCTTCTTGTTTTTAAACATACTTTTATCTTCCCCCACTTTTTACTAGTGCACACTGGTTATATGGATTGATGGGTTTTATCTTGGCAGATTTTTACATTCACACAATGTATTTGTTACTTTTCTCATTGCTGAGACAAAATACCCAACACCCAAAGTTACAGGAAGAAAGGTTCACTTGGCTCACAGGTTTTTTGTTTATTTGTTTCTTCTTTTGAGACAGGATCTCACTATGTAGTCCAGGCTCACCTCAAACTCCCAGCAATCCTTCTGCCTCAGCCTCCTGAGTGCTGGGATTACAGGTGTGCACCACCATGCCCAGCTTGGTTCAAAGTTTGTGGACGTTTCAGTCCATAATCAGCTGGCTCCAAGGCAGGGTGGCACACTGCAGAGGGCAACTGTTCATGGCAGTGGAAAAGAGCAAAGCAACAAGGGAGCTTAACAGCAGCTTTCTGCCCCCTTTATCTTATCCAGACTGGGATTAGGGCAGTGCCAAACCAATCGGTGGACTGATTTAGTAATCTGCCATGCTTAATCTTAACCTAAAACCCTATGACTGCATGAGGATTTCGGGGGACATCGGGCACAAACCATAACATATAACATCACTTAATCACCCCCTTACCACCCCTTGCCACCCCTCCCCCACAGCGTGTGCTTTATGGGAGTCTCCATGCGCATAACATAGTTCAGTCATAGTCACGGCCCCTGTTACCCCTCCTTCGCACCCTGTCCTTTCCCTTCTTCCCTTCCTTTGCCTAATAGTCTCCCCGTCTCATTTGCTGCCATATGTTTTGATTCCACATATAGGGAGAACATGCAGCATTTGACTTTCCGAGTCTGACTTCTTTCCCTCAGCTTGGGGATCTTCAGATCCATCCATGTTTCTGCAAATGACAAGATTATGTTCTATTTTATGGCTGAATACTACTCCACTGTGTGTGTAAATACTACATTCTCTTTATCCTTTCATCATCTGCTGAGGAGCTCTTGCTGCTTCCATGTCCCGGCTATTGCATACGGTGTTACGGTAAATATGGGCTGCAGGTATCCCTATGAATGCTGACCTTAAAGCTTTCTGATATATAACAAGGAACACTGTAGCTGGATCAAATATAATAGCTCAGTTTTTAGTGAGGAATCTCCACACTGGTTTCCATAGAGGCTGTACTGATTTACATTCCCACCAACAGTGTCAAAATGTTCTTTCTGGCCCTGCGTGGGTTTTCTTCTAAACGTGGGTCCCACCCACTGCACGGCATCAGACCCAGCCACAGCAGCTGTGGTCCCACAGCAAGTGGCAGCTCGTGTGGAGTGGGTGGGAGGGGGCCAAGCCCCTCAGGCTTCACTTCCTAGAGCACTTCATTCCTCATAAATACTCTGAAGTTCTCAGGAGCATACAGGGCAGACTTCTAAAGGGTAGAAAACTCATCCCAAATCAGGTGCAATTTCAGAATTCTGAGTAAGCTACTGGGGTACCATTTCCAACCTGGCCAGTGACTGTGTTTCTTGGAGAAGAACTGCAGGGGGTGAGGAACCCCGGGTCATGGGTATGAGACCACGACCTCCAGCTGGGAGCCCACATTTCCCCACACACACTGAGCCTAGTCCTCAGCCCAAGGGTGGGGAGAAGCACCGAGCTGGTCGTCCCAGGCCAGTGTCTCCAGGAGCACAGTCCGACTGGCTGCCTCCTGGATGCCCTCGTTTCTGCCCAGACTTCATCTTTTCTGGGCCCCACCTCCTCAGAGTGCTGCCCTTCACCACACCACTCCCATTTTTCTCCTATTACTAAAATGTAGGGGTAAAAAGTGCCTGCAGCACAGGATGGTAACAACTGAAAACTGAAGATCCACCATCACCGCCCCGCATTCCCATGTGTTCTCTGCCCCTGTGTCTGGGCAAGGGTCTTACCTTGGGCACCAACTCTGCCTCCCACCTCCCCTGACCCTCTTTCTGTGTGTCCCAGCCCCTCACCTCCCAGCCCCCAATTTCCTAATTCCTCTCCCTGCTTTTTAAAGAATCCTTAGTCTGTCTTCGGTTGGTATTCTGTAACAAAATACCCAGAACTAAAGAAGAGAAGTTCAGGTGGCTCCCCAGTCCACCAACTGTGATGTCCGTGAGCACCGTCCCAGCCATGCTCAGCGTCCGGTGAGGGCTGTGCTGCTGCATCAGAACATGGCGGAGGGCGTCACACGGACATGGTGACACAGGAAACACGGCAGCCCACGCTGCTGTCCTTCCTTAGAAGCCACCAATACCACCAGGTCCCCACCCTCACGACCTCATCTAATCTTAATGCTCTTCCAAAGGCTCTGCCTTCAAATACCATTAATGTGTGGATTTTGGTGTTAACTTTCCAAAACAATCAGAGCACAACCAGATCCTCCGACACCCCAAACTCTGCTTCTATCCTGTGATTGTATCCAAACGCTCACTGAAATTTTTTATTCGGAAAAGAAGCTGCATGCTTAGGTCTCCAACTCTCAGCGCCCTAAAACACTTGAACAGCTTTGAAATCCATTTTTCCCTTTAAATGATCAAACTACTGGGGAGGGTTTCTTCCACTGAACAGTAGTTCACTGCCTGAAACAGGATGAGGGTTGTTATTATATGTTCAAACTTTAGAATCCTGCTCTTCAAATTTAAGTCAGATGATCTTAGAATCATGTTTCCGTCAGTGTTTCTCCCTGCTGATGAAATTTCACTCCTTTATTCGCCCAAACTATCTCTAGTTATGGCATATTTGTCCCTTCCAACAGAATGCTCCAGGTGACCCAGCTTTCCCTCACTAAAACAAATACCAGAGATAACCAACTTATAAATAAAAAAGGTTTACTTTGGCTCATATTTTTGGAAATTTCAGTCTGTGGTCAGTTGGCCCCGCTGCCTTTGGTGAGAGTTGGGGGTGGGGCTTGCTCACTTTATGGCCAGAAAGCAAAAGAGAAGAGTACGGCAGGGGCAGGGCTCTTAGAACTCCCTCAAGGTCAGCCCCTGCGGCCAGCAGGCCTCCCACTCCTCACCTCTTAAAAGTTTCCTCTGCCCCCCAATAGCAACAAGCTGGGGACAAGCTTCTAGCACATGGGCCTTTGGCGGATGTGTAAGATCCAAACTCTGCATGTTGGCAATCTCTCGGGCAATTTTTGTTTGTTTGTTTCCGGTACCGGGAATGAAACTCATGACCTTGTGCTTGCCAGGAAGGTGCTGTGCCGCTGAGCTAAATCCCCAGCCCCTCTTGGGCAATTTTTGTAATTTTTTTATTTACGTTCTGTACAGAGCATCCCTAAACATAATCATTTCCAGGTGGAGATGTTGATTATGCAGGAATAATCAGTAACAGCTATTGCCATGTTGAAATGTTTAATAATTTTATCTAGACCTTGTGTTTTATAAAGGAGGTCCCTCAGAACAAGGGAACATGTGCCTGAATTGGGGAACTACGGGCCACACAGAAGTCCACTGCCATTCCCACAGGGCTCACAACTTGCTGTGAGCATGGAGCTCCCTGTGGACCCAAGGGTGGGGGACCAGCAACACCCAGGGCGAGCAGAAGGTCAGCTTGCTCTGTCCACAACGGAGCCAGTGGGCGTTGGCAGCCCGGGAGGGGCCACGCTTGCCCCTAGAACTTGAACTTGCTTTAAATGCAGGGAGAAGCCAGCCCAGTTTCAGGAAACAGCGCATCCTTTCTCACGACACGGTTTCTTTTTCTTTTCGATTCAAGTCTAAGGTGCGGAGCACTGGTAGAACATGTGCATACAAAGAAGTGCAATAAAACCAGCTGAGCTCACTTTCCAGCATTTCCATAGTTCTGATAAAAAGAAAATACGTATTCATGGGCAAGGTGTGAAATGGAAACTAGGGACTTTCTGTGCCTCCGCATGAGTTAAATGCCTTATAGATGTATTTAAAACTGGCCTTGCACAATGTAAAGACGAATGGTAAAATTCATACATAACAATTTAAATTTTTAATTTTTCTTTACTCAGGATAATATTAAGTAACTTTTATTACAGGTTGGGGGAAAACAGAAGTCCTTTGTCTCGTTCCTGGGGATTGAACTCAGGGCCTTCCCACTGAACTACATCCCGTCTCCCTTTCACGTTTAATTCGAGACTGGGTCTCGCTAAATCACTAAATAGAGGCACTAGGCTGGAACGTGTAATCCTTCTGCCTCAGCCTCCTGGAGTGTTGCGGGACGACAGGAGTGCGCTACCACGCCTGGCTATTTTATTACCTGTAGTGGCACTTTCTACAGATTTTTTTTAACAAAGGGCCCTGCGTTTTACATGTACTGTGCGTCCCACCGATTACAGAGCCAGCTATGCAGCTGGCAGGAATCAAAGCCTCCTTCCTGGTGAGGGGCGGTAAAACAGGTACGTGAGTAAATTATACACGCTGTAGCCCACCCTGGAGCAGGCTGGAGAGGATATGGGGGCTCGATCCTGCAAGCGCGGAGCCCTCGGATTTTAGGGGTTTGAGCAGAAGAGTAACGAAGATCTGATTTATGTTTCGGACAAAGGTCAGTTTGGCTGCCGTGCGGACAGGTCTGCAAGGGGGAGCAGTCAGCCTGGCCAGCAGCTGCGGGCCTCCCCCGGGGCGTGCGGTGTGAGCGAGAGCCCGGGCGCGGAGGACGGCGCCGGAGATGCGGGCCGGAGGCAGGCGCGGGGGGCTCAGCAGTCAGTTTAGAGCCCCGTCCGCAGGCGCGGCAGGATCCGGGTGGACACGCCAGGGGGCCGCTGGGCGCGCAGGTCCGGAGCCCGGGGCCGCGGAGCAGCTGCTCCCTGCGGGGCGCGGCGCAGGGCCTGCGGGGGAGGGGCGCTCGCCGTAACAGATCCCTCATGCCTCAAACAAACGTCTCACTCTGCCTCCACAGCAAGTTTTAGCACCGAGAACGTATTCTCCTCCCACGTCAGGTGTAAGCGGCACCCTCGTGCGAGCCCCAAACTGAGCCAATCCCGTCCGTCCCCGCTGTGCCTCACGCCGGAAGCCGGCGTGTCCTCCAGAGCAGCGAGAGCGCAGGGCAGAGGAGCAACGCCCCTTCCGGCCCCGGTGACGCCTGCGGACGCGCCAGAGCCGGTGGTGCGCCTGCGCGGCGGCGCTCGCCGGCGAGGCTGGCTTTACGTCATCGCGGGCGCGACGCCCCGAGGAACAGTCTGGAGTGTGGCGGTCGGGAAGGTGCGGCGGTGAGACCGGCCGGGAAGATGCCAGTGGCGGTGATGGCGGAAAGTACCTTCAGTTTTAGGAAGTTGCTGGATCAGTGCGAGAACCAGGAGCTCGAGGTACCCGTTTGCGTCGCGCCGGGAGGAGCTTGGCGGCGCCCCCGGCCCCCGGCAGCTCCGGTTTCTGGGGTAACGGAGCCCGCGGGCTTGGAGCGCCGGTGGAGCGGGAGCTGGAGCTGGGGAGCCGGCCGCCGTGGCCGGCCCCGACCGGAAGGGGTCTCGGCCGGTCGTCCCGAGCTCGCCGGAGGTTTCTGTTGGTTTTATTTGTGAGCCCGGCGTCCCTGTGCGTCTTCACTCCGGCACCTACCGGTGTGCTTCTGCATTCAGCAGGCTTGGCGCGTGCCCCCCGGTGTCCGGGCCGGAGCCGGACGCCCCTTCCCCCGCACGGGACGGGAAAGAACCCTTTTTGGCTCAGAAAACCCTTGTTGGTCTCGTCCTGTTACGAGCTTGGCATTTTGTGTGCAGTAAGATAGCCGGAAAGGTCTGCCAGGCAGCAGTGAACGTTTCTTGGCCACTTAAACAATTACAAGGTTAGTGTAGCGGGAGCAGACAGCGGCGAGAAGCAGCAGCTCGCCAGCAGACACTTCAGCTGTTCCCTAAGTGAGTTCAGACTGCGCAAGGAGAGAGAGATCTTCGCTGTTCAGCCGCGGTGTTTCCCCGTTACTTACGTAGATCTTTAGCAGGTTTGGTAGCGTAGGCAGAATCCTGTTTTAGTAATCTGTTGAGAGTTTGTTTCCTAAAATAGTAAAATTGCATGAGTACAAATCTGAGAACTGGGGAAGGGACTTCAGATATTCTTGTACATGTAGTGAAATTCAGGGGGAAGAGAAATTCACAGCTGAGGACAGATCTAAATTCAGTACTCTGGGTTTTAGCGCTTGGAGTTTCTCTGAGCTGTGGTTATAGCTGAAATACTGTATAAGATGGGCTTGCTTTTTAAATTGTTGTTAATAACGTGCTGTTTCAGTAAAAGAAAAAGTGTCAGTGGGTTTTTCTCTTACTGTTGGCCTCCCAGGCTCCTGGAGGAATCGCCACACCCCCAGTGTATGGTCAGCTTCTAGCGTTATATTTGCTCCACAATGACATGTGAGTACCATTCTACCTAAAGCTCCAAGCAGCGGCTTCTCAGAGTTACACAGAAATCATTGTAATGTGAAGCAGATCGCAAAGCATAGGCTCGATGAGTTGTTTTTTATTGTGATACCTGTTTTATCTACTTCCTGTTAAATGAAAATGCATTACGATGATACTGTTACTTTAAAATATATTTGTTTTACATACGCTTCCTTTAAGAATTTTAGTTTGACATGACAGACTAGAGTATCAGTATTTTTAAATCTGCTTATCATCTCACTTATAATCAGTAGATGAAAAGATGAAAGGAAAAATTGAGAAAGCCATGACAGATTTACTACCAACATGTATGAGATTTCTTGTAAGTTTTTTCCTAGTCATGTTCCCTAGGAAAAGTCAGGAAACAACTGTGTTAAAGGCGTCTCCTACAGGTCTAGGACCTATCAAGGATTTCTGATACAATTTTGTTTTACATTCTTACAAATTCTTTTTGATATCTTTTTAATAGCTACACAGATTTTAATTATGCATGTATCGTAAATTGTTTCATTTTTTGTAATCCCATTATCACATGTTTGTTCCAGTCTCCTAGAAACTATAGTGTTGAAAGTTTTAAGGGCTCTGTACTTCCTGGGAGGAAAGATCTGTCAAAAGGTGGAATCAAAATATATAGTGAATGTTTACATTTACAAATTTATTACAGTAAAAGACATTGCCGTTTATCTCCTTCATTCTTGTCCCTTTCTGCCTAGTTCTGGAAAGCCTTTTTCAGGAGTAGGTTTACCAAGTTTTGTTAAAAATACGATGGCTGCTGCCTGCTGCCATCCAGTGGGAAGGCAGCTTGTAGAAGCACTGTGGCGCCCCTCACCCACCTTGCCGGATCTGGCACCACGCAGCTTCTGCCTCCTCCCGCAAATCAAAGTGACCGTGAAAGAGAAACATTTTGAATTGATTCACGACATCAAGGCAGCAGGGACTGCACAGCTACAGGAGCTCACGGAAGATGACTCCTTACCAGCTTCAAAAAGTGGCAAAAGTGATGGAATCAGTGTGTCTAGTGCAAGGGGGAGGATTTTGACAGCAGAATCAATGACAGTGGGTCTTTGTCTGTCGTATTTTTTAATGTAACCATTCACTGTATCACATCTCATCAGGAAATACTAGAGCTTTCTAAACACATACATTTGTTTTATGTGTCTGAGTAAATTCTGTGGGCAATTCTGTGTAAGTCTGTGTTTAACGTATTATTTCCTTAGTTTGGGATCTGAATCATTACTTTTAAGAATTCAGTAAAAATGGCAGAATGACTTTGATAAATATATTCCATGTCTTTTTATCTGGAAAACTACTTGAATTTTCCCAGAATAAACTCAGATAAAACTAACTTTTATTCTGTATCATTAATTGTATTTCATAGTTTACTTCTACGTGTTTGCATTGGGACCTAGTAATTTTAACTATTCACTGACATTATTTTCTAATTGATTGTTCTTTATATAAATTAGGAATAACGCAAGATATCTTTGGAAAAGGATACCCCCTGCTATAAAATCTGTAAGTATTCTTTCAATACATTTTTTGCTTTAATATAGTAGTAATAGTCACTAACACGGCAGCTCTCGAACATACCTGTTCTCTGTGTTAAAGAAATCGTCATTAAACTAGCATTTACATCTTTAGATTTTTATAACCAGAAGTTTAAATTTCCGTGGGATGGTACAGAAATGGATGCCTACCTCTTCCTGGTCAGATTCCCTGAGACGTGTCTTAGAGGCATGGCTCTACCAGATACCAGCTGAGCCAGTTTAAATGTAGGAGAGGGGAGTTACAGACATTTTCAACTGATTATGCAGTTTCCTACAATGGTGCTGTCTTAGTTACTTTTCTGTCATTGCTGAGACAAAATATCTGACATCCAGAATTAAGGAGGGAAAGGTTTATTCAGCTCACAGTTTGTGGAGGTTTTCAGTCCATACTGGGCTGGCTCCAAGGCAGGGTGGCACATGGCAGAGGACACGAGTTCATGGCATTGGAAGACAGCAAAGCAACAAGAGCAAAAGGGAGGCGCGGCAGCAGGGAGAGCAAGCCTCCTTCCCTCCCTTATATTGTATGCAGGCTGCCTGCCCCAGGGCGGGAGTAGCACTCACACCCGTAACCCCAGCATTGGACCATGGATCAATCACAAACTCTAGAAGCTGCCCCATGACTGCATGAGGCTTTGTGGAGACATCTAGACACAAACCATGACAGGTACTTATTTTGAAACTGGTAATGTTCATAAGATATTCTTTAAGTGAGTATTCACAGCATTAAGATAATTTTGCTAATTAGAATCTTAGATTTTTTCATTTTGAATGGAAGATTAGGTGCAATAAGTTGTGAAAAGTTTCTTTGACAGCAGAGTAAAGTGCGTGTTTAATTTCCAGTGATAACCTCTTCTTTCCTTGATACTGGGTTTAGTGAGGTGAGGGTATTCTTCACCGTACTTGGTTGATGAAGAAGAGTGATAGCCAAGTGCAGTGGCACACAGCTATCATCCCAGCCACTTGGGAGGCCGAGGCACAAGGATCACAAGTTTGAGGCCAGCCAGGGCTACTCAGACCCTCTCTCAAAATAAGGTCTGAGGTTATACTCAGACCTGGGTGCATTCCCCCAGAATGGCCAAAGAAACAAAAACAGAACAAACCATCTACTTAGAGAGGCTATAGCGTATGACATCTTAGATTGCCTGTAGGTTAATCAGTTTGTTTTTTGTCCTAGGTACACATACTGACTATATGTGAGAAAAATAAATGCAGTATCTTTAGAAACAACAGTGACTAAGACAGCCAGCCCCCAGCTTAATTCTGAAATATTTGTAAACTAATTTCTCATGCTTTGTTATTGTAATAAAAATGTGTGTCAGATGTACAGATATTTTATATTACTGCTTGCAGCATGAAAACATTTTGATAATAGATGAAGTAGTTGCATCTCTTAACAGAAATACTGAATTATCCCCTTAACAATACAGCTAACAAGTTTTATTGTATCATATGTGGTATTTTGTTTTGACATGGCGTCATTGGTAAATTGCAGAATGGGTACCTTCAAAGGCAATAATATTTATTGCAGGCAAATTCTGAACTTGGAGGAATTTGGTCAGTAGGACAGAGAATCTGGCAGAGAGATTTCCCTGGGATCTATACGACCATCAACTCCCACCAGTGGTCTGAGACGGTGCAGCCAATCATGGAAGCGCTCAGAGGTAGTGTTCCTGTGTGGTCAAGGCTTCCATTGGGCTAGCCCTGTTTCCTAAGTGCTGAAATGTTAACTAATTCTGTGTGATTTTTAACACATTCCTGCTGGCTTGCACTACTGGAGTTACATGCATGACTGTCCCATGCCACCCAGTGGTCCAGTTAGAAATTTAGAAAATTGAAGGTGACAAAACTAAAGAGAGGCTGGAGAAAGAACTGTTTTCACAGGACACTAGCATAGGCTGGGGCTGTAGCCATTCTCCCCCAGGGCCTGCACCCGCAGACAAGGGCCTGGTGTGAGTGGGGCGCTGGTGAGCGGCGGCTGCCTACAGCAACTGTGGGACCAGGCCAGCTGGAGCGAGGCAGGAGGGGTTGGGAGGGTGAGTGTCCTGACCTTTGCCCCTAGCCACTGACCTCCCAGTGGAGCTCACCCGCCAGGCAAAGGAGCTGCGGTGCTGTAGCCATTGGCGCACGCGCACACACACATACTCACATATACGTACATCACAGCGTAGTAGGCAGAGGTGGCTTGGGCATGGTGGGGCACTGCCCAGCTCTTCCTCCTCCTGCCTCCGGCACTGCCAGCGAGCGTTCTCAGTGATGAAGAGGCACTGAAGTATTTGTGAGCAGCAGAGTCAGCCTTCTGCCAGGGGCTCTGATCCAACTGAGAACTGTTCCAGGTTAGACTGGCACCCGATGTCAGGTACCTGCTGCGTTAGCGCACCTTCTGCCATGGGCTGGGAACGCGTGCCTCCCTGAGATCAGACTACACAGCCTGAGGGTCTCAAAGTGGCCAGTCACTTGTACCCAGTGGTTAAAAGCAGCTTGAGTGCGGAAGCGCTTGCTGTGTTGGGAGCCCTGGGCTTCGTTCTTGCCACCTTTGCCAGCCTGCCTCTGCCTCCCTGTGTGTTCTGTTTTTCAGTCCTAACACTTTCTGCTTCTCTGTGGCCCTTCTGGATTTCTCAGGCCTTCACTTTCTATTCTGTTCTGCACTCTAGAAACCCAACCAGCATATTTGAACTAAAGTAAGTGTGTTTACTATCGCAGGCTTGCCAGCCAAGCGTAGCTTATGATGGGCACTTCTGTCCTTCTTCAGCGCCTCTCCTTGGACTGTAGCCTTGCAGGATGTCTGTGGGATGCTTTAGGGTCTGTATAGCTAGGTTGGAAGGAAGAGCAGACAGTCATGGCTCGCTGAGACCTGGAGGGTACCAGGCTTAGCAGGAAGTGAGGCGAGTGTAAGTGTCTGTGGTTATGGAATATTAGAAAACAAAGCTAAAGACCAGGTTCATGCACCATTTTGGTGGTTCAGTACCATCAGCGAGGTTGTCCTCTGCACACGCCTCACCAGAGACGTATGCCACAGGTGCAGAAAGATGGCTCGTCACATTCTGAGTGTAAACGGTGATGCCATGAATTTAGAGCAGGCAGAGCTGGTCATGGATTTGGTGCTATGGGGAGTTGATAAGCAGACCCAGGAATGTTAGTAAAGACGAGAGGTGGCAAGTGTGGAACCGTGTAAACCACAAGCCCTGAGTGCGAAGGGGTGAGACTGCATGTGTAACCTTGCCTATTGCTATGGAAAGTAAATCCAGGATATTTCCAAAGCTCGTTAGCAGCCGGGTGGAGAAGCCTTACATTCCAGAAGTGCACCACACCGGAAGAAGGCTGGCAGGCTCCAGGGGAGCTCTCATCTGTCTCATCCCTGAACTTACTTCATGTAGCTATGTAAGCTCCCAAACGCCTTTTCTAGGGAAGAGTTTTTGTGGCTGGTGGCTGGCAGCCTCTTTCTGGAATTGACCATTCGGGGTTGGAATTTTGGATTTTGAGCCTGAAAGAAGGTGAGAGTTTGATGCAGGCTTGGGAAGTTAGGAAGGGTGCTCTGGTTTTGAGTTTGTTCTGCAGCTCCTAGGTGTGATCCTGCAGTGGATACCTTTCTGAGGAGAAGTAGGCTTTCTAATCCATCCATCCCTGTGTTTGCAAGTGAAAGACAAAACTGAAAGAAAAGCTATATCCCAAATGCATCAGTATGTTTATATCATTGAACTTTCTGTTGCTGGGACAAAATACTTGATATGTGCAACTTAAAGGAGGAAATATTTATTTTGGCTGACAGTTTGAAAGGGTTTAGTCCATGGGTAGCTGGCTCCAAGGCAGAAACATGGTGGAAGGGCCTCATGGCTGCCCACCTCATGGCAGCCAGGACATAGACCACAGAAGAGGCAGAGTAAAGGCCAGGGCCCAGGTTGAGGCAGTCCCCAAGGTCACACCCCTGTGACCATCCAGCGACACCCAGAAGTGTGCTTTACTGACCTCCCAGGTATCTCTCAAGCCAGTCAGGTTGACAGTCAAGATTAACCAGCACCATATTTAAATTAAATTTTCTTAGGGTTGGAGTCTTGCATATATTAATTGCTTCCTGTCCTTGTAACCTTGGTTGCTCTCTGATCTCGGGAAATGTGTACGTGTATTTCTCTTTTGTTAGCAATATTTGAGCCTCTGAATATGCTGGGCGTGTACATGTCTGCTGTAAGCACAGATGTCTTTGAGCTGATCCAGTCTCATGAAGGAGTGTAGTATAACTGTGTTCTTAACGTGCCTGCTGTGTTGTTCCACAAAAGATGCGACAAGGCGACGCGCCTTCGCCCTGGTCTCTCAAGCGTACACCTCCATCATCGCCGATGACTTTGCGGCCTTTGTTGGACTTCCTGTAGAAGAGGCTGTGAAAGGTACTTCCGACTTACTTTTTACTCACAAGGAATCAAAAGACAGGTGCACATGACAGGTCACAGTGCCTTCTCTGGAGCGCTCCTAACTGGATGTTCAGGAATTGAGGTTGGGTTTGCTTTTCGGGAAGGTGACATGCAGCATTGCATGGCATCCCCAGGGGTTTTAGACAGCAGCAGGCACCTCCTGACCCAGCACGTGAGTGGTTCTGCAGCAGGCAGATACATGATGTCTGCTCCGCTGGTTGGCAGAGTACGCCTTCATCGGCCTCGCCACTCACGTTCACAGGCCTTACTTCACCTTCCTGGGTAAGGCGCGCACGTCCCTGTTCAGCCCCATTTTTCCTCACACCCCAGGGGTCTGTGCCGCCCCGCCCCCGTCTAGAGTATCACTTACCGGTTGCATTGTGCTGGGATGACCCACATTTTGATTCTCAAACTAAAATATGAGCTCTACCATGCCCCATGGCCTGTTCGTCAACCTCTAGGTCCTCACAATTTTAGACCCATAAGAGAACAGGGTGATTGAAGTTTTCTTTTGGTGGGCTGTAGGGGATGGAACCGAAGGCCTGGTGCCTGCCAAGGGTTTGCTCTGCCACTGAGCTGCAACCCCAGCCCTGAAATTCTTGTATGAACAAGAATCATACAAGAATCGTACTGTTACTCTGACATTTGCTTTGCCTCTTCTCTTAAGGTCGGTCCTCACTCTGTTTCTCACGTATACCCCAGAGCCCGTGTTCTTAGCAGACCAGCGTGAGTCCTGGTCACACGGCTGATCCTCCACGCTAGCCATGTGACCTGGGAAACACCACTGGAATTCCCAAAACTTGATTTTTCCACAACAGTTAAATGAAAAGTGTATGCTCCACTTCATAGGGTTGTGATGATTACATGAAAGGATCTCCATAAAAATACCCATCATCTTTGTTAGTGCTCATGTAATTATTAAAGGTGTCATACACATTTTCCTTATGTCTGGTTTAATAAACTGATTTGTTTAATGCTTTGTGGAAAACTTACCCCTGTTAGTGAGCCTGACAGAGTGCAGTAAAGCTTTGATACTATGTTCAGGAGTATTTCAAAAATGAGCTTACGTGTTTTCTATCACATATTCAAATGCTGTCCATGTTCTTTTCTAGTAGAAATTTCCATGACAGGTTGAACTAAACCTGTCGTGTCTCCTGGGTAAGTAATTTTGTGGACAGATGGTGGAGCGCATTTGTTTACCTGATTTCCTCACTGTTCCCTGAAATCCACATTTCTAGGTATCTTAGAACAAGGATGGCAAGCGGACTCCACCACGAGAATGGTTCTACCCAGAAAGCCAGGTAGGGGGCGCTGTGTATCCATTTCTGTAGCACCAACTGCTTCAGGTTTTCAGGCCTTGCTTTTGAATAATTTGTTACTATACTAACACAGTGGAAGTGACTCACATTTTAAATACGCAGAATGTGGACACTTAGGGCAGAAATGCAAGACTCCAGTATGTTTGTGTTTCATGGTCCTTATTCTCAGTTTTTGCTAAGTGTTAATTGATCATTTTATTTATGGAGCCATTTCTTCTTAAGATCTAAACTATTGGCCTTTAAAGATTAAAGACTCAGCTATCCCTTGTCCATGAGTCATGCAGACACTTCCTGTGACTCACTTTCACAGGATTAACTGCTCTTGCCGTCGTTGAAGGCCTTAAGCCTGGGACTTGTCCCTGTTTCGATTCAAATTCCTAGCCCCTCTGTGTTTTGGGTTTTGAGGGGATTTTGTTGTTATTGTGGTTGTTGGAGATGTCTCACTCTGTAGGTCAGGGTACCCTAGAACTCAGAATCCTCCTGTCCCAGCCTCCTGGGGGCTGGGATCATAAGCACGTGACTGAGCCCCTGTCTTGCTCACATAAGTGAGCCACTCCTTGCTGCTTGCCGTTTCCTGTGCCTCCTGCTTGCCGTGCATTGCCTTCCTGTCGGGTCTTCAGTGCCCCCAGTGACCATGCATACGGTGCCCACGCCCACAAACCCTTGTGTATCTGTCCAGTGTGCACCACCTCCCCTGAGTGCTGCTGCTGTGCTCGGCCCTGTGGGGGTGCACGAGGTAGCAGGATGCGCCCCGGCCACGCTACTGCCGAGAGAAGACTGCTGATGACGCAGGAGATACGAGAATAAACGGCTGGAAAGGGCTGTCACAGTGAAAACACTGTGTTCTGTGAAAGGTCTTGCAAAGGCAGATGTAAATTATGCTTTTCTTTTAGTTGCAGGGGCCCTGGATGTTTCCTTTAACAGAATTAATCCCTTATCAGGTATATATTTTCATTTTTTAAATGTCCCATTGTTCTAATTTCCTTTCTGTAATGTGTATGTGAGAAGTTTATAGTAATATGTCCAGTTACAAGACTGGAACTGTGGGCTGCCCCGTAGCTCACCTGAGGGCAGCACCCTCCAGCACCTGCGTGCCATCTCGTGGGCCCCGCCAGAGCTTGACCCCTTCTGAGAGCAGGCTGCATCCCGAGGCTGGCGTGGTAACTGCACACTAGAGTGTGGCTCCTGAGGGTGCGTTCTTGGGGGGTTCTCGCTGAGTGCAGCCATCTCCGAGAGGGAGCCAACACGGGGGCCACTCGAGTTCTGCGGGTTAAATGTCCCACGGGTAGGGGCTTTTCCAAGATTGTCTCCTAAAAGAGACTTTCCTGCTCAGTGTGTTTTGAACTTTCTTGTAGGGTACTTCCACGACGGTGTCAGGTGGGTTTTATGTGCAGTTAGGGAAAACCATGCTCCTAAAAGTGGAGTTCGTTTGTTTCAGAAATTCCCGAGAGACGTGAAATTGTCTTAAATTCAGGTAGATCTGAGATATGACCTTGTTCAAATTAAAGGCGTTAATTTGAGGTGGGTGGCAGGACCAAAGCTTTGCGTGGTGGAGTCTAACTTGAAGTTCGCTGTCTAACCCACAGAGCCTGCCCCAGTTCCGCCGATCCCCAATGAGCAGCAGTTAGCTAGGCTGACCGATTATGTGGCTTTCCTTGAAAACTGACTGATCGTCGACTTCAAGACCACCTCCAGAATCCTCTACACTGACAAATAGAGAAATGTAAAATTTTTATTTTCAACTTACTGGATGGATGAAGCACCTCAGCATTCCTTACGGAATATGTGATAAAATGCATATATAATATAAAGTATATTATATATATTTTGTCCTTAAGCATTATGCCGAATAGTTGAGGCAGTTCTCATTTTGTAATAGGTAACAATTTGGCACTGTCAGTATCATGCCGGTAGTTTACATTCCCTAGTGAATTAGGCATAAGCCCTCCTGCCCCAGTGCGCTGCGTTCCCATGCGTGCCCGAGTGGGCAGTGGTGGTGCTGCCTCTGGGGCTGGCCGAGGACTGTCCCAGGGAAGGACTTGAATTGCATGAGTGTGATCCACCCTTGGGAGAATAGGCTTTCTTTTATCCCTGCCTCCCCAGAATCGCTAAGGTAGAATACTGAAACGTAGCTGAGGAACAAATGGACATTTCCGGAGTGAACCAGTTTGTTACAGTCTTTCCCAATAGTATGAGTATATCCATTGCTAGCAGAGGAGGGCTTGCTGTGACAGTGCCACTTAGGGTGTTCATGAGAAGTATTAAGTTCTAACGTCTGTTTTCAGAGGAAGGGGCAGGTTAAGTGTGGAGCGCATGGTGTGGGGAAAGGAGCTGTTAAGAGGAGTGATGCACTTGCACAGCTCTGCTGCAGCCTGTTGGTTGCCTGTTTGTTTAAAGTTCTGCCCTTGGAAGAAATGCCGAACAAGTCTTTATTCTTTGTGTGACAGCCCCTGAATGTTTGAAGTTACTGTATTTTTAGATTAAGATACCCCTTAGATCATTTATTCTGCATTTGTTCAATAAATATTTAATTGAATTTTTGAACTGTCATCTGAGGTGGTTTCTAGGTATTTTGCTGTCTTGGTGTTTCTGTGGATACCTTCTAGTTTGTCTTGCCTCTCAGAATAAGAATTTCTTAATCAGGTAGAAATGATCTCTATCAGTCTGGGCAGTGATACATAATTTATGTTTTCATTCATTTTACTAATGAAGTTTATTTCATTCATTTTTTAAACATATATGGAAATACCTTTTCAGTTTCATTTAACTGATAAGTAAAATTGTGTAAATTTACTTTACAAATGAAGAAATGAGAATTTAAGTAGCCAGAGGGTCAATAGCAAGAGGGGTGATGGCGATTTTTAACCTCCCATTATAAGAACAAATGAATGCCTGGCAGGTTGGGATCAGCCCGGATGTTCAGCGAGCGGACTGTGTGAACAAACTGTCGCGTGCTCCGTGACTGTCAAAGGGGTGAAGACCTCTGGGTGTTGACGTGGAGTGACCTGAGTGAAGACAGAAGCTATGGGGCGCTTACGTAGTGACGTAGGGACAGGAGCATGACTGCGGTTGCGGATGCACACACGTCTGCCTCGCTCAGAAAGCGACAGTTGCAGGATAAACCAAAGACAACAGCAGTTCTCTCGAGAGGAAGACTGAACAGCCAGAGAAGAAGGCCGTGTGGACTGCTGAATATGATTTTGCAGTTAATTTCACAAAGTGATCTTGCATCATCAAAAGTGTGTGCTAGAATAAAGTTAGTGATTATGTACCATCTTTAGAAGTGAGTAATCTTAAATTTGACCTTGACTTTATATGATTTATTTTCTTTGTAAATAGTACATATTTCTTATTGCTATCTAACTGCAAACATCTAATTATAAGTCAGAAATAGCAAGTACCACTAGTGCTAAATTCCATTTTTTGATAAAAGGAATAAGAAATTATTTGCACAATAGTGCATACTTGGTCCAGGGCAATAAATCAAGGTGCTGTAGTCCCTGATGTTGCAGATCAAGGAAGTTTCAAAGACTCAGGCTTCTATCAAAAGGCTGTAGAGAAGCCAGCTTGGGTTCTCACTGGCCAAAAATGTGACAGTTTGAACACGAAAAGTTACATGAGTTTACCTTTCTAACTACACCAAGGTAACCTCCCTCGTCACTGTACAAGAAGGGAGGATAAGTGCTTCATTTCACTTCCTGACCTATTCTCAATCTTCAGAATAACAGATTGACAAACCAGCAATCTCCAGAGCAACAGAATGAACCTGAATGGTGATCAAATGGCTAATCATGGAAAATTCTTTATGGAAGAATTCCACCCAATAAGGTGAAAAATAGCATTTTGCAGCCCACCTAGGGAACAAGCTCCAAAACTGTGGAGACAAAATGGGACTGAACATAAAACGGGTCCAGCATAACAGCATGACTCCATCAGCTGCTCTTGTGTCCTGGCCGTTCCTGAAGCAAGCAGCTGCCCACCAGCCTGCACCCTGCTGCAGGTCCATTGTGTTATGCAGAGATACTTGTTTGACCCCGGGGCAGTGGGGGTTGTCACCCCAAATAAATTTCATTAGTAAAATGAATGAAAACATAAATTATGTATCACTGCCCAGACTGATAGAGATCATTTCTACTTATCCTCCCTTCTTGTACAGGGTTGTGGCAATGCCCTCCCCTAGCAGCCCAGGTTCTGGTCAGCTGTAAAAACCCACGTCCAAGGTGGGGGAGCCCCCTTTGAGAGGGTTGGGCCCTTCCTGTTCTGTCTGAGGGGTGATGGAGAAGGTGGTACCTACGTGAATTTTCCGCTGGGTTGAAGTACTTCGGAGGCTCACAGTTGTGCCAAGAGCTATGGAAAGTGGACCCTTACAATAAGCCGTAAAGCAGTAAGGAGTAGAGAAGCTGAACTGAGAAGAGGAGAGAACTACAGAAAGATCCCTGACGGCAGCCTTTTCTGGGAGCGCTTGCTGGTTCTGCCTGGGCAGCGTTCCGTGCTGTAGAATCTCGCAGCCTGTGGGGTTCGGGCACCTTCAGGGGGTGGGACAATGTGAACAGGAACTTGACAGCAGAACTGCTGCTGTTTGTCCTTCAGGATACCTGGTGAACTTGTAAGCAGCTTCAGGTAGGAGATTAGAACTCCAGAGCCTTTGAGAAACGTCCTGGTTTTCCTCCCATGGTGTTGTACCCAGGGCTCCTTTAAACACCGAAAGTGAAAGTTGTGGGTGCTGCTAAGTATGACCCAGAGGTAAAACAGTAAAGCTCCAACTGGAAAGCAGCTGAGTATAAAATATTCTCACTGCAGCAACACAGTGGAACTGAATGGGAAAGGGTGTCAGAGACGTGATACACAGCACGGATCCTCCATCTATCCCTTGGCATCCAAGGACAACAGAGAAAATAGGGAAAGAAATACTAGGAGATTCTGGCCTAGAATTTTCGAAAACTAAAGAAACCCCACAGAATGTAAATGCAAAGAAAAGTCACACCTGTATTCATCCTAGAAAACCTAATGAAAACCTGTGACACGGGATACATTAAAAGCACAGGGCCAGGCTGAGGGCCATTCTTTTCAAAGCAGCAGCGAATAAGCCAGACAGTAAAATGACATCTTCAGTGTTAAAAGAACAAAAATCCTAATTCTTTCCCCAGAGGTTTGCTTTCAGTCTTCCTCTACTGTTATGTTTAAAAGTTGGACAAAGACCAAAAGCTAGCACAGCTTTGGTAATATTAAACAAAGTAGACTTCAAGACATGACCAAATGTTAGACATAGAAAAGTACCTTTAATGAAAAAGTTGCCACTCCTTATACTGGTTTCCTAGTGCTGAGGCAACAAATTGCCACAAAATTCATGGTTTCAGACATCATGGATGTAGTATCTGACAGTTCTGCAGTCCGAAATCCAAGTGGGTCTGGTCTGGCTACCACCACCCTGTCAGCAAAAATAAAGTACAAGTAAACCAACAAAACTGAAGGTTGGGGCTTTAAAAAGATTAACAAAATCCCTATCAAGATAATGAAAAATTAATTGTTATAGGATACTGTGGACAATTTTATGCCAACAAAGGTGAAATTTTTAATTAAATGGACAAATTCTTTGAAGATACAGCTTAGCAAAATTAAAAATGAGTCTGAATATTCTCACATGTTGAGGTGAGTGGTTTGGTTATTAAAATCTTTTCCACAAAGACAACACCAGGCCCACAGAGGGTCTTCTGGAAAGTTTGTCCATGCTTTTAAGAAAGAAACTGATAATTTTATACAGATTTTCCCAAATAATAACATACAGTAGGACAATTGCCAGTTGATTTAATGAGGCCAGAATATTATATGAAAATTACAAACCCATTCATGACAAAGATACAAAAATTTACAATAAAATATTAACATCAAATCCAGGAACGTTTCAAGAGATTGTATTACGACCAGGTAGAATTTCTTCTAGGGTTGAAAAAGCAGTAAAGATCATTGCATTAGAAAGTAACAATTACCTGGGAAAATCAGTAAGAATCATTCACCACATTTACAGAACAATGGAGAAGAATCCTACAATGAGATCCAAGAAAAGCACTTGATAAAATGCTAGCAAATACATATATATACATATACATATATATATATATATATACACACCACACTTGTGATAAAAATTCGCTAAGAATGAAAGAGAATGCCAATCTTTTCTACTAAGAATAGCCCTAGGAAACTGCCAGCAATGTCCCACATATTGGTAGCTCGTTGAAAGCTTGCCCCTGACACCAAGATTAAGACAAGAAGGCCTGCTGAGGTCACCTGCATTTAGAGTTGTCCTGGAGATCCTCCTACTCAGCGCATTACGGCCAAAAAAACAAAGCAAGTGCTCACCATAGAAGGAATTTCAGATTTTTGCAGAGCCATCCGCTGAGGCTTTGGCTGACTACTAATCTGATGATGTGTAGAGGGAAATTCTACGAAGCAGGCAAGAATAACATTCAAGGAAAGGACAGTTACTAGAAAACTCTAAAGACGTGTTAACAAAGAGTTAGGAATCACCTAAGATCTTCCCACCCAGAGTGGAAAGTCCTCACTGAGTAGTGGAGCAACCACTGGGGCTCCAGTAGTGGAAGCAAATTAGGCCTTGGTACAAGAATTTAAAAGAGCTTCAAAACAGCTAAAGGCACAAGTTGCTACCAGGAAAAGTACAGAGGCTTTGAAGGTGTATTTCAAAATATCCCCTTCAAAACATTTATGGTAATTTCTGTCAAATAAAAACATTGCAGCGTGTCATCCACCTAATTCACGGGATCTGCCACCACGCAACTTCTGGCTCTTTCCCAAAGTCAAAATGACTACAAAAGGTAAATGTTTTGGATCAGTTCAGGACATCAAGGCAGCTGTAACTGCACAACTAAAGACAGGAAAGAAGACTTCCAGAGCCGCTTCAGAAAATGGCAAGAATGGTGAGATGAGTGTGTTCAGAGTGAGGAGGAGTGCTGTACTGTTGAGACTGGTTCATGGTAATGTGTCCCTTCTGTAAGAAAAAGTTAAACAGTCACTGCATTTTTCAATTGCATCTGATACATAAAGACGCAGATGACTTGAACAGCACCATCGTCTTGTGAGTCTAGTGGATATTCCATAGAACATTCTGCCCAAAATATCAAAATACAAATTCACCATTCAGGACCAGCAAGTCGCAATATATTTCAAAGGTTTGAAATGATACATTATGGTATTCTGTGACTGTTATCGGAGTTTTGGAAGCAAGTTAGAAACAGTAGCCAAAGCTCTATGGAAAAATACCCCAAAGTTCAGCAATTTTAAAATATAATCTAAATAACATGTGGCTCAAGGAAAAAATTAGAAGAGAAATCAGGAAATACTCAGAAGTAAATGAGAATCAAAACAGGAATAAATTATGAAATTAAAGCACTCATAGGGAAATTGGTATTTTTAAATGCTTACAAAGAATTTAAGATAAGTCCTTTAAGCTTCTACGTTAAGAACTTAGAAAAATAAAAGTAAGCCCCAGGTAATAAGTTAGAAATGATTGAAATAGCAAGTGAAAAAATTAGTAGAAAAAA
Organism: Chinchilla lanigera; assembly: GCF_000276665.1. Lineage (NCBI taxonomy): Eukaryota > Metazoa > Chordata > Mammalia > Rodentia > Chinchillidae > Chinchilla > Chinchilla lanigera. The sequence goes on along the minus strand of NW_004955542.1, from coordinate 3,124,174 downwards.
TGAGTGAAACCAAAAGCCGTTTCTTTAAAAGGAAGCAGAGCTCCTTGGAGCAATAGCTGATTCCAGTTCTAGAAGTGCAGAACATCTTGGAGCATCTTGGAAGAAAGTGAGGAGGCAGCCAAAGAACAGGACACTGGCCGAAGGACAGGGGAGCCAGCGAGGACATCCCCATAAATGACAAGCGACAAGAATGATAACCTGTGACATTAAGTGAGCGTCCATGACTCCATACTGATGAATGAAGGGGAAAATGGAAACATATAGTACCAAATAATGGATGTAGAATGAATGATAGACTTAGGGTGTCACCATTTGGAAAGTACTGCGGTCGGATGTGGGGTGTCCCCCAGAGCATGTTAAGCCATGGTCCAGAGTGGCCTGCAAGGTGATGGAACTCTTAGGAGGTGGGGCTCCCAGAAAGTTGTGAGCTCACTGGGGACGTGGCTTCAGAAGGGAGACTTCACAGGGCCTCTTGGGAGTCCTGAGGAGGTTGGTTATAGTGCAAGCCTGGCCCCATCCGCTGGCTCCCCACTGCTGCTCCAAGTGAGACCGCTGGCTCCTCGCTGCGTCCAGTCGTGGTGTGCCATCACCTAACATCTAAGCAGAGGCCAAACCAATGGGCCAGCTGGCCTTGGGCCCTGAGTCCCCAGCTGTGAGCCAGACACACCTTTTCTCTTTGCAAAATTAGATAGGAGCTAACTAGCATTTCTTCAAAGGAAAACAGTGCACAACAAAGGAAAGGCAGGAGGCATCACAATCCCTGACTTGAAATTATACTACAAAGCTACTGTGATGAAATCAGCATGATACTGGGGAAAAAAATCAGAGGATCAGTGGAACAGACTAGAAGACACAGACACAACTACAAACAATCAGCCACCTTATCTTTGACAAAGGGGCCAAACATGTTCACTGGAGGAAAGATAGCCTCTTTAATAAATGGAAAAACTGGCTCTCCACATGCTGAAGACTATAATTAGACCTGTGTCTATCACCATGCACTAAAATAAAGCCAAAATGGATCGAAGATCTAAATATTAAAACAGAAACACAACATCTATTGGAGGAGAAAGTAGGTAGAAATCTTGAAGACATAGGGGTGGTAGAGAGTTCATGAACAAAAACCAAACTGCACGGAAATGCTTCAAAGAATCAACAGCTGGGATCTCATCTTATTGAAAACTTTTTGCACATCAAAAGAAATCACCGACAGAGTAAAAAGAAAAACCATGAATTGGGAAAAAAATTTAGCCAACTGTCCTTCAGATAAAGGACTTCTGTCAAAAATATATAAGAATTTAAAAAAAATCAGACCCCCAAAATTCAAAGACTAAATACAAAAATGGGCATCTGAGATGAATACACACTTAGATGAAGAAATACTACTGGAGAATAAATATACGAAAAAGTGTTCAACATCATTGGTCATCCAAGAAATGCAAATTAAAACAACACTGAGATTCCATCTCACCCCAGAAAGAATGGTTATCATCAAGAAGTCAACCAATAACAAATGCTGGAGGGACTGCAGAGAAAAAAGAAACCTTCTCCACTTTTGTTGGGAATGTAGACTGGTACAACCACTATGGAAATCAGTGTGGTGATAACTCAGAAAAGTAGGATTAGAGGTCCCATTCAACCCAGCTATTCCCCTTCTGGGTATTTTCCCAGAAGAATTAAACACATCATACCACAGTAATATATGTGCACCCATGTTTATAGCAGCACAATTTGTCATAGCTAAATCTTGGAAACAACCCAAATGCGCATCAACAGAGGAAAGGATGAAAAAGATGTGGTATTTTTATACAATGGAGTATGACTAAGCTATAAAGAAAGATAAACTCAAGGCTTTTTATAGGAAAATGGATGCAACTAGAGACCATACTCATAAGTGAAATAAATCAGACTTGCATGTGTAAACATCACCTTGTCTCTCTAGTGTAAGAACCTGAAAAAGTAAATACAGCCTGAAAGCTACAATAGATATTGTAAAAGGGAGAGAAGTTGCTCAAAGGGAAGGAACAACTATGATGAGAAAAAGGAGAAAAGAAAGAAAGAAGGGGAAAAAAAAAATATATATATATATATGTACAAGCATTCCTGGGACAATTGTATTGCTGATGTCCATTGGTTTATTGAACGGCACAGTTCATGCTTAAATTTTTCTTTTTCTGACCAATTTTGCATGATTATATCGGTAATCTGAACAGCTAATTTGAAGATGACAATATGCAATCTAATAACCATTGCTCAATCCCTACTGTGTTAATTAGTGTTGACACAAGTTAGATTCTCAGTGGGTAGGCTGTAGCTGGCTATGGTCAGATTTAAAGGTCTGTGGGTATAGCTTCATTCAGGTCATTGCTCGGGGAAATTGGCAAACCAGTAAGCAGAGCCAAGCGGGTACAATGGGCACAGTTAAAGAACACAAAAACATGCCCCCAGGGGTTTTTTTGGTGATAGGGTTTGAACCGGAACCTTCACTGCACTACATCCCCAGTCCCTATTCATTCATTTGTTTGTTTACTTATTTTGAGTCAGGGTCTAGTAAGTTATTTATTTGCCCAAGGTGGGCTCAAACTTCCTGCCTCAGCCTCCCAGAGTGTGTGCGATAGCATGCCCAGTCGGACCCAGAATTTCATAGCTTCTATCTGTGTTGCACCAAGACCCCTCCCTCAACTCCATGTTTAGTTTGACAGGCAGTCTCTGCAGACTAGCTAAGGGAAGAAGCAAGAAGTCAGGCCTGGGGCACAGGGGTGTCATGTTGACATGTTGCACAAGCCCCAAGCGGCACAGCTGGCCTGCATCAGGCTGCCCAAGGTGGCAGTGAAGGACAGCATGAGGGGGAACACTCCCATGGGCAGAGTCTGGAGCACTGCCCTTGAGTGTTTAACAAAAAAGGAAGCAGCCTGGGGTCCAGAACTTTAAGACAGAGGCAGACGCCTAGGGTTCCGGAAAGAGCAAGACCAGAAAATCGTACACACGTGTCTGGGAACGAGATGCATAGAGGGGCCCTGGCAGGGGAACAGAGCAAGGAGCCTCGGCTCCGAGGGGGCTCGGTGAAGACGCCAGCGTGGGGACAGTAGCTCAGCGGGCTGGGACACTTCCCTCCAAGAGGAGGACCGTCCACTGGAGGAGACCAGAGCTCTGTCCCCACCAGCCAGCACGTGGGGCCTGACAACCAAGCCCAGGGAACCGCCGTCACCACCGGAGATCTGTGTGTGGGGTTGTCACCTTGCATCTCACATGACAAGGACATCCTTGTTTTCTAGTGTCTGCAGGTTGGACTCAGAGTAACTGCCCACAGCCAGCAGGGCCCAGACGATTTACAACTCTGTGAAACCAGTGCACCTCTTAGAAAGCCCAGTGCAAGTCGGCTAGGCTTACTAAATCAATCATCCAGTAAGATAGCAGCAATCATTCTGACATTTTCCAAGTGTGGGGAAAATAATTTTTAACACATCGCAACAAGAATGTGTGAGAAGAGCGAGCTACTTAGCATGACCAGGAAAGGGTGGGAGAAAGAGCCTTGTTTTCAAATACTGGGCTGACGGTCATGTGGAGGAATTTTGTTTATCTGCCAGAGGGCAAAATCAAGAAAGTTCACACAGGTCAGCTCCAGCTCGACTGCAAGAGGAGTGTGCACGTCTCCACCAGCACTGTCCAATGAAACTGAAGGCCAGCCTCATACACGATTTTAAATTTTCTGGTAGCCACGATAAGAGCGACAAGGAAAAACAAATGAAGTTAATTTTAAAGAACATATGGTATTTAGCCCTGTCCAAAATAGAGTCAGCTCAACATGTCATCAATATCAGCAATATTGACATATCTTACATTCTTTTCTTCCTACTAAGTCTTTGAGATCCCTTGTGTATTATAAACTCTCCGCACTGCGCCATTTGGACCGGCGATGTTCCAAGTGCTCAGTCGCCCTATGTTCGAAGACCATATTAGCACCAGTAGTCTAGACTGACTCAGACATAGCGAGAGTCCTATCGGTCAGAGCCGTTGAAGACAAGTTAAATAACCACTGATCAAGCTGTCGGGAGGCTCGACTGACTGTGGCTGATAATCATGACTGATTGTGGCTGATAATGTTACACACAGTTTCCCAGTCCCTTCTCCCCTAAGCTCTTCTCGACTTTCTGTAGGAAAAAGCAGAGGAAAACCAGACCAGAAGAGAAAAATGAGTCAAATCCAGGATGCAGACACTCTGGTCAAACCAGGCGTGGTGGCGCACGCCTGTCATCCCAGCCCTCGGGAGGCTGAGGCAGGAGGATCGTTGTGAGTTCAAGACCAGCCTGGGCTAAAAGTGAGCTCAAGGCCAGCCTGAACTGCAGAGAGAGACCCTGTCTCAAAAAAAGACAAAAACAAAAAGAAAACTGGTCAGGTGGACAGAGACAGCACTGGCACTAAGTTCTACCCACGTCTTCACCGGCCCCAAACTGCCGCTCTCCCGCTATCTCAGCTGACCCAGCAGAACACAGTCAGCCATTTTTCCAGAAAACCAGAAAAGCAGGAAAACCAGACCTCCACCCAACAGCAGTCCTCATGCCCCTCAACCCTACTGCTGGGAAAGGGCAGCAATTTCGCAGGCGTTTCTAGTTTTTAGTGTGTCTGAGGACTTTTATAGTAAGCTACAATTAAACTCTGGACTGAAAGCAGACAGACACAGAATCCCTTGGCTGTTGGCGGAGCCGCTTGTGAATTAGAGTAAGTAGCCCCTGCTGGCGCCACCTCCGCTCATGGGAACCCCTGGTGACACTGCTGTGGGAAGGCGCGGAGAGCCAACGGATTGCCTTTTCACTGGGCCCAATAACCCTGGGGACTCTAATCACATTTTGATACCGAGTAAAGGAATAATTTTGCTCTGAATTTGCAGCATGTCGAAGTAAAGGAAGTTTTCAAAATGTAGTAGGAAAGATCATGTAATTGTATTTCAATACACAGAGACAAACCGAAGCAACAGTGCAAATTCTCTCGGTGTGAATGGCTGACTGTGTTCTCCTGGGTCAGCTGGGATAGCGGGAAAGCAGCAGGTTTGGGGATCTCGTTAAGACCTGGGTAGAACTTAATGCCAGTGCTGTCTCTGTCCACCTGACCGGAGAGTCTGCAGCCTGGATTTGACTCATTTTTCTCTTCTGGGTGGAGCTGTCGGAAAAGGCTTCATTCTGAATAAAAGAGGAACCAGGCCACTTTCCACTCGTGATTCACATGACGGGAAGAAGTGCCAAGCACAGTCTTGATTTAATAATGTTCTAATCACATGCCTGCGCCTCGTCTGCAGGAGCAATTCAGGACAGAGGGGCCATGCCCTGTGCCTGGTAATGCCTGAGGCCCTAAGGACCTATTCACGGGTATCACCTGTCAGCGACATAATTTGATTTAAAGACCGGACTAGGTTGTTTGTGAGATTGGGTGTTGAGCGATGTCAAAGGGAAGCGGTCCAAGAAATTCCCAGTCCATCTGGCAGCCTGAAGCCTGTTGGATGCCTCCCCTCATAATCCTGATTCCCATCAGACTTGTACACAAGATGTTCACCCTGCTTCACAAAGGACCTGAGTAGAAACATGGGAACGTGTCCTCTGCTACTTTCAGGCTGTTGGAGCAACTTAATAGGGACCGGTGTCCATCAGGTAGGAGACCCTGGTTCACAGCAGCATCGTATGTTGTCAGCGGTGGCCTGGCGCCCTTCCCGCGAGCAGAGCTGCTGGTCTCCATGCAGGGCTCTGTGCTGGGCACTTTCTCTGCATTTCTACCTCTGGGTCACAGGAGGGCTATGACAAAGTAACCAGCTGGCAGGGTGACGCCGCTTGTGTAAACCCTCACTAGTTGAAGCGTCTATAGCGGGCATCTGTGTGATTCTTACCTCTCACCATCACTTGGGTTTTGGGTGTGACACATGCCTGCTTCAGTTGGGGAAAGGGTCGTTCCTGTCTCTCCATTCTTTGAATGTCAGGTCACCATCACTGCTGGCTAAGGCATAGTCCCTCCAGGCAGATAAGCCTTCTCCGAAGCTGAAGAAATGCTTTGGAGTTGATATTTTTGAACAAAGGTTTTGTTTTGTTGGGTTTAAATGGGTTTCATTGACCCTTGAGACCTCAGTCATCAGAGTGGAATGGATGAGCTTATGAGAGCTTGTCAAGATAAGAAGTCTATGGTGAATCTGGAGCTGCGTTCCTAATAAACAAGGAAAGATTCAAAAGACCCGTCGATGTGGGCCTTCTTAGGGGGTGCCATACACTTGTAATTCATCACTTTAAAAAAGCAAATCTAAATGTATGCTGAGTCTAAAAACATATAATAGAAAAATCTAATCAAATCATCCTGGACATCTGTCATTGGCATAAGGGACTCCTCCTGGGGACTGAGGGAGAACACATTCCCCTCCTTGGAGAAGTGCAGGGGCCTCCACTGCAGCTCCAGCACTGGCCGGTCATGGACATCTTTAGGGACAGCCACCCTGGCCCAACACAACCTGTGTGAGGTCACGTTGGATTGCAACCCAGGACAGGAGAGCACCCAGCTCTTGTCAGAAAATTTACTCCAAGTACTTTTGCTCTCCAGATTTTACCAAAGGTTCAGCTGGGAAAACCAATTTTCATGGTAGGTTCCCAGTAGTCCTGATTCTCAGAGTGGGCTTCCTGGACCCCAAGTTGAGCATTGCCTGGGGACCCTGTCCAGATCTTTGGAATCAAAATCCCTTTAATTCACTGCAAATGGTTCACGAGCTCCTAGATGCCTGGAGTGGTGGCTCAAAAGATTTGCGGTCTTTAGCTTCTACATCTGTGCTGTGAGCCTGCTTCAGGGTGTGGGACCCAGAAGAGAAAGTGGGAGGAGTCTCAGGAAACCCCGTTTGCATTTCCTGTTCACATATAAAGAAGGCTGTGTTCTATATCGCCAAGAAGTGCTTTTAGAAGAGAAACAGTCCCTACACACACACCCTGAGAAATTCCTCTCCATGCCAGGACAGCGTCTCACGGAACTGGCACCTTCAATGGCCAGATCACCGCCATGGCTGCAGGGAGCTCAAAGCCAAGCCCAGGGTCTGCAGCTGCTGTGAGCCTGAGGCACCCGTCTCCTTCTTCAACGTGCTACTTCTCCTTTCTCTCTATCCCCACGCACTCTGCCTTTGCCGAGTTCTTTCTCCTGGGTGAGTTCCTGGAAATGCCCTCTGTGTTCTTATACCAGTCCACGGCATTCAGGAACACTAACAGTCTTCTCCAGTGGCACCGAGTCCCCAAGGGGTGAAAGACGCAGTTGTGACAGTGCCCAGAGAGCCATGCACCAAATCCCCATCCCCAGCTCTTGGGCTGCGTGTCCCCCGAGGTGCCCGCTACTGGTGTGAACGTGCCCTGTGACACCAGGGGTCATGTGCCGGAGGACACCCGCCATTGGTGTCGCTCATGCTTTTGTCATCAGAGGGAAGGGCAGACGCCATCTCTGGAGGAGGTGTTGGCTTTTGCCTCTGTGCTCAGCATTCACATAAGCTGGGCACTCTGTGCATTCTCTGTGTCCATCATTTCCTGCCACAGACCGTGGGCCTCCCTTTGGTGACTCGTGAAGGGGAGGCCTTAGCGCCCCAAGTTCACACAGCTGTGTTGGACACTGGAAGCCCAAACCAGTGGTCATGGCCAGCACGCTGAGCTGACCCAGAGGGAGGAAACCAGGCCCCTCTGAGGTCACAGATAATGAAGACTAATTCCTCAAGAAGTTTCAGAAGGAAAATGCAGGCAGATGTCTTGAAATCCATTATAAAAATCTCAGTGGCCAGAGAAAATGCCCCTGCTGTGCCAACCCTGCACATCCCCAGAGGCCCGCTCCACTCTGGGACCCAGGGGACCAAGGGGCCTCCACGTGGGACTCAGCAGAGAGAAGACAAGGGGAGTCAGTGCTGGTGCTCCAGGCTTCTGGAAGAGAGGACCCCACCGCTCCCAGGGTCTCATCGCCCTGGCAGGCCAGGAAGCCCACCCTCTTGCGGCACAAGGAAGTGCCAAGTACGGGGGACAGTCACACAAGGAAATGGGCAAGGGAGGCTGCCACTCACTGTGAAGGAAGGGGAGGGATGGGAGGAGGAACAGGGGGAATGGAAGAGAAACAAGGCAGGAAGTGGTCAGCATTTCTTAGCACTCACAGCTCATACAAATAAACTGAAATACTGATGCTCCTTCTGAGCAATGAAACATGAGTCAGCCACTGGAACCTTCCGTGAGACCCAGAACACCAGCTACAGGAAAGACCTGAGAATCAACAGGAGGAATAGAGAGACACCAGACAAGAATAAAACCAAAGGGAACGCTCATGCATTACCAGTTCAAAGAGATTCAAGCACAATTTTTCTATATTTTAGAACCTAAAATGCTTGGGTTTTATTTATTATAAGTAAAACCAGCCTGCCTGGTCCCTCTCTTTCCTTCCAGGCCAGGAAGCTGCACGCTTCCCAGGATCACCATCCTTGGCGAGCTTTCTGTGCCTGCGTGTGGGTGTGAGGACATCTATGCCAATTCGCTGATTCCCACTAAGGACACTCCTGAATTCTGAGGCCATCAGAATGGCTTAATCTTTACATCATTCCCAGGATCCTTCATTCTTCACTTCTCAGGACTCAGTGATCACGAGAATAGTGGAGCCTGTGTTCCTCACATCCACAGTGACAGCCCTCAACCACCCTGTGTCTCTTCTCTGGCAGAGGAGCAAATGTTTTATTAGGGAAATTATCATTGAGTTAACTTCAACATATGTTTAGAATTGTTGGTATTTATGACCATTCTGTAATTAAAAACACAAGTCACTGAAGCTTCTTCTATTGTTCAGAAGCCTTGGTTTAAACCCAAGGGACTATTTCACTGTCATTTTTGGTCTAATTTGTCTAGACAAGCACAGGGTGGGGCCCTAATTCCTCAGTCTGCCTCCTAACATCATGAGAGGACAGAAGGGCCTCACACACGTGGGAATTTCAGCACTCTGGTGACCCCCAAGCCAGCACTGGAGGAGGAATTTACACACCTGGAAAACTGGGAATTAAAACATAAGCACTGTCAACTCTCCACATGTGAGCCCGGGGCAGGACAGAATGGGTGAAGCTGATGGGGTGAGAATGATCCAAGTGACATTATGCACGTGTATGAATCTGCCAAGATGAAACCCACTGATCTCTATAACCAATAAAAGAAGTGAAAAAAGAAGAAAAAAAGACCCAAGTCTGGAAATGTGTTTCCTCAGCATTACAAGAAACAGAACTGGTGCTTTGTGTTCAGGTAAATTTCCTACCGCAAAGTCTAGGTTTCTTTCAAGTTGGAAGTGTAAAGATTAAGCCATTCTGATGTCCTCAAAATTCAAGGAGCGTCCTTAGTGGGAATCAGCGAATTGGCACAGACGTCCACACATGCACACGCAGGCACAGAAAGATCACCAAGGATGGCAGGAATGAGGGACCCAGCCTCAGTTCTGTCACTTGTCCTCTCCGTGTAGGTCACCCTGCTCCTCTCCGGAGTGGACGCGCTTCCTGCAGGCTGGGGCACTGTGTGGGGACCCCAGAGGGTCCTGGTGCTCAGCCTCTGCTCCCCATGCAGCCCACCCAGTGCCAGCCTCAGCCTCATGTTGGGTGGATGCTGGCTCCTGTGTGCCTGGGAGCTGAACCAGGCTGCAGGGGCTGAGATGGCCCCCAAATTCTGAGCAGAGTGCTGAGGGGACTCCGTGGGGGGCACCTGGCTCCTGGCTGGTGCTGTGCTGGTCACTGCCTGCAGCCTGAGTTCTGTTCCTTCCTCTGCCTTTACAAAGACCAAGGAGGTTCAGGACCTTGGGGACCCCACAGTCCTTCTCCCTGTCACACCTGAACATGGCTTTTGGTGGCCTGAAATAGGAGCCCAGGGTTCCAGGGCCACCCCAGGACCACACTGTGTTCCTCCCTTCTCTCTGTGGGCTTCCTACACACACACCATCTACACTTCTTGTACATGTCTGTCTACCTGTCATGCACACAGCCTCTCATGTGCACACCCACTAGCACTGACGTGCACACCGATCCCCTCCCCCTCTCCATGCTAGTCAGTCTGTTTCCGGTCTCACTGGCACCCTATTGTTCCTCCTTCTCTTTCTCCATTTCCCTTCATCTGAAAACAAATAATTTAAATTCGGACTAAAGAATGGCTCTCTGGGACGCCTGGTCCCACCCTCTGCAATGGGACAAGGGACACAGTGGCTTCCACATCAACCTGTCCTCTGCCTCACAGGACATTTCCCCTCCAGTGATGGGAACTTTCATGTTCCCAGGGACTTGCTGATGGCCGCCCCACCTGGATACAGGCCGGAGAGAGCAGTGCCCTGTCCCTGGGGAACTCAGCCACCTTCCCCATGTCCAGGGGGAAGTAAGGAGGTCGGGCCACCTTCCTCAGGAACCTCGTCCTCACCAGGCATCAGATGCCACCCACGGGGGTACCACGGCCTTTGGCAGTAACATAGGTCTCACAGCCTTGGTCAGAATGTCCCAGTGTAGAGCTGGAGGTCTGCTGAGAGGACAGCTTCCCAGCCGGCGCACCTGGGCCGCTGCCTGTGGATTTCAGCGCTAAGAAGCTGCGAAGATGAGCCTCCTCGTTTCTGGCAGTTAAAATGTTCTACTTTCCTCTTTGCCCTAAAAGGTCCATTAACAAGCGCGGGGAGGAGCGGGCACAGAGGGCATCATGCTCAGGCGTCCGTCTGAACCTGTCCGCAGTTTCTGCTAGAGGACTCCGAATTTCAGCACAGCAGCGTCACGTCCTAAAATCTCTGCCTGCGGGTGTTGTGAGGCCATGTCAGCCACAGTGAGGCACCTCTCCAAGCTGCTGTGACCCTCAGCCCTCCAGAGTGTCACTGTCCTTGGGGGTGCTCACCCCAGAGGAAGGCATCGGCAGCACTGCACTCCAGGGCTGACAGCTGGGCTCTTCCTCAGCTCTGGGCCCTGGGGACTCTGACCCAAGCCACCTCTGCTTCGTGGGGTCCACGGGCCAGCCAGAGAGCAGGCGCTACCCTTGGGTGCCGCCACTGCTTCCTCTGCGTCTCTTACCCCGGATCCCCCGCCCTCCTCTCCTTCCCTCCCTGTTCTCTGCTGCCAGGGTGGCACCTGGGGTGGGCAGCCTCAAGAAGGGGCAAACAAATGAGGGGTCTGGGCGGCACTGCAGGAGGAGCTGGAAGAAAAGAGAGCAGAGCCCAAGACAGACCCGGGACGGCGCCCTCCCCTGGGGCTTGAGTCACAGGAGGCGAAAGATATGGTGCTTCCTAGGGAGAGAAACTGAGCAAGAGAGTGAGTGTGTGTGTGTGTGTGTGTGTGTGCACGTGCGCGTGTGTATAAGCAAGTGTGTGTGGGAATCCATGTTCATGAGCGTGTGTGAAAGAAAGCCTCTTCATGTGTGTGAAGATGAACAGATATGTGGGGAGTCTGTAGGTGTGCATGTGTGTGAGAGCCCTGTGCTATGTGTGTGCACGCACGCATACACTCCCTCTGATTCCCTCATTCTGTCCTCAGGGAGAGGCTCTGACGCAGGGCTCTTCCCATGGGCCCCTGGTCATCTCTGCCCAGAGCCCAGCTCACCCCCCCACCCTCTGCTTCCTCCTCTACCAACTCCACTTGAGACCGTTCCAGGTTAATTCAGGGGACGTCTATGAAAGTCTCTGGTTCTATTTTCAGCTGGGTGAAGCTTTCCGCTCTGCCAGGTGCATGAGGACAGAGAAGGGCACAGGTGGCCACGTGGAAATCCCACCGACATCTCCACCGTGGCACAGAGAGGAACAAGGGCATGGAAAGCTGCGGTCCCAAACTGGCCAAGGGTGGTGGCTGACAGCATGGCTGCCTTGGCCCAAGTGAGATTCTGCTTTATGCCTGGGGGGCTGCTTCTACCATGCCTTACAGGCCAGGGACTTGACATCACACACTGGAAGCAACATAGCTGGGATCACGGACCCCTCTGTCCGACTCTAGCACACCCTTTTTCCTTGACACCAAGTGGTCTTGTAGATTAGTAAAGGGATTAAGAAAATACAACTCTATCTTTTTCAGAAATGCTGTAGGAAAATCCATCTCTGGGCCAGGGTGGGGCCTGCAGATGCTCTGTGTGGCCTTAGAGAAGGGACCCACAATTGTATCAGATGGGACCCACAATACTTGCCTTGTCTGCCTTCAGTGCTACAGCCCAAAGGCAGCCCTTAGCGTCCAGCCAATCTGACGCAGTGTTGAGGCCACAGAGATGAAGCATCCTTGTCCAAAATCTTGTGATCTCTTTGGTGATTGAGGACAATCCCTGAAGTCAACAATCCTCAGCAGGGACCATTTTGTCCACCAACAAACATTCAGCAAAGTCTGGAGACACTTGGATTGTCTGAGTGTGACAGATGTTTTCTGCTGGGACCCTGATTATCACTAAGCCACACCTTCTCAGACAGAGCAGTTCCAGTGCATAGAGTCCCAGAAGACTTTCTGATAAACAGGAAGGCCCCAGATCAGGGATTCTGAACCTTTGATCTTCGAAGCTTGCTGATCTACTTATGACACTATCTGTAAGTGATTTGTAGCCACTCACTGTGATATGTCTATTTGACTTGAATAAGAGTCACTGAGCAGATTAGTAAAGCACAGTTCTGGGCGTGTTTGTGGATGACTGACAAGTAGGTCAGCAAATAGAGTGAGGAAGGCCCACCTATTGATAGGGTAAGAGAGGCTCCATTCTCTTTTTGTAACTCCATTTTAAGAGAAGTCATTTAAAGTTCACTTAAATTGTAGTTAAGCCCCCACCCCATGGTTAGTCATAAACCAGAACAGAGTTATAAAATGGAAACAGAACACACGGGACAAACTGGGAAGCAGGCTAACTGTTAAACCACAACAGTCATCTGGAATCCAGCTGACCAACAGCTTCTGGGAAGGGTAAACCTTGTCATAATTGTGTGACATTCTTGTAAAATTCCCAAAAATGAGGTAATGGTTACTATGGAAACCTAAAAAAAGTACTTAAGCCGAAGGAGAGACCCAGGTCGGGGTGGACATCTTCTCTGGCTCCTGGTCAGAGATAGTCCATCAGCCGACTCCATAAAGCTTTGTTCATTCCTGGCTTTTTTGTCTCCTGTAAGTGCCTGTCTTGGCGGACTCACTTGCTGTATCACTATCACATGAGTGACCAGCCAATAGGCTGGAGGGAAAGAAGAAGGAAGTGTGCCCATCCTGGAAGAACTCATCTTTAAATTCAGGTCTCCATTTTCTTCAGCTTTCAGTGTAGACTCACACCAGCAAGTCTACAGCGAGCTTTTAGTCCTTCAACCTCCAACCAGTGCTGCAACCTGAAATGTTTTTGTTCTATGGCTTCCAGCTTCTTGGGCTATGCAGCAGCTGGACCCTCTGGCTGTCCAGTGCACAGAGCACCAGCATGGACTCTTCCACCTCTAGCCCTGTAACCCTACCTAATAGATCCCCTTGTGTCATTAGATACATAAAATTATATGAATTCTGTTACTCTAGAGAACCCCAGCTAATACATGGTGGAACCAATGTACATTTGTTGGGTACCACAAATTCTAAGCTCAAGTAGAATCTGTCTGGGGCCCTCCTTGCCCTGCCTTGTGGATGGGTTTGGAATGCAATACCCGCCTTCTCCCGGCCACTGCTAAGATCATCATGGTCAGTGAGGCTGTGACTCACAGGGCAGGACAGACAGCAGTGAGAAGAGCTGCTGAGAGCCATGCAGGAGGGCAGCACCCAGGTGCAGGGCAGGATAGTCACTTGTTTCTTCTGTGATGCTAAACTGGCCCACTCCACTACTACTCCACTACTACTTTGCTGAGCTCTTCCACAAGAAGTACCCTACCTTCTCTCTGCACTTTTCACTGAAGAAAATAAAAGTGGGTCAGCCAAAGAAGTCTTTGTCCTCTGCCCATGCTGAGTCCCTGGCCTCCCAGCTCCCCTTTTATGCATTACTAAATTTGTTTCTGTTTTTTTTTTCTCATCCTTCACCACACCCCTCATACAGGCATTTGGGGATCTTGGCCAATTCCCTGATAACACTTCAGCTAACTGTGTGTAGAAGTTATGCTTGGTCCATATACTTGATAGCACTTAATATTGTCTGGCTTGTTTTGTGACATTAGTTATTCTGATGTACCTTGTAACTTGATGCACAGTGATTTCAATTTGCACCACTCCAGTGACTACGGGAGTTGAGCATATTTTCACATGTTTATGGGCCAGTGAATATTCTCTTTTTCAAAATCTTCTACCATTTTACTGTTAGATGGGTTTTGCTATTTTGTTATTATTGACTTTTAGGAGACCTTCATGTGCTCTAGATATACTCACCTTGATGCTAGTATCCTAGAGATCTTTTCCTAGCACTTTGGGTTCACTCGTACTGATTCACGAATTTCTGGTCTTCCTTTTCTTAGATTTCTCTTTATTTTTCAGCTGTCTTCCCATTCCCACAAATAATAGGACACCGTATTCTGGCATCCTCAGTGCTAGCAGGGCTTTATTTTGCCATCATCTTTGTTAGTTTAGCTAGCTGTCTAATAGGTTAAGAATTCCCTTCTTTTCCAGATAGCATCAGTGAAACTGTCATGAGGAAAGAATAATATCACCCCAAATCTCATCTGGAATATACAGTTCAGATTTTTAACTTTGATTTCTTTTTTTTTTTTTTTTTAATTTTCAGTCTTTTTCTGTTTCTGGAAATATCACTACTTCCTACAGGTTCCATTTTCCTAAATGGGTCATCTTTCATCTTCAGATATTGATGAATTTTCAGTCCCCTCCCCAACTTTTTTTAACCTTACAGAAGGAAGCCCATCCCACATTAAAAAGTCCCTGACCTCTCCCTCTGGGAGGCGGGAAGTGCAGATAGCTTGAGCCTGCATGAGCTTTGGAAGTGTCATGCTGGACCGGCCTCCTTTTTGCCATCTGCCATGGCGGTGGGCCGTGGTCATCTGCTGCCCACTGACTTGGGAGTGACAACATCAGCAGGAGCCCACAACAGATATCACTCTACCAGACACCCTCACCTGCCTCTCTTTAGGCAGCTCTGGTGGGCTGAGGCTGGGCCAGATGGGTCGAGAGCAAGACCGAAATGTACTTTTTATTAAGAGAACCAGTTTAATGGGCAGTGCCCTGGCAGATGAGGACAGTGGGATGCTTTACCTGCTCTCAGGATCCAATTTGTTTCCTGGTACCATTTCTTCTGGAAAATCATTAAGGATTTAGGAATGTGGAAGCTTCCTTTTTCCAGTTCTCTGTGGTCAGAGAGAATTTTTCTTATTATTCTGTTAGGTCATTTTAGTAGGGATTTGTGAATCAATGGACATAAAAATGACAGAAGGTTAGGGTGACACCTTGAATGAGAAGCCTTAGTGAAAGCTCTGTGATGGAAACGGTCGGTTTTAGTTCATGCCAAAGTGTAAATTCAGAGTTTATGTGAGTAAAATACAACTTGATACCCCAGACCTTTCAGTGTTGTTTCATTTTATGATAAAACCCACAGCCAGTTGGAGGATCTCCTTATTAGCTCATTCTCAAACTGTAAGTGATGTACATTCAGTTCCACTGACTCAACAGCCCTGATGTAACTGTCAGTCAAATTGAAACTGGCCCTCAACAAGGAGAGCCAATGACTTGCTTTTTAGTTCAGTGGTAGCAACTCAGACACATCTCTAAGAAGGCCCAGATTACGTACGTACATTTGTGAGATCCTAGACCAACCTTTGCTTGAAAAGCATTCCTACAGATGCTAGCTTGACTTCTTTTAAAGTCAAAACAGCAGGGCAAGGATTTCTGTAGCTAGTTGAAACTGGCCTCTCTCCAGTCAGTGCTGTTTATTTTGGATGACTATTAGTGGTACTGTTCACTACCGCAGTGTAGTTCTTTTTCTAGCTAACTTTGTTCTCAAATCTTTCAAATAAACTCTGTGATGTTAGTTGTTACTGAAAAGACCATTCCATGTGACCTAATGAAAATTTCTGTGATATTCTACAAATAATAATGAGGGATTACCTGTACTGTCAAATACTGAACTATATCAAAGTGTGAAGGCACTTGGTTTGGTCCCCAGTACCACCAAAAAAAGACAATATTTGGTCATGGCAGAACTTTGCTGTCTCTCCTTCTCTCCCTCTGCCCTTCTCCCTCTCTCTCTCCCTCCCTTCTTTTCTTCCTTTCTTTTCCTTCCTCTCACTCTGCCTACTCCCCTCCCCCTCCCTTCTGCTTTTTATTCTGAAATAATTTCAGAATCACAATACAATTACAAAAATAGAACATAAATTCAGGGTTACCCTTCTGCGGGTGTTTCCAAATGCAAGCGTCTGACATAACCAGTGGCACCATCACCCGCCCCCACAGGTGATGTTGCTATGCTGCTCTTGGCTCTCCCGCAGACCTGACTCACATTTCACTATGTGTGCCACCCACATCTTTCCTGGTCAGGGACCCAGTCCATATCCCTACAGTTAGCTCCCTGGTTTCCTCTGACCTGGGACATCCCTCCATCTTTCCCGGTCTTGACACCCATGAAGACTACTGGCCATTATTCTGTGGGCTGTCTCCAGCGTGTACTTGTCTGGTATTCTCTCATGATGAGACCAAGCTTAGGCATTTGTTGGCAGGGACACCAGAAGCAGTGCTGGACCTTCTGTGCGCCGTATCAGGAGGCTGAGAAGTCTCCTGACCAGCAGTGGTAACTTTATTTGGTTTAATTCATTTGATTATTTCATGTCCACTGCGTTTCTCCCTTGTGAAGTTATTTTTTCCTTTCGCAGCTGATAGGCATCTACTGGGGAGATACTTAGGAATAGCAAATACTCTGTTTTCCTTCATTCTTTCATGCATTAATTTTGCAGTCTATTGAATGAGTTTTGCCTACAACAATTATTACTATGGTGTTTGTTAACTAAGAATTTTCTTTTTCAGTCATTCCTTATGCATGTCTGAACTGGAATTCCACTGTAGGAAGAGCTGTCCTTTCTCTCCTCCTTAATTTGTATTAGCTCAGACACCCGGGTGTTTATCATATTTTAGGAGTTACAATCCATTACTATCATTATATAGTTTGCTACTCAACACTGCCCCAATTTAGGCATTGGAAGGTCTCAAGCTGGCTCCTGTTTTGGCATGGCCCCACATTTTTTGGATCCGTCTCTCACTTTCTGGCACCACAAAATGTTCCTGGCAAGTCTTCGATGTTCCCTGACTCAGGCCTGTGTCAGTAGCTCCCTGTGGAGCCCTGGTTCCCCTAGCTGGAGACCGTTACTTAGAATCCCAGAGCTGGGATCTGACTCTGCCTCGGCCCCTCCTTTGTCCCGGGCCGCGTTCCAGTTTGGATGCTCCTCACCTTCAGCGGGGAAAGGTGGACTCTCCAGCCTCTCCATCTGGGCTCTGTTTTGCCTCCACCCACTGGAAGTTCCAGCTCAGTGTTTCCACACACCTCCCAGCCCTCTTTTCCCCTTTGTGCGTCACGTGTCCCCCCATGGCAAGGGTGAGGGGTGTGGTGGACAAATATGACATGCTCCAAGGGAGCTGAGTGGGTTCAGCCCTAGGGGGCTGCTGGCAGTCAGGCTGGCCCCGCAGGTGACAGGGACCACGAGTTCAGCAGGCAGCCACCTGCCTGGGATACACCTCTGACACTCTGCTTAGGAGGGAAAGGATTCACACTGCTGCGGGAAAACTGACTTTGTCTATTGTCTACTGGGTTAGGTTGAAGACCTAACTCAGTGATAGCTCTTTTTGTTTTTCTCAAATTTGCCTCAGTTTAACTGATTGAAGAGAGTCTGGCTGAATATCTCCAATCCTAAAGTCCAAAATTCAGAATGCTTCAAAGCCTGAACATGAGCACAGACTTCATGCTACAAGGGGCTGATTTCACACCTGACTTTGTGCGGCTGTCACATGCACAGTGCCGTGCACGAGCTGTGCAGCATCACCGAGCTCCACAGTGAGGTCGGCCGCATCCCTGAGTGGTCACACTGTGCGTCTGCAAATCCACAACAGTCTTCTCTAGTCAGGAACATTCAACCTGTACCACGAAACCCTGGTCTGGGAGAGAGATTTCCTGTGGAAATGTGCAGATGGATGTTCTGAACACAGTGAGCATGCCGTCACAGGTGAAGTTGTTTTAAAATAGTGTGGGTTTTCCCCTTTTGCCCTGTGCTTAAATGAGATTCTCTAAAGTTAGAGAGGATGTGTGACAGTGGACACTTCGATACAGGATTGGAGGGGAAATAAATGATTTCAAAATGTTCCAAATAAATTTACAATGCATTTTATGTAGATTAAAAATGTTCATAATCTTTTATTGTTTTCCTTTTTGGGAATCAATTCTGACAACTAAGCCAAAATGAGAAAGATGAAAAAGAAAACAGGCAGAGACTATTTCAACACTTTCGTTCTCCATTATTTCATTTATTAGTATTATTATTGTTGTTGTTATTCTGCAGTAGTGGCGATTGAACTCAGGGTATTCTCACTGGGTTACATCCCAGCCCTTTTTATTTTTTGAGGCAGGGCCTCATTATGTTGTCCAGGTTAAGGTCAAACTTGCAGTCATCCTACCTCAGCCCCCCCAGAGTGCTGGGATTACAGGTGTGGGCCACTATGCCCAGCTAATGTTTATAACATAAACTTGAGAGAAAAAAAAACCTTGAGAAAGTCAATCAGAGGAAAAATAAATAAATATATTGCAAGTGCACTGGCAGAACATTATAAAACTGTTAAACAGCTTCACAATAAATTACATTGGTAACCTGGAAAATATTCACGGTGTAATATAAAGTTTGAAAGAAATGTAGAATAGTGGGTTAGCTGTACATGTGGATAAGGTGCACACACATTGTGATTTATGAATATTTGAAGACACAGAAGGTATCAGAGCATAACTAACAATTATGTTATGGTACTTTGTGTATTGTTCTTTTCATTCTAAGCTTTGAATATTATAAATCTTCCTGGAGGAGTCCAAACTGCATTGACAACAGTGCAGAAAATAAAGTTTTACAAGTCTGGCAAGAATCAGTGAATGGCCCCAGCTGGTAGACTTGGCCTCATTGGCATGAAGGATTTGATTTAATATGAAAAAAATAATGGTTCTCAACCAAAGTGAGATGCAACTCAGCTTACCTAAAAACCTTTCTGAAATGCATTCACACGTCCAACCCTCACTCCAGCCACACAGGGAACAAGGACCAGCGCGCTGCCTCAGTCCACTGTCTGTCTCTACAGCAGAATACCCGAGGCTGTGTGGTTTATGAAGCAAAGAGTTTTGCTTTGGCTCATGGTTCTGAAGTCCAAGTTCAAGCAGCTGTGTGTGGTGATGACCTCTGCTTCGGCTCCTGACGCAAGACAGAAGGCTGTGTGGGTGCATGGTGGAGAGGTGAGCTCAGCGGGCACCTCAGCTCCTAACAGCAGCCCCTCTCAAGACTAGCAACCTGAGATCTCAGAAAGAAAACCCACTGCTCCCAGAAGGGCTGAACCCTGTCACCTCCCCAAGGCCACCTCAAAACACTGCCACCCAGCAGTCAGATTCTAATGTGATATTGGAAGGGACCAAGTGTATTCAAAGCACAGCACACACACACACACAAGTGCACACACATGCACACACACTCACTGGGGCTAAGAACCATACGGCTAATTCACCCTCTTCTGCCCGGCTGTACCACCAAAGGCTTGGGAAGTATGCTCCAAGAGGGGGTGGCTCTTCTTTCGGGGGGGCGCACAGAAGGAGGCTGGGGCTCACATAGATTTGTACTGCAACCCTACGAAATCTATTTTCAAAATACAAAGGAATATGTGTACAAAGAAAGAAGTTGCTTACAATCCTACCGGTTTAGAATGGCCGGCTTGCATTTTTGTGTATTTTATGTCAAAGTATTTGGAGAACACGCTTTCACTTTCTAAAGGACATCGCTTCCCAGCCCTTCAGGGCTCCTGATGGCAGAGCAGTGGGCTCGGGGCTCTCCAGGCTGCTGGCCAGCCCCGGCGCTGTCTAGGTGTGTGAGCTTGGGCACATTCTTCAGTCCTTTTGAGGTCATCTGTTCCCGTTATTCCTGAATCACATGCAAGGATGACTGTAGCCTCTAGAGGATGCAGAGCAGCATAATGAAATTGAAAAGAGCTATCCCTAGAGGACACTTAGTATAATGCTCAGCTAACAGTGAGCACTCAATGCATTTCCCTAACATTACCATTACCGTTTGTCTTACTATTTCTGTGAAAGAAACTATTTTTTCCATAGCAAAGGTCACAGGTGGAGGCCCCTGGAAGAAGTTCAGCCTGCCCACTTGTTTTATTTGGACCTTGCCGTGTTGTAAAATATTAGTGAATTAACATCGAGGAAGCGGGACATTTCATATACAGTTCAAGGGTTGTCACTTTCCTTGGGAAACTCTGAGTATCTGGTGGTCCCGGTCCCATCCTCCAAAACCCATGAGCCAAAATAAACGTGCCCTCCTTTAAGCTGCAGGGGCTGGGCATCTTGTGCCAGCGATGAGAAAGTGACCAAGGCTTGAGCAGCCTTAAAGTCAGGGTGGTGGTGTTGAGGGCATGGGCTGGGACAGTCCTGGGAAGAGCAGCAAGGTCAGGATGTGGGGGGTGGAGACTGTGGGCCGCTCTGGCAGTCCCCGCTCAGTCTGGCTAAAACAAAGCTCTCCAACAGAGACTTTGAGAGTAGGGTGAGGCCCCCCACAATATCGACTTCCTGCTTCCCGGGGCCCACTGAGCCGTCAGTCAGACACAGACACCAAACAGGGCACAGTCCCTGGATGTGGGCCACATGGGCAGTCAGGCAGCGGACGGACCAAGCAGGGGGGCTGGCAAGTCAGCACACTTCTGGATCACCTCTCCTGGCTGGCAACAGAGCTGCCCTTCACCTACGGCCTGAGGCCAGCTGGGCTGCAGCGGAGGAGAGTGAAGCCGTGGGAAGCACCTGCCCACATCCTGTGCTTCGGATCACCTCAGCGTGGCATCAGAGACATGGCAACTTATGGCCTCACCCCAGACCTGCCAGTTAGCAGCGGTGTGACCTTCGGGCCTCACCTGCCCCTGTGTTCACACCTGTAGAGCACCTGGCACCGTGGCTTTAGGACCCACCCGAACCCAGTAGCGGACACAGACAGCTCCCACAGGCAAGTGTGCAAATAGGATTCGATGCATTCACTATTATCATTTTCTTCAGTTATCTGACGCTACAGATCAAGTGACCACAAAACTCACTGGCTTAAAGCAACGATAACATGCTTTTATCTCACATGTTTCCCAGGGGCAGCGGGCAGGGCAGCTTCGCAGAGCAGTTCTGGCTGCAGATTTCCCACGGTCAGATTCAGCCAGGATTGCTGGTATCGGATTGGCTGGGAGGACTCATCTCTGACGTGGCTCATCCATGGTCTGTTAGTAATAGCTGTTGTGAACTGGCAGAAGGCGCACACCCTCTGTGTGGGTCTTTCTGCATGGCTCGGGCTGCTTGGACTTCCTCACATAATGGATGGCCAGTGGGTTCCAAATGTGAGCATCTTAACCATTCAAGGAGTGGGGGAAGAGGAAGAAGAGGAAGAGAAGGAGGAGGAGAAGGAAGAGGGAAGGAAGGAGAAGGAGGCAGAGAGAGAAACAGAACCAGTGTCAGAGTCCTGCCCTAGCATACTGGTTGGGGCAAGCACAAGTTCCCGTCCAGATACATAGAAGGAGCTGCACCCACCACTCAGGGGCAGTCACTTAATCACTCTGTAAGGAAAGCATGTGGAATGAAGTAAATTCCATCAATATAAATATGTTCCTCTGGAATGTGGAACCTAATGCATTTTATTACTGTAACCTGAGAGAGGCATGAAAATGTGTCAGGAATCACTGGGGGTCAGTAGCTGGTCTCATCCATCTCATGCGTGAAGAGAGGTAGACCTCTCTTGCCAAGCTCCTGGTTTGATAAAGACGGTCTGGAAATTTTTTTAATGAAAAAATATTGGCTGGGTTAGTGAGGGAGCATTAAAAACAGAACACTAAAGAGCAACTCAAGAATTCGTCAAATTTTTATCATATTGCGAAATTCTTACACTTGAAAACAGCTGGGCTGTGGAAGTCAAGGACATCTGCGGCCCGGGGTCTGTGGCTTTCTGGGACAGAGAGGGAAGCCCTTGCCCCTTCACTCAGCCCTCCCCAGCCCCCGCTCTGAGGGGCGAGGAGACCACCACAGAGTGCTCTTGGGTCCTCTCTTCTCCTGTCTCCCCCACTTGTCCTGCCCTCCCTCCGCCCTGTGACCCTGAGGAGCCCCACTGCCGCCCCCACCACGTGGCCACAGCCAGCCTTCCGCTCCTGCTCTGATCCCACCCAGCTCTTCACTCTAAAGCTCGGGGATGGGCTGACCCCCACCCTGCTGTGTCTCCCGCATTTTGCTGCCTGTCTCTCTCCTTCAGTTCATGCCATTCTCATCTTTAGAGCAAACACGAATCACCACCTGCACCACACTCTGAACCACCACCAGCAGCAGCGCGGAGAACGCCGGCACATGCACCCTTCCTGCTCCTTCCCAGATCAGCTTCCTCAGATCCTCATCCTCCCTCGGGACCCCACTGTGTCCAGCCACACTCTGTCCCCTCCTCTTCTGTCTGGTGTCTGCCTCCATGGCCTCACAGAGGGGCTCCCCCTAGGGCCCTGGGCTGTGCAGTAGAAACCCTTGGCCCTGCCACCTGCCAGGCCTCTGCCTCTGGAATACTTCACGTGTGGGGCCAGCTCTGCCCTGGGCTTCTGGACACCACACTCCCTTGGTTTGCTCTTACCCAGGACCCTCTGGAACTGCTTCTTTGTCCCAGGAAGTGCTGGAGTCACTGGGGCACCCTTCTATCAGACTCCTCCTCTCACCCCACATTGCCTCTGAGGAGGGATGGGTGGAGGGAACAGAACCAAGTGGTACAGTCCCCCATGTTCTGCTCTTGAGAGCATTTCCTCCTCCACCCACCCGGAAGTTCTGCTGCAACTGGCTGAGCGCAGGAGCTTGAGGGGGCAGCAAGGTACGCACGAGGGACCCCGCACAGCCCCGATGGGAACAGCCCTTACACGTGGCTTTATCTCTAATAAAACTAGTAGGTTTTGCTTTCACGCCTCCAATACCAGTGCTTGTCTCTCAGTTGTTTCAGGACTTGAAAGGAGAAGAGAGAGGAGTCGTTTACTGCATTCAAACTCCAACATATATCGCTGATGTCTGGTTTCCCTGGGCGCAGCAAACCCATAAGGACCACCTCTGCGTTGTCCAGTTTGGCTCTCACACCCAGCACAACCTTCGACGGGCAGTTCCACAGCAGAGTTCAGCGTTCACAGCACCTTTGCACAACCATCGCACTGAATTTCCACAGCAGTAGAGCTCTGCATCCCCAGTCTCCCTCACCCACTCTTAATGCTGGGATTAAAGTCTCAGAGAGATTAAGCAATGGAGATTCTGAACCATTGCGTGAACCCACTTGCCAGGGCCTGAAGCCAAGTCTTCCTAAGATTACTCTAGCAAACCTTCCGAGCCTCAGTGTTGACATCAGGGTTATGTAATCTGGGCATGTGACTGGGTCCACACAGACTGCTGTCAAAGAGTGCAGTTAAGAAGCTTGCTTGGGGGCTCCGTGCTTCTCAAATGTGTCTGCTCCTTGACTTTCTGGAATGGTGGAAAGCAATCGTGAAACGAGGCAAAAACGTCAAAGAAAACTATTTCATGACTTCAAAGTACTCTGACCAAAGCCATAAAACAAATGGAAAGGCATTTATTCAGGATACATGACTGAAGTGGGAGGAAGTGGGCTCTGTGGTGTTCTCACCTGGGTTGCTCCACCCCACCCCCACCCTCAGCTCAGTCAGCGCGGCCCTTGAATGTTTACCAGAGGACAGTGCCTCAAAAACCGGCGGCTTCCCGCCAGGAGGCGCTGACTTGATTCTGATCCTCCACGGAAAATCCCCACACTGGAGGTGTTGTTGAAAATAAACAGCAAGCTCAGGTGGCAGATGGACAGGAGAGGAAATGTCTTGGTTCACCTAATGTCTAGATGCTGCTTGGAGTAAGCAAGATCTTTGGAGCAGCAACAAGTTTTATAGTAGGGAGATGCTCATGGAGGACGCTGGTGAGTTTCCCTCCATCCCTGGAAACCTGTGTGGAAAATTGCGCATGCACGCAGTGGTGTGAGAGAACAGATAGGGCCCTGGCTGTCACCACAACCCTGGCTGAACAGGAAGCCTTGGACATGCAGAGAGGGGACACGAGAAGATCCTGCAGAGAGTCCAAGCCAGGAAGGTGTACGAGCTACCTGAGCTTTGAATGCATCCCCAGCCCACAAACAGACCCAGCTGCAAAGGCAAGAAGACGCCCTGATTCTAGGCATCTGAACACAGACAGCAGGCACTGCACACTCACCCAGCTTGAAGTCAGGCTTCAAAACTAAGGTAATAACTGTAACTTTTTAAAAATCTGAGCAGAGACACTCGCTGTAGAGGGGCCCCTACAGCATAGGTGAGGTGGCAGAAGTAGAAACAACCAGCAAACTTCAACATGGATCCTAGAAATGGTTCAGGGAAAAGAAAAAGAAGAGTTCTACAGACCCGGGAGACATCAGCAACTGTATCAACACACATACAACGGTCTCTCTAACAGGAAAGCAGAGAGAGAAAGGGGGAACCTGCAAGCAACCCTCATTCCATAGATTCTATATCTTTGGATTCAAGCAATTGCAGATGAAAAATATTCAGAAAACATTATGTCTGTGCTGAACATGTACAGATATTTTTCTTGTCATCGTGCCTTACGCAGTTGAGTGGACCCTTGACGTAGGACCTTAACTCAGGTTGTCAACTACAGGTTCAGACTCCTCTACACAACCTTCAAAGTCTCTCTCCTGCACACAGGCAGATGTCAGTGTCCTTAGAGAGACACTGGCCCAGGACTTCTCAATTAACCCCAAACAGGAAAGGATGTTGTAATGTTCCTTTCAGAACTCTTTAAGGGTTCAAACTATCTGAGACCATCCAGAGGCACAAGCAGCGAGCTTTCGGGCCATAACTCAAGACTTGTGGTAATAAGTTAAAACTAAAATTCCGGTCATAACCCAAGTTGTTCATATGTCAGGCTGGCCGTAACTCGAGCATCCACTGTATAGGATAAGACTATTTAGCATTTACATTGTATTCAGTATTATGATTAATCTAGGGAAGATCTAATGCACATGTGCACAGATGATGTGCAAACACTATACCATTCTATACAAGAGACTTAAGCACCCTCTCATGGAGGCATCTATGTGGGACCCTGGAGTCAATCTCCCATGCACACTTAGTGACCACACTAAGTGTATATTCGAGGAAATAATGCCCTAAAGCTTTTCAATGTGATGGAAAACCTAATCTACCTATCAGGAAACTCAAAGAACCCCAGGTAGGACCGTGGTGGCAAAGAGACTCCATCCTGTGTCTAAGCTCCACTTTACAACCTTAAACTTCAGATGAACTCACTCTTGTTCCCCAAATCATGTGTTAAGAAGTTTCCATTTGTAAGCAGCTTCTATTTCTGATAAATGCTGCTGTAATGACCCCATGACTATGACTGTGGAGGACACCTAGGCGACCCTGCTTGAAAGAAGAGCAATTGCCTCCATTTTGGCTGAGTCTAGCCCTATTGATTGTCTAGCCCTATTGTATTGATATGTACAGAGCTGGCTGGGACTTTTCCTTATCCCTTCAATTGGCTTTAAACAGTGCATATTGGTCTAGCCGAGGTGCTGATGATAGTCTTTGGAGACGGCAGGCGTGTTTCCCTGGACCCCCGTTGCTCGCTCCAGTGACCCAGGATGAGGCGGGATGTGTGAGCCAGTGCTCCATGCTGTCTGCTGGGATTGAGCCTTGGGATAGAGGCTATAACTTCCTAGGGCTTCAAACATTATACAACAGGGCTGAAGCTCCGACCCCAAAACATTAGATGCTATCTCAATTATGTCATGCAGATTACTTTTTCTGCACATCCTTCTCCCTGCATTTGCAGAGGGGATTTCAGGCCTCCTACCTAGCCCAGCTCATGGCACTCACATACTTCCTACCACTGTCACAGTCATTCATCCTCAAGCCGCTCCCTTCTTCACAAATGAATAAAATCTGGGTTCCGTCCTGGGCATAGGCCTTTGTTCCAGATAGTCATCATTGTGGCTGGACTCAGGACCCCCTTGACTCCCCACCATTTTGGATACATTATTGTGCCTTTATTTCTGCCATGGGTTGCACTGAAGATGGTAGACTGGAATTAACTCATCGCAATTCCAATAACTTTTCCATGGGATTACAAATATAAACTTCTTGGGTCACAAGGAGGACTGGGAAGGGCTCTCTATATATGACTGTCATCATGTGGTTAGATAAACTCTGTACTCTGCCTTTCTGGAAATTACTGGCTATTTTTTAGAAACTGGACCAACTGCTATATAAGCCTCTATTTTCCTGTTCTCAGGGTCAGTACTTCTGACCCCGGTTGGGGTGTCATCCACACATGCTAAATAAAACATTGCTTTTTCCAGTTACGTGGCCCCCAGGAGTGATTTTGGCAGGACAACACAAAGATTTCTACCCAGACACAGCATAGGTTCACTGCTGAATTCCAGAGCCAAAGAGCAAATTTTGAAAGCAGAAAGAGAAGAATGGCTCATCACATGCAGAAAAAAAGAAAACCACAATAAGATTAACATCAGATTTCTCATCAAAAGCAATGGAGACCAGAGGGTAATGGAATTCCCAGAAGAACAGAAGAGGGTGGTGTGACATGAGGGTGGGAGGGTGCAGCTAAGGATCCCATATCCAGCACAGCTGTCCTTTTCATTCTTGATTGTGCCCTTTGATACACAGAAGATTTTTTAAATTTTTGATAAAGTCCAGTTTATCTATTTTTGATTTCACTGTCTTTCACTTTGGCATCATATCCAAGAAACTATGGCCAAGTCCAATGTCATGAAATTTTCCCCATGTTTTCTTCCATGCTTTCAAGACCTCCCTGGTTGGTAACTATCTTGGTTACTTTTCTCTCCTTGCTGAGACAAAATACCCAACGCCCAAAATTAAGGAAGGAAAGGTTTATTTAGCTTACAGTTCGTGGAGGTTTCAGTCCATACTTGGCTGGCTCCGAGGCAGAAGACAGCAAAGCAACAAGAGCAAAGGGGGGAATGGCAGCCAAACAGCAAACAGCCAGAGCAAAAGGGAGGAATGGCGGCAAGCAGCTTCTTTCCCTGCCTTACTTTGTAAACAGGCTACCCCCACCTAAGGGGCGTGTAGCTCTCACATAATCTCCATGCCCTTCTCTTCCACAGGCTCAGGATGTATACAAAGTAAGCACCATGGCTTCCTGCTGAGTCACTTAGCCAAACCTCTAGACTCCCCAAGTTGACACAGTGTATCAACAATAACAGTAACCTTGGAGAACACTTTGCAACCAGTCCTCTGCACCTCCAGCTCACACAGTGGGGCCCCAGAATTCTCAGAAGTCTGTGTTAGCAGCTGACGCAGCCATGCTGCTGTTATCAGGAATGGCAAAACCAGGGCTCCATGGAGTCCCAGCATGGGAAGTGCTGTGTCGCACTGCCCTCTGGGTTATTCTTGCGTTAAAACTCTACAGCACTCTCAAGAGGCAGCTGCTGTCTTTATCCCCACTAAGGAAAAGTAAGCTGAAGCTCTTGGCCAGAGACTCACAACCGCCACCCCTGGGGAGGGGGGCAGCAAGGTCCTCCCCATGTCCCTGTGGACTCTCCCTTCTGCTCCTCCACCAGGGCTTCTAGCTTCAGCCCGCAAGATTTTGATTTAGCCTTCTCCACTTGGCCCCAGGGTGCAGGCTGAGCCTCCTGTCTCCCGTTAGAGTGTCTCACCTGAATGCTACCTCTGGAGACCCCATTGCTCCCCCAGAGAGGGGAGCGAACCCCCGCCACAAGCAAAGAAGAGCCAGCTCAGCACTCACACACAGCCTTCTTCTCACCAGTGGCGGGTGTCCAGGGGGCATTCCCTGTGAGCCCATCGCAGTGCTGGCCCTCAGCTCTGCTGGGAGGTGTGAGAGGTACGAGGAGGTGACCCAGTCCCGCCAGCCCTCGCCTTGACCTTGTATGCAGGAAGCCAGGCCCCAGTCCTCCTGCCCAGAGGGTCCTCCCAGCAGGCCTGCCGGCAGGACTCCCAGGCCCCCGGGGCCTTGCTGGGAGCAGGCAGGAGAGAGGCTATGCTGCTGCTCCTGCATCCTAGCCCGCGGGCTTTGGAAACAGCCCCTCAGCTCTCTCCTTGGGGGGCTCCCCCCGCTTCCTCAGCGCACTCCTGGATGATGGCTACTCTCCCCACTGTGCTCCAGATCAGGTCACCCACGCCCACGGCCAGCCGGCCTCCCTTTCCCAGGGCCTTGACAGGCAAGCAGGGCGGCCAGAGAAGGCAGCGGCCCCTAGAAAACGGTCCTGCAAAGCCGCCCTTTGCATTTCCATTATTGCTTGTTAACCAGCTAGGCTGAGGGCTCCTTGATACCGGCGGGTATCACAACAAGTTTCTAGAATAAATGTGAAGTAAGTTATTGACTCCACTGAGTGGGGGCGGGGGAGCTGCATAGCCTCGGCCCTTCTCCACCCGGTCCTCCGCGGACAGGTCCCCCGCCACGGAACCGGGGACAGAGCACCCGTCCTGGACCTCTCGATGGGCCTGCAGAAGCCGCTCCAGCTTCGGGTTGGGCAGAGCACGCCGGCCTCTGGACAAGTCCGATTTAAACACGGACACACAGGCCAGGAGCAGGCGGCCGGCCTCCCCCACCTCCTCTCCAATCACAGAGGAGCACTTGGCGCCTCTGGCTCTTCCTCGCTGTGAGCGACCGGGATAGCAGGACAGTGGGGAAAGTAAACAGATCTGCTCCGAGTGGAAACTCCCGCGGGGGCGGGGCGGGGCGGGGCGCGGCTGCTGCGGCTGAGCAGAGGCGGCTGGGGACAGAGGGCCGGGCGTGAGTCACCCGGCCGCGGCCTGCGGTCCGCAGGAGGGCTGAGTGCCCGTCGGAGTTGGCCACCCTCGGAGGCCGTGCGCGCGCATGTGTGCACGCGCAGTGCTAGCGTGTGTGTGTGTGTGTGTGTGTGTGTGTGTGTGTGTGTGTGTGTGCGCGCGCGCGCGCGCTGATGACTTACTGGCGTGCGCCCAGGCGGCCCCACCCTGAAGGGCAAGGTCTGCCGAGGGCTGTGATGTGGGTCGCTGCGGGCAGCTGCCTGTGCTGGGCATGCGGGCATCATTTCACAAGTGCCCGTCCTCCGCCCCATTCCTCACCTTCCCTGCCACCCTCGAGGGAATCTGAGCCCAGAAAATGGAATTAGGAGGCGTGAGCTGGGCTGGGGACACAGGCGAGGTCCGAGAGCAGTCCCGGGGGGTCGGGGGCCTGAAAGGAAGTCCTTCCCGTCTCGGGGCCCTGTGCGGGCAGGAGGCAGAGTGACACCCTCAGTCACTGCTTACCCACGTCCCACAGCAGTGTCAGCCCAACCTGCTCACTGACGGGGGCGAGTTCCGCAGATGGAGCCCGGAAAGTGTGTGGACTGCAGGCCTGGCGGTCCCCGCCAGCTACAGCCGGAGGCCGGGGCGTGAGCACAGTTTGGAAGAGAGAGGAGGGTGGAGGACACCCTTGGGGGAAGGACACCAGGGCCACATGGCCCCAGAGCCAGCGGGACGGAGGGACAGGGGGAGAGTGGGGGGGCTGCCCGGCTCCCCAGTCAACATGCAAACAAGCCCCCCCACTAGCACAGCAGGCAGTGATCCTCACAATCGTGGCAGGTAGCACTCAGTGCTCCCATTTCACAGAGGAGCAAGCTGAGGTCACGAGGTCAAAGGAAACTGCCGGAGGCCACAGAGCCAGGGAATGGCACCTTCGGGGACTGACCCCGGCCAGTGCCAAGCCCAAACACCCTCCCCATATCCCAGTCCTCCCTCTGTGTCCCAGCGGTCTGCGGACCTTTGCCCCGGCGGTGCACTCGGGCGCTCCTGGGGTCGTAGGGTTTGCCTTGCTCTTCTGTCCCCAGCTGTAGTCTTGGAGCCACAGTAAGGGACCCCCAGGTCCTTCCCCCTGTGTCCCAGGGTCCTGTGAGCTTCCGGGGATGTCCACTTCGTCCAGGGAAGGAATGAACCAGGCAGCCACCATGGCCACCTGCGCAGAACCGAGGGGCTCTTGGAGCTCTCCCTGGAGCTGGTCCCTGGCTTGTCCTTCCCTCCTTCCCTCCCTCCCTCCTTCTCTCCTTCCTTCCCTCCCTCCTTCTCTCCTTCTCTCCTTCCCTCCCTCCCTTCATTTTTTCTCTTCCTTTCATTTTTCCTTTCTTCTTTCTTTCCTTTTTGTAGTACTAGGGTCTGAACCCAGGGCCTTCACACTGAGCTACACCCGCAACCCTCTTAAAATTTTTCATTTGAGACAAGATCTTGATAAATTTCCCCGGAGGGACTCGAGCTTGAAATTCTCCTGCCTCAGCCTCCCAGAGTGCTGGGATTACAAATGTGCACCGCCACACCAGACCTCCTGTTGCCTTTTCCCTCTGCGTGTGGCTCCTTTCAGGACCTTGCCCGATTTGCTCAGTAAGCACTGATAATGTTGGTGCTCGGTGCTGGCCACGCTCCTGGGCTGCAGGAGGATCTCCGCGTGGACCTTCCACGCTGAAGCGGCCCGTCCCAGGACCTCCTCCGCGGGGCCACCGTTCCCGGGCCTGTCACCGTGTGGTGCGCACAGTGCGGTGGGCACAGCCTCCCACCCCCCCTCTCTGGAAGGCGCCCCCCACGCCCTCTCCTGCATCTGCTCGCTTCCTCTGTGCCTGCGCCTGGCCCACTCGCTCCCCAGGGACCTGCAGTGCGGCCCTGTGGCTGGGACACGGGCCGCCCCCCTCCTCCAGACTCAACCTCGGTGTGCCCCCGGGCCGGCTCCCTAACCCTCCAGGCGGGGCTTCCTGAGGTCCAAACCTTGGGATTACTTAGTCATGTGGGGAAGACGGGAAGGGGGTGGGGTGGGGTGGGGTGCAGAGCGCGGGCCCTCCGTCCTCCGTCCTGGGGCGGGGGTCAGCTCGGCGCGGGCTGCCTCGTACGTGCCAGCGAGAGCACGTGGTTCGGAGCTTCCCAGGCTTCGGGTGATGGGAAGCGGGTTTCCTCGGAGCCGTTCACGCTGCAGAGCCTCCCGGTGATGCGCATGCGCCCTGCTGAGGCGAGCTGACTTTGATCTGGTAAAGCAAGCGTGACGGGAAGCGGGTTTGGAGGAGGCTCCGGCCGCCAAAGCCCCGTGTAGCCACGGGAGGAGCAGGCCTGGTACGGACAGTGACGGGCCATTAATTTTTTTTTTCTTTTTTCTTTTTTTTTTGCTTTTTTGAGACAGGGTCTCCTATGCAGTTCAGGCTGACCTTGAGCTCACTTTGTAGCCCAGGCTGGTCTCGAACTCGCAATGATCCTCCTGCCTCAGCCTCCCGAGTACAGGGATTACAGGCGTGCCCCGCCACCACGTCCGGCTCATCAGTTCCGATTCTTCCACGGAACATCGCGGTTTTTACACCGCGGTAGGTAATTCAGGAAGGACTCCAAAGCGCCATGAAGGACTCAGCAGACTCCCCTGTCTGCAGGCCACTTACACCTTGGCGGGGCCGGTGTGAGCAGCTGTGGTCCTACTGTGTCCCGCTGCAGTCCTGAGACCGTCTGTGCTGAGTCCTGGACGGCCGTGAAGAGGACGCGGCCGGTGGCCCAAAGCAACCCGGACGTCTGCTCTGGAGCCAGAAGCCCAGCACCTGCTTCCCTGTGCTGAAGTCACGGGGTCGGCGGGTGGATTCTTGGGGTCCCACGAAGGCTCTGTCGCTTGCCTCTTCTGTCCTGGGGGGCAGTGTCCGCCGCCGCCGCTGCATTCTGCTCGGTAGTGTGACCGCCCTGACCCCTCCCTCCCAAGTCCCTCCTCTGGGGCTCCTCGGATAATCCGGGGTCACCTCTTCGTCTCGGGAGCCTCTGTTCCCTCACATCTGCATCCCCTTCGCCACAGAAGGTGACGTGCACAGCGTCCTGGGGCCAGGATGTGGGCGTCTCCGGGCGACCTTGTCAGCCTCCCAGCCGGGGGTTTGATTGCTGACGGGCTGGGAGAACAATTTCGTGAAAGTAAACTGAATAGAGTAGAGGAACGCTCCTGGGGACCAGGCCTGGTGCGGGGAAGGGCTGCCTGGTGGAACTTCTCTCCGTGGCCTTCGTCCCACTCTGCACGCACACGCACACGTGCACACACACGCATGTTCACGAGGGACTCTTAGCCGCGGCCGCGTGTCTTTGGTAAGTGGGTCCACCTCTCTGCATTTGCTCGCTGGCCGCTGAAACACGTCGTGATGCTGCTACCCCTGGCTGGTGTGACGCTCAGACGAAACTGATGTGAAAGTTCTCTGGAGAGCGGAGTGCTCACTGCTGTAAGGCGGCGCGGTTAGGGCAGTCGGCCTTGGAAGTGGGATCGCCTTCAGTGAAAAAGTCCTTGTAAGGAAATGCTGAAGATACTTGCCATTCCCACTGTCTACCACGAGGTGGCACTCTTGAAACGCGGGGAGGCGGAGAGCGGTTAAGCAATGCCTGTGAGCTGGGTGAGTATGGTGGTGAATGCTTGTAATCCCAGCAGTCTGGGAGGCTGAGGCAGGAGGATCACGATCTTGAACTCAGTCTGCTCAATCGCAATTTAGTGATTTAGAGAATCGCAGTCTCAAAAAAAAAAAAAAAAAAAAAAAAAGAGCTGGGCTTGTAGCTCAGTGCAAAGGGCCTGGGTCCAATTACCAGTAGGGAAAGCGCTGGGGGTGCGGGGGTAACCCCTTCCCCGCTGAGAGCAGGTCCTCCATCCTCCGCCAGGACTGACCCATCGCACTTCCAACCTGCGAGTCTCCTCCCGCAAACCCAACCCCACCCTCGTCCTGGGCAGGGCGCCCCTGCCGACCTGACCTATTCTATCCACCGCCACCCCAACCCCAGATCTCCATGCACACTGCCCTAAACCAGCTCCCTGGGAACGCTCCTCCGTAATCAGACTTATGTGGTGGCCCCTGGCTGGGGAGGGCAGAGAAACCAGAAGCAGTAGATCAGGAAAGACAAAGCCTGCCGATGTCCGACTCCGAGGTGTCCCTGGGCGGTGGTCGCGGGGGCAGCTGGCTGTCACAGGCCTGGAGCCAGCGGCAGCAGCGGCAGCAGCAGGAGGTCGGCAGCTCGCTGGGCGGGTGGGCGCCGTGTGTCCGGGCAGACCTTCGCGTTTCCCCGGGTCCCCGTGGAAAACATGAATCAGGAGCTGCGCTGGCCGCAGCTGCAGTGTGGGGGCGCTCGGCAGGCTGAGTCACGGGCTCTGCGGCCGGCTGTTCGGCACATTTCTGTCCCGGAACAACTCCCCCTGGACGTCGGCCTCCAGGGTCCTCTTCTCCCAGGCACCGCCCAGCCCTGTCCGGGGACCGGGTGAGACCCGCGTGATGGCTTTCCTGTCCCTCTGCCGCTCCTGATCGCCGCCGTCAGTCAGAGCTGCTTTCAGGGCTCTCCCTAGGAGCCCGTGCTCTGATTCCTGTTCTGTCAGTGGCACCCAGCGCTCAGGGGCACCAGGATTCCGCGGGGTGCTGGCCAGGGAGGCGGGGTCCTCGCCTGCTGCAGCAGAGGGGCTGAGCAGGCTCTCCAGCCACAAGGAGCCCTTGGCATCGCTGGGACCCTCACCCTCCTGGAGAGGAGAGGAGAGAGGAGGAGACCGGAGGGGAGGGGAGAGAAGAGAAGGTGCCACAGCCCTCCCAGGACACCAGGACCCTGGGCTCTACCTCGTTGGCATCCCCTAGCTGGGCAGGCCCTCCAGGGCCACCGAGGAGGGAGGTGGCAGTGATCACTCTCCAGTAAGCAGCTGGGCCAGGATTTGAACCCGGTAGCCTCGGAGTCCCGAGTCTGGCTCCATCCTGTCGCTCCTCACAGGAGGCAGAGCCCAGGCCCCCCTTGCGCTGCGTGAGCTCCCCCAGGCTCCACTCTCACAGAGCGCCTTCCAGCTTCGCCCGGCCAAGCACACCGGCCCGCCCTTCACGGAGGGGAGTGTTCCCTCCTGCAGGACAGGGCTGCGTTCTGTCTGGGTTGTAGTGCAGGGACAGACAGACAGCTCGTGCTGACTACAGACGGAGGGGCGCTGCAGCTGGCCCAGGCAGGCGTGTGAGGACCAAGTGCTGAAACTCCACTGTCTGGGGAGAAAATTGTCCACACTGCCGTTCCCACACTAAATCACGGCATTTACAGTGAAACAAATTACTATCAAAAAACAAGGCCCCCAGACGCACCACTTCCTCATTATCTCACCAGCGGGGACTACCACCTGCTGCTCATGTCTCAAACCTGAGCAGTGAAACACAGCACACAGCTGCGGCAGTGGTGTCGTCCCAGCTCTGTGTTCAGCTTTGTACCCATGGCGTGGCCCAAACCTGGCCACGGCAGAGGCAGCCACTCCACGGGGGTGGGCGGCACTACCACTACAGATCTTGTCATGGCCCTGGCAGAGCGGGTCGTTAACATTTATGACCCCCGTGGACACAGGAAGGTTGTAGCACCTTCTGTTTCTGCAAGAGCGTTTTATCATTTGATCCGTGTGCGTGAACGTGGCCAGGAAGTGACTCCTAAATCTGGGAATCGAGAGTGTGGGAAGGTCTGTTAAGATTAAGCTTGGTGAAATCAATCGTCCTTGCAGCAATGCAGTACTGCAGTCAACTGGGGAAGAGCCCTGGTCCCCAGCGGCCCTCCCAGGAGCCGCAGATTGACGCCACACCGTGCAGCCAGAAACGCAGCTCTCCTCAGTGTAAGGACCAGACCAGCCCGCCCTGTGCCCGCAGGGACAAAGTGGGCTCTTCCCCCTTTGGCTTATCCAAAGGAAATGCCAAGTACACTTTCTGAGGGTCCACCCCAAGGGTTTTGCTGGACATCACCGGGCAGTGGTCAGGAGACAAAGCCCAGTCAGGGAGACCTGGGGCAAACTTGGCAAACGGGGACGACACCTCTCCGAGGCAAGAAGAGCGGCTCCTGGGGGCCAACCAGGCCGTGCAGGGGGGAGCAGGAGGCCGGCTCAGCTTCCCACGCTTGGGGGCGGAGGGTGAAGGGCTTGTCCACCCGCCCGCCCGCCTTTCCTTCCTTCCTTCCTCTCTCCCTGCCTTCCTTTCTTCCCTCCCACCTCCCCTCCTCCCTTCCTTCCAGAAACGGTAAACAACAGACTGCAGTTCTCTCAGGCTGCCTTCTCCTATAGTCAGCAGCACCTCATTCCCGTGCCCCGGTCATTTTTAACGACCCTTTAAGGTCGTTAAAGTTTTTAAGAAGGCAGCTGAGGCCTCAGACAGCTTCAGAAAGTCCTCAAAGTCCAGGAGAGACACACGTTCATCCCGTGCACCAGGCGTGTGGCCAGGGCCCAGATGGAGGAGGGCAGTGGGGACCTCACTGGACGCTGGGACTGCGGCTAGTTCCCTCCCCAGACCTCCTCCAGGAAGTAGGCGTGCAGGTGTCCGGGCTCAGCCTGGAGGGCCAGGCTCTTCCTTCTCCAGCCACTTCCCGGGGGACTTGTCACAGCTCCCTAAGAACGTGGCCGGAAGGCGAGGGAAAGACGAGGTTCCGCATCAGAGGGCAGATGAGGTGTGGAGGCTGCCCAGGGCACGGGCCAGCGTGGGCAGCGGGTGCCGGGCGGCACTGGGCCGAGCTTTGGCAGGGAGAGGGCTGGCTCGGAGCTCTCACGGGGGCTCAGCTGTGACAGGGAGGGCTGGGGGCCAAGGGCCTGGTGCGGAGGGAGCTGGGGGAGCATAGGGAAGAGCCCCGCGGAGTTCCCTCTCGCACCACGCAGCAGGATGCTCCCAGCCCCCTGACTCCCAGGCTCTGGCCTGCACTTTTCCAGACACAGAAACTCGCATCTCACTTTTGACCTAGCATGTCCGTCTCTCAGGGACAGGGTGAGGGAAAGAAGTGTGATGAGACTGCCTTTGTGGCATTTGCTGTAGTGAGAAACAGGCAGTAATTATATTTCTAGAGACCCAGGGCCTCTGCCAGTGGGAAGAATCCAGTGTCTGAGACTAGTTAATGGCAGGAACATGGGACAATGCGATGGTCTTGGGGAAGTGACGACAGGAGCTGGTGTGCGATGGTCTCGTGGGAACGCCCAGCTGAACCTTTTTGAGCACCCTCCTTGGATGACTTTGAGTTACAGGTGATACTCACAGTTCCTTGTACATCTTCCCTTATCAAACTGTCCTGTGAGTAACCAGAATGAGGGTTAAGCCGAGCTGCCTTTGGGTGAGGAAGTGGAGCAGAGGATCCAAGCCCAGGGAGCTCCTGAGGGGCTTCCTGGTCAAACACACCTCCTTACTGTCTTCCCACACGCCCTTGGGGGCTCGTTCCTGGGTTCTGTGGAAACTGGGAAAAGACTCACTGCAGAACTAATGCTTTTTCATTGAGCACTGGCCTACATAGCTCAGTGCAAAAACTTGGAATGGACTGAGGGTAGGTATCCAGCCAGTATCACATGAGAAGTCAGGAGGAGGACTCAGGAAATGCAGTCTAAATCCTGCCCAGGGACTAAACCGCAGTGCTTACCGGTTGTTCCCCTTCGGAAAGGCTTTGGCTTTTCTGCAGGACGCGCGCTCTCTCCCCAGAGGCTGGGGTCTGGAGGAAGGCGCAGCGTGTCCAGAGGGATAGAGGGTTTGGCAGGCAAGAGCAGGGAGGAAGAAAAAGTAGACAGAAAGGCTGAGAAGACTGCTCACTCCAGGCCGGGGGAGCTTTGGAACGGAAGAGTGGGTGGGACATCGCAGGAGGGTCTCTCTAAATGCACAGTGAGGGGGCAGGAGCCCGAAAGGCTGGAGGAGGGTGTGGCTGTGACAAGTCCCCCGGGAAGGGGTTTGGAGGAGTAAGAGCCTGGCCCTCAAGGCTGAACCCATCTGTCATGGTGCCTCAGCTTCCGGGGGCGACTTCCAAAGGCTATGCAGAGGCACCCAGACCCCAGTGTCTGCCTCGGGGGCTGCCTAGGTCAGAAACGCCCCCTCTGGGCTTCTGTGAGTGCAGGGGACCCTCCCACCTGTGACTGTGCTGCCTGGGAGGCCGCGGTCTCTGTGGCATGAGGGTGCTGTGACAGAGTGCAACGAGCTAACACCGGTCCCCAGCACGAGCTCTGAGAGAGAGAACGGGCTGACAGGGAGGGGGCTTCTGTGAGGGGCGGGGCCTGTGTGGCTGGGGTCTGTAGGAGACCCCAGAGTTGCCCACTCAACATTTCCGCAAGGGTCACACCTGGGGCTGAACACAGTATTTGTGGGTCTACTGAGGATGAGAACTGCCTCAAACTTTTGTTTGATCCTTACGTATTTTTGTTACCTTATCTCATATTTGGCCACTTGAAAAGACAAGAAATTAATCGGTATTAACTTGTATTCCCCCAGTAACTGGTGAGCGCTGTGCTTTTCTTATAGTAGCCGTCAGGTGCATCCCGTTGTCAGGCGACGACTCGCTCTTTCATCCTTTTTTCTAGTGCAGCGTTTGTCTGGGAGTCAGTCCGTCCACCTAGCCATATCTCTCTATTTATTTTAAAAGATTCCTTTATAAAATCCAAATCTTCATCCTTTGTCAGATGAGCTCTGCTACACATAGGTTGTCTTCATCAGCAGTTGATCTTAACTTTGGTGTTTCTTTGTTGCACAGAAATTTGCAACTTCGTTACTCAAATGATCTTTTTCCCTCCTATTTTCTTTTTTGCATTTTACTCCTTGATAATCAGTTTTTGATAAAGAATGATGTTTATGGTATTTATCGTCAAGGGAATTGAAGCTCCCAGGAGGTGTACACTGCTGGGTCTGCCATGCCCTGGGGCCTTGCACCCAGCTGAATGGGGGAGGGAAGCCTCCTCTTCCTCTCCCCTCAGGACAGCGCTCTGCCGTCCACAGACTGCTGAGGAGGCGCCACAACGCAGAGAGAATCAGACATTAAAGCCAGACACAGATGTGCTCGCTGAGAACAGCAGTGGTGACCCTGGAAGGAGGAGAAGAGTAGTGCATCCTGTGGGTGGGGAGAGGATACTTTTTACACACTGGAATGTGAGGAGGCCAGGTACAGTAAGATAACAGTAAGTGTGTCTGTTTGCTTATATTTGTTCTTATTTTTTTTTTATTTTTGAAAACCTGCCGCTGGCTGGATGTGGTGGCGCATGCCTGTAATCCCAGCACTCGGGAGGCTGAGGCAGGAGGATCCTTGCGAGTTCCAGGCCAGCCTGGGCTACAAAGTGAGCTCAAGGCCAGCCTGAACTGCATAGTGAAAGCTTGTCTCAAACAAAACAAAACAGATGGAATGTGAGGAGCCAGTTCTCCTGTTGTTGCTCTAAGCAGTCCGGCTGTGTTTCTCTGCACACCCGGCTCACCTGCCCTCCTTCACTCTCCCACACATCCGTACTTCCCACATGGGTCTTCATTCCTTCCCCTTGAGAAACTTATTTCAACATTTCTTTTTTGTGTGGATCTACCGAGAACTAATTCTCGCGGTTCTATTAGCCTGAAAGTGCTTTCATTTCACTTTTATTTTATAATGGTATTTTCAAACATTATTTCCTAAAAGCTTTCAAGTTATGTTTTTCACATGTAAATGTTCATTTTCTGAATTTCCATCCCTTCCCCGCTCATCTCTAAGCACCTGTGTGTTCACAATGGATGCTCTGCGTGTATGTGTATGTATGTGTGTGTGTGTGTGTGTGTCTTTCTTAGCTCTTGGTTCTGTTCTGTTGGGATACTGGTGCTTCCCTGAGTGAGGAGCTCACTGTATTATGTGCTGGGGCTCATAACTGACCTCAGCATGGGGCTGGGTGTGTCTTTTCAACTCCTTTTTAAATAGCTGAGCCATTTGGGACCATTTAGTCTTTTTTTTGTTTGTTTGTTTTTTCTCCAGTACCGGGAACCGAACTCACGACCTTGCGCTTGCCAGGCAGGCGCTTTTGCCACTGAGCTAAATCCCCAGCCCAGGGACCATTTAGTCTTTCACGCAAGTTTTAGGATCAGCTTGTCACATCCATTAAAGACCTTATTAAAAGTTTTATTGACCTAACATTTAATTTACATTTAGTTTGGGGGAGAAATTGAGTCTTCTCATCTCAAAATACAGTATTTTTTTTCTCTTATGTTTCTTCTCACTCTTTTACTTAAGGAACATTTTATATCCTTCAGTGCAGTCTATTATTTTTCTCTCTAAACAGCTTTCATTTTTACTTATTCCTAGAAGACTTTCACTTTATGCTATCATGAATGAGGTCAGCATTTAACTTCGTTAGGTTTGTAATTGTCCTCCTAGTGTGTAGGAATGATGCTGCTTTTTGTATACTTATCCGATATCTGAGAACTTTGCTGAATTCGTCCCTTAAAGATAAGAGTACATTAAATCTTTTAATTTCATGTGTCAACAATCTTATCCTCTGCCATTAATGACAGTTTGACATCTTCTTCAGTCTTTTACTTCCTACTTACTTTTTATTTTGCTTTTTCAATGCCTGGTGCATCCAGTAAAAGGATAAATAGGAACAATAATAGCAGGAGCATTTTTCTTTCTGGCTCTGACATTTAAGGAATATGAAGAAAATATTTCCATGACTTTACCTTTTAATGTACTGTGTCGGTAAATAACCTTAGTCAACTTGAGAAAAATTTCTCCTTTTCCTGGTGATAAGTTCTATTAAATGTTTTCTCTATGTATTGAGCAAATCACGGGATCCTCTCTTTTAATCTGATAAAGTAGAAATTACATTAATTTATTTCTTCTGTTTAGCTGTGCTTGTATTAATGTTATAAGTCTCACTTGATCATACTTTTCAAAAGTCTTTTAAACACAGTGCTGAATTCAGTATACCAATTTCTCTTTTTTATTTTAAAGAGAAAAAAACAATAAAAAATGTTAGAGAATTTCAAAATAAGATGATAGGAAATAAACAGTTGTTATTATATTGCACATTATTATCTTCAGTGTAGTCACTCAGACCACCACATATAGGCATGCAAAATTGATCACTTAATACAAGCACTAACTGCTCCTTTCAGTGAACTAATAGAAACTAGTAGTACAACTATCTTAACTGTGTTGTGTGTGTACCAGTATCTCGTTTAGGATCTTTGGATTTGTGTTTGTGAGATCATTGCTCTGGTATCATCCTTGTGTGATCTCAGTGACCTAACGTAACCTGACTTGGGAACTCCTCCCTCTGCCTAGTCTCCCACGTGGTGCGGGGGATGGGCTCCTCGGCCCTCTTCATGCTACATAAAGTTCCCTTTCAACTGTGGAGGTGAGGTTGGCCTGTTTGTTTCTTTCCTTGCTGCATTTTAACATTAAAATCAGGTATGAGACTCTTTTAAAAGTGAATACGATCCATTTTTGTATTGATCACCTTTTATTCTGCCTCCGTGTTTTGGGTTTGAATAGCTTTCTTTCCTTACTCTCCTGACTGTTATTGCATTGAATGGGATTGTTTTCCTATTCCACCTCTATTTTTGTGCTTTTCTTTTCGTTCTTTTTCCTATGTGGGTGTGAGCATTCTCATTCCAGTCTTTATTTTCCTTGAATTCTTATGCATTGTCTGTGCCCTCCCTTCACCCCTGTGAACTGCAATCTGAATGATTTCCTCAGTCTTTCCATTTGCCAATTTTTTTCTCAACCTTGTCTCATCCACTGCTTAATCTTTCCACCTTGTTATCGCTTTCAGTGATTATATTTTTCAACATCAGCAAGTTTATTTGGTCCTTTTCCTATACTCTTAGCCTTTCCTTCCTGATTTTCCTATCTTATTTTATCTCTGTAGTCATTTTAGTGTGTTACATTTTGGCCATCTTCGGTAGATTGCCCTATTATTTTTATTTCTTAGAGTAAATATGAAGTGTGATAAAAATACAATGAAAATTTAAATTTTAATTAAAAATGTATTGCATTAGAAGCATGTTGCTACTAATTCCCCACAAAACACTCTCCCTTACTCTGATCACACCTAGTTGTTCTTGCTTCATCCTGAAGCGGTTCTGAAAGTCTTCCTTAGTGAATGTCTTTATGAGGTGTAATGTAAAAATTCAGTAATTCTACCATTGAGTGCCACCCGATAGAAAGGCGTGGTCCTAAAACATCACTGTGTACCCTCGTCCACCTATTCCCTGGACCCAGTACTGTGCCACTACGGCTTCCCCAAGGTCAAGGTGAGCTCAAAAGGTGAGTGTTTTGCCAGGACTCAGGACACCAAGGCAGCCACAGC
Source organism: Chinchilla lanigera (assembly GCF_000276665.1). NCBI lineage: Eukaryota > Metazoa > Chordata > Mammalia > Rodentia > Chinchillidae > Chinchilla > Chinchilla lanigera. The sequence goes on along the minus strand of NW_004955542.1, from coordinate 3,082,961 downwards.
AGCCCATCTAAGGACATTCACTAAAGGATTCCTAGATGCTTTAGCTAGTGTAAGAACAGTGTGTTTGAAGTGAGAGTACTTTGAGTATTTTGAGGGGTTTAATGGTAATGTGTCTTTTATTGAAGTAATATTTTCATTTTTACTTAAACATTAACAGGTTTTTCTTCACATCTGCTGTACTGTCGGTCATCACACACAGTGGTCCCACCTCCAGGGTTAACACCCTCACACAGTCTTCATTTCTTCCTGGGAGTCCTTACCAGTTGGCATGCTTTTCTCCCTAAGCAGCCACAGCCCTCAGCTGGAGAGTGTTGCTCTGGCACTGGGTATGATGTACTTCTGGTCCTAGAGGATTCACTGAACCCACACCCATTATTTTGTGCATTCCTAAGTTCAGAATTTGGGATCATTTCTCAGAGGGACAGTTTTTCTCTAACAAGAAAGTAGACTTCACTGCCATCTCATGTGTTTTTACTCCCCCTTTCCCTGAAATAACTGCCATTCTAGGATGTCCACTTCATGTAAGGATATCAACTTTATTTTGCTAAGAAAAAGATGCTCAAGGTCCTGTCCTTTATCTTCTGTGGACATGAAAACTCAAACTAGGGTCCTAAGCCTCTTTTGCAAACTACAGTGACATTGAAGGTCCCAGAAGGCGATCTTAGCTTTGTTTCTCTCTACTTTGGGGGCACCTGAAGGTTCCTCTCCTGGCATTTAAACATGGCTGCACATTTACTATGTACATTTCCCCCTCTTGACCCAAAATAATACTTGTGTGCATTTGTAGGGAGGAGAGCACATCAACCTGGCCCACCTTGCTTCCAGAAGAGTTCCCCCTTCATTCTTCAACACCCGAGCACCTGCATTCACAGTACCACTCCACCCAGTGGCTACAGACTTGAAACACCCCGGACACCCAGCTGCTGGACTCAGTAGACCTCTGCTAATCCTCATGGTTGCCTGCCTTTCAGCACCATTTTCCATAATGGCTCACACATCTTTGAGTGCATTTTTCTCAGGGCTTCCCCCACACTTCCTGGGTCCCCTCTAGTCCTGACAGCCAGTCCTGCTCAGACTCCCTTGAGAGCTCATTTTTTCTCCACCCCTTGTCCCATACCTGACCCCTTACTGACATTGCAATCAAATGCTTCCTCTTCTTTTTGGAATGGCACGAACATAATCTAAGAGCTACCCACCCAAAAGCATTCAGTAACTGCAAGGAATATGCTCAGTGTGTTGTGGTTTGGACAAGAAATGCCCCCTAAACGCTTGGCGTGTTTGGAAGGTGACTGGGTTACGAGGATGTTACTGCTGGCCTGCTGGGTGGAGGTGGGGTGGGTCGAGGTTGGTGTGACCTAGAAGGGTGTAGCTCTCTTCCCAGATCCACCCTTTACTCTCTGCTTCCTGGCCACTGTGATGTAGCAGCTCTCCTCCACTCAGGCCCTTGCACCATGCTGTTTATGCCCTGAAGCCAGTCAAACAACTGCAACCATATGCCAAAATAAACCTCTCCTCCTTGCAGGTGTTGGGGTGTGGATATTGTGTCTCAGCAACAAGGACAATGACTAAGTTCCATGTCGATACCAGGAGTGAGGCAGTTGTCATGACTGTAGCTGCCTATGTGGTTCAGAACCCTTTGGAACTGACTTGTGGGAGGATTTTGGAAAGTTCTGGAAATGCTGGCTAGAGAAGCCCTAGAATGCTACAAGGCAGACTTGATGGGAGAGGCTGATCAGCATTCTGGTCTTCCAGGAAAATGTAGACAGTAAAGTCCAAGCTCAGGAGGTTTCAGTTGGGAGCAAGGACTCTATTGACAGCTGAACTTGAGTCCATGCATGTTATGTTCTAGTAGAAAATTTGTCTTTATTTTGCCTCTGTCTTGAGACTTGTAGGAAATCAAGATTAAGGGCAGAGCACTAACTTAGCTGGTGGAGAAAATTTCAAGGCAGCCCAATGTTCAGACTGTAGTATGGATGCTTCTGGCTGCTTTCAGTCAGGTTTATAGGAGCAGAAAGCCCATTTCAAAAGTTTGCATTTTTTTCGTAAAGAAAGCTCCTACAAACTTGGAGCAAAGGAGAGAGTCACTGACCAAAAGATTAGCATTAAAAAGAAGCCAAAAAATGTGGAACATTGGCTGAGAAAGCCTGCAGGCAATGAGAAAAGCCACCCCAAGAGAGAGACCATGAGGGCTGCAACAGGCAATTCCATAGGAACAGGGCTGCTCAAGCCCTTAGGGCTTACGTTTCATCACAGCTGGTCCCAGGTGCTGAACATGGAGCTGCAGGATTTGATGTTTGCCTTGCTTGTTTCAGTCTTGCTTTGGTGTCTGCTCTTTCCATTTCCCTATTTCTCCCTTTTAGATTGGAATGTTTACCTTATGCTATTGTATGCCAGCAATATTTAACTTTGATTTTTACAAGGGCTTGCAGCTGAGAACTTGCCTTGACTCTCAGAGGAGGCCTTAGACTTAGACCTTTCAGCAATGCTGGAATTGTTAAGACTTTGGCAACTCTTAGAGATGGAATAAATTCATTTTACATAATGTGATGCACACACGTCTTTTGGGGACCAGGGTAGAAGGTTGTGGGGTGGGTCTGAAGTGCCCCAGTCTCCTGTGTTGGAAGGTGACTGGGTTATGGAGGTGCGATAGCTGACTTGCCATGAGGAGGTGGGACTTGGTTGGAGGGGGCTCATTAGAGACAGGATCAGGAAACGTGTTTCTCTCTTGGGCTCCTTCTTTTGCTCTTTGCCTCCTGACCACCATGACATAAGCAGCTTTTCTCTGCCCACACCCTTCCCCCATCCTGTTTCTGCCTCTGAGCCAGCCAGCTATGGACTGAAATCTCTAAAAACTGTGAACCCACCTCAACCGCTCCTCCTCCTCTAAGCTTCGGTTGTGGGTTATTGTGTTCTGGGGATGAGGAAAGTGAACCAGACACCCATTGCTACTGGTGGAAGCCAGCAAGTAGATGTCACTCTCAGAATTGCAACCTGGCTAAAAATAAAACAGAACAAGCCATTGTTTACAAATTTTTCTTTTTCCTTTCTCTGATCTCAGTAAACCATTTTATAGAGAGGACTTTTGAAATCATGAAATCTAAATTCAAACTTCTTCCTTATTATAAGCCCCTCCCCAAAACTTGATCTCCTTTTCCCCGCCTGTGTTGAATCTTGGGCAAAACTCCATTGCTTTCCAAATCATTGCAGGTAATAAAGGGGTAGATTCTCTTTTTAGACTTTAAAAAATTCAGAGCAGCAGAGTAGCATCGAAATGTCAAACCTCATCTAATTTAAAGCATCACTCTTTTCCCAGACAAGTCTGTGGCTTGGACATGTGATGGGTTTGGATTAATTTCCTTTTGTATCCTCCTCTTTGCTCTTCTGCTCTGCTTCCCACAGCCTTGGTGCACGCCTGGTCCTGAGGCAGGGTGGAGCAAGTGATAAGAAGGCTCTTTGCTATGGGGTCCAGAAGAAATATAGATGTTCCATGGCCACCCAATGCCAAAGTGTGCTCCCCAGGAGTCAGCGCTGACCCTCAGCTCTGCCAGCAGGCAAGCCGAGGTGGTCAAACCTCTGGCCTTTGGATTCTCCATGTGTAGGTCACATTCCACCAATGTCAGCATGTCTCATACTCCAGGAACCAGACTAGAATATCTCTCATTGAGCCGAGGTGAATAAAGTTGGTGCTATAATGCCCCACCTGTGAGTAGAGGGTGAAGAGTCATAGGTGCGTGGACCGCTATCTCCAAAGAAACTCTTTTTTTGATATCTATTGCTCTTTTCAACTAGTTGATAGATTCCGAGCTTCCTATTGTATGGACTGAAGATGCTAGAGAAGTGGCCTTGGACTTCCTTGCCTGCTCCCGGGACATGATTCTGCACCTGGGCCAGGCTGTGCAGGGTTCAGACCCCTGTGTCACTCTCAGCCTTTGGAGCCTCCAAGGAACTGAGAGGGTGCAGGGCAAGTTGGATTTAACATCCGTTACAATTGGTCACACACAGTGGCTGCTTGTCATTTTCTTCTCACACATTCGTTAGCTAATAAGAATGCTGTATTGCCAGTTCCACCACTGAAATCACACTTGCCGATTGAGAGGTTTTATTTAGCAATCCTCCAGTATTTGAATAACATGCTATAAATTGGCTAAGGAAAGTTCCTTGTTATCAGTGTATCTAAGATGTAATGCGATTTGAGCAAAATCTTAGCAAGCAGTGACTAAACCCAATGCCACCTCTCTCTGGGAATAACTTGGACAAATAAATTTCCCTCATCACAAAGGAGCACTAGCTTGACTTATTTTGATAGCCCTACTTACGGTTTTGTTTAAAAAATTACAAAATAAAACAAAGCAGCAGTCCAGCCCAAATAACTCATCCTAATTTAGCCTTGAGATCAAGAAGTTTCTGAATTAAAGTGATAGCTACTCTCTAAAGAGTTAGAAGAGGTTGGACACAGAGACAGGCCTCTTTGCTTTTATCAGAGCATATTGGTTATGCAGGAAAAAGTGGCTTTCACTCTGGAATATTCCTACATGCATGTAGATGCTTTGGCTACTTTCACCTCTCATTTACCCCTCCTTTTCCCCTTCATCCCCAATTCCTTTCTCTCCTTCTTCTCTTATAGTTTCCCTTCTATGTTCTTGTTGTCTCTCCTTTTTCCCTGCATGTGTGTGTGTGTGCACATGTACGCATGTGTATTTACATTCCTCATAGAGAGGATACAGGTGATACTTGTCTTTCGGAGTCTGGCTTATTTTACTTTGCATGATGGTGTCCAGCTCTATCCATTTTCCTGAAAATGGCATAATGTCATTCTTCTTTATCACTGACTTTTATATATCTAGCTCATTTTCTTTTTCCATTTACCCGCTGATGGACACCTAGGCTGTTTTCGGAGTTTGGCTCTTATGAATTGTGCCAAAGTAAACATGGGTATGCAGGTATCACTACAGCATGTTGATTCTAACTCTTTTGGCTATATACCAAGAATTATTAGGGCTCTATTTTTAGTTCTTTTGATGAATGTCCATACTAATTTCCATAGTGTCTGTACTAGTTTATATCCCACAAATAGTATTTTATATTCTTGATAGAAATCCATCCTGATGAGGTGAGACAGAATCTCAATGCAGTTTGATTTGACTTTCCCTGATGGTTAAACATGTTGAACATTTTTTAAAGTACTTATTAGGTATTTACAGTTCTTCTTTGGGGAAGCATCTGCTAAATTCATTGGCCCATTTATTGGTTGGGCTACTGACGTTTTTGCTGCTTAGTTTTTCTGAAATCTTCATATACTCTAGATATTAATCCTCTGTTGCAAGGGTAGCTGGTGAACATTTTCTCCCATTGTGTAGTCTGTCTCTGCACTGTGTTGGTTGTTTCCTTTGCCGTTGTTCCTCCGCAGGAACTTTTTACTTTGATGTAGTCCCATCGTCCAATTTTGCTGTTAGTTCTTGTGCTATTGGAGTCTTCTTCTGGAAGTCTATGCCTGCAACTTCGGATCTTTCCCCTGTGCTTTTTCTAGCAGTTTCAAAGTTTCCAGTATTGTATTTGGGTCTTTGATCCATTTTAATTGATTTTTGTACAGGGTAAGCAATAAGTATTTGATTTCAGTCTTCTGCATGTGGATATCCAGTTTTCCCAACGTCCATTGTTAAAGAGGCTGTCTTTTCACCAGAGTACATTTTGACCCCTTTGTCAAGAGTCAGGTGGCTGTAGTTGTGCGGGCTTGTTTCTTTTTTTCAGAATTTTATTTTTAGAGATAAAAGAACCAAAACATAGTAACAAACACACAGACATAAATGAAACAACATAAAAACAATACAGAATTTCAGACAAGGTGAAAAGAAATTAACAATTGTTGCTGTATTACATACTGTTATCTTCATATTGGTTACACCAATAAACAAATACAGACATGTAAGAACGATCAAACAATTAAATAGCAAATGTTCCTTTCAAGAAAGCAATAGAAATTAATAGTGCAATTATCCTGGCCAATATATATATATTCCCTTTCTTCTTTGTTTTCTCCTTTCCTTCATCCCAGTAGTTCTTTCCTTTTGAGCAGTTTTTTTTTCCATTTCTCAACTATCTATTGTACCTTTTAGATTTCATTTACTCTTTCAGGTTCTTATACTAGGGAGACAATACAATATTTACACATGTGAGACATTTATTTCACTTATGAGTATGGTCTCTAGAGGCAAGCATTTAATTATAAAAGCCTCAAGTTTATCTTTCTTTATAGCTGAGTAATATTCTATTGTATAAAAATACCACAGCTTTTTATCCATTCCTCTGTTGATGGGCATTTGAGTTGTTTCCACAATTTAGCTATTACAAATTGCCCTGCTACAAACATGGGTGCACATATATCATTGTGGTATGATATTTTTAGTTCTTCTGGAAAAATACCCAGAAGAGGAATAGCTGGGTTGAAGAGGACTTCTAATCCTATTTTACTGAGGAATCTCTAAACTGATTTCCACAGTGGTTGCACCAGTCTACACTCCCACAAACAGTGGAGAAGCGTGTCTTTTTGCCCATATCCCCTCCAGAATTTGTTATTGGTTAATTTCTTAATGATAGGCATTCTTACTGGGCTGAGATGGAATCTCAGTGTTGTTTTAATTTGCATTTCTTGAATGACTAATAATGTTGAACATTTTTTCATATATTTATTTGCCATTAGTATTTCTTCATCTGAGAAATGTATATTGATCTCAGATGCTTATTTTTGGATTGGGTCTTTGAATTTGGGGGTCCTGATTTTTAAAAATTCTTTATATGTTCAAGATAGAAGTCCTTTGTCTGAGGGACAGTTGGCTAAAACTTTTTCCCAATTCATGGGTTTTCTTTTTACTCTACTGGTGATTTCTTTTGATGTGCAAAAACTTTTCAATGAGATGAGATCCCAATTGTTGATTCTTTGAAGTATTTCCCGTGCAGTTTGGTTTTTGTTCATGAACTCTCTGCCTACTCCTATGTCTTCAAGATTTCTACCTACTTTCTCTTACAGTAGATTTAATGTTTCTGTTTTAATACTGAGATCTTTAATCCATTTTGACTTTATTTTAGTGCATGGTGATAGACATGGTCTAGTTTCAGTCTTCAGCGTGTGGTAAGCCAGTTTTTCCAGCACCATTTATTAAAGAGGCTATCTTTCTTCCAGTGAACTTGTTTGGCCCCTTTGTCAAAGATAAAGTGGCTGAGTGTGTTTGTGGTAGTGACTGCATCTTCCAGTCTGTTCTATTGATCCTTAGGTCTGTGTTTTTTGCCAACACCATGCTGATTTTATAACAGTAGCTTTGTAGTATAATTTCAAGTCAGGGGTTGTGATTCTACCTGCTTTGCCCTTGTTACTCAGGATTTGTGTGGGCTTGTTTCTGTGTCCTCTGTTCTTTCCCACTGGCCTCCCTGTGCCTGCTTTTCTCCCACACTACAGTGTGTTTTTGTTTCCATAATGACCCTGTGAAAGGACATCATCTCTTTCTATGGGAAGTATTTTGATAACAGATATGAATGGTATCAATTATCAGTAATATACATCATGTTAGATAGTTTTCCATCACTGTGGAGAATCAACTTAGGAGGAGGAAAGGCTTGTGTAGGCTCAGAGTTTTGGAGGCATTGTCAGTGGCCTGTTACTTTGGATCTGTGGTAAGGCAGCACATCGTGGTGGGAGTGTGCAGAGGAAAAAGCTGCTCACCTCATGGCACCCAAGAAGAGAAAAAGACAAGAGGTGGGGATTCCAGTGTCCCCTTCAGGTGAGCACAGGTGCAGTGACCTAATTTCCTCCCACCATCTCTCCATAGCACTAAAGGCTGAGGCCAGGCCTTCAGCATATGGGTCTTCAGGGGATATTTATCCAACCGTAGCAAGTATCCTTAGATGGAAAGAACATGGTGAGCTGGTGCACTCACATCAGGTCACCAATGAAATTACACTGAACCTAGGATTTAAGCACAGAATTTTAAGTTTTGTTGGGTTCCTCAAAATGTTATTGAAAATCTGCAAATAAAGTAAAACCATCAAAAGTTACACTAAAAAGTAGTTATTGTTAATAATTCTCAAAATACTCCCCTTACTTCAAATACATGTATGCCATCATTCTTGCCACTTTCTTTTATATTAGATGTTGCTTTAATTAAGTTTACTGGTGCAGTTTAGATATGCATAGTGATCACATCCATCACAGGGAATTTGTACCTGTACATGATATATCTTAGTTCCTGTTTCTTCCCATTCCTCCCCTCTTCAAACCCTCTTCCCCTTATTTACAAAGCTTTGTTTCCATTTTATCCTTTTATTTTCTTACTTTTTCTTTTCTCATCCACTCCCCTTCCCCTTTCCTCTTGAACAATTACTTCCTATTTTACAATATCTAGTATACATCTTGGTCCTTATTTACACTTTCAGTTTCTCACACCAGAGAGACAATGAGATATTTACACATATGTATCTGACTTATTTCACTTAAGAGTATGGTCTCAAGGTGCATCCATTTCTCTATAAATGTCTCAAATTTATCCTTATAACCACATCTTTTTTATTCATTCATCAGCTGATGGGCATTTGGGCTATTTCCAAGATTAGCTATTTCAAACTGTGCTGCTATAAACATGGGTGTGCATATTGTGCTATGGCTTGATGCTTTTAATTCTTTTGGGAAGATACCCAGAAAGGGGATAGCTGGGTCAAATGAAACCTCTATTTCTAGCTTTTTGAAGAATCTCCACGCTGATTTCCACAGTGGTTGTACCAGTCTCACTCTTGCCACTTTCTGAAGCAGCTCTGGAAATCCTCTTTCGTGAGTGTCTTTCATTTCACTGTCGTCCCTGCCTCGATGCCCTGAATGACCTTTCAAGGTCATTTTGACTTTGGGGAGGAACCAGCAGTTGCACGGTGCCAGATTTTAGGAAAAAGGTGGATGAAGACACTGTAATGTTTCTATTTAACAGAAACTGTCGTAAATATTTTGAATCAATTCAAGATATCAAGGCAGCCATGAAAGACACAAAAAAGGCTTCTAGACCTGCTTTAGAAAGTGCCAAGAACAATGGGGTAAGGGTGTCTGAAGACAGGGAGAGTATTTTCAGGGGAAATAATCCCAATATGCCTTTAATTTTTTAAATCTTTAATTTAAACATTCACTACAGAAATTCTATCACACCCTGGTTGCTGGGACTCACCACAGAAAGGCAGTATTTCAGAAGGGGGTAGTTGGAGGTGGGGTTTCCCAGGCATGTGGTTTTGGCAAGAAGTGAATCCACCCAGGCAGGAAACTGGCTGGGCTTGGACTGACCTTTTTTTATGTAATTATGAGTAGTTTACTAGAGCGGACCTGGTAAAAGCCAATCTCAAGGAGAGAATTGTGGTTTAGAAGTGAGTTGGTTGTCCAGGTGGCTCGTTGTCTTAGACAAATTGATTAGCAGGTGGCTCCTAAAGCAGATAATAATGTTATTTGTTAGTTAGCATCCTCTTGCAGGGACAAAGGGAGGACGAACTAGCTCATGTTGACACAAGCAGTCTCAGTTCTCGTTCCAAAGGGCTAGTCTCCTAGCAGCCATTCGAAACGGGAACACACAAAGGCCAGAGGGGATCTCTCCATCTCTTTTTCAGTACCGAGGTTTGGGTGAGGGTGGGTGGGGTCCTGTGACACAGAGAAACTGGTGTGAAAGATTACTGAGTGATACCGAGGAAGGTACGTGGGGTGGTTTGGGGTAACCCAGCCAGGGAAGGTCGATCCCAAGCCCGCCCCTGACCCTTCCCCCTCCCTCCCTTCTTCCCCTTCCTCCCTCGACCTCTTCCATTCTATTAGCCTGGATTCTCCAGCCCTAGCTCCTTCTTTTGCTCTCAATCTACCCAGCAAGTTCTACCCATAACTGAAGAGCCAGATGTCACACTCTGGTCTTTTCCAAGGGCAGAGGGCAGAGAGGACGGGATGAGGTGAAGGAGAGAGGGACCCGCAGGAGCCCACACCAGAGGGAGGCAACTCTGCCAGGCCTCGAGGACCTGTGCCTAGGCCTGTTCACAGCCCAGCATGAGGGCCACCAACGAAACCAGCCATAAACACTATTCTCATCGATACGGGCTACTCTGTCCCTTAAGAGAGGTCATATTTTATGCCTGCCTATGCACTGAGAGTTTCTATATTCATTTAAAGAACCATTTCTTTGAAATTCTTTTTCACTAACTTTACCCATTCAAAGGAGAATATCTACTTAGCACCTGGAAAAAATTAAACCCAACATTATTATTTCTCTTCCAAAAGACCTCTTTTACCTTCCCCAGATTTCCAAGGCCTAGCTTCCTGTCTCCGGCTTTCAACACCTCAACGGTCACAAATACGCTGCGTTCAAGATCTGCATTATGTGCAGCCCTCAGTAGGGTCCAGCCCGAGCCGCAGCCCCCTGAGGTCCCAGCGCAGGCGCGTAGGCACCGCTTCCACTCCTCCCACCTCTCCCTCTGTCCTCGCGCCTGTGGGTTGGTGTCGGGGTCAAACCCCCCACACCCTCCGCAGGCACTGGGTGGGGTGTGCACTGCGCTCACGGAGCCTCTGCTTTCTCCCTTCACCACGCTTTCTCCCCAGCTCTGGCCTCCACCGAACACGCTCAGTCTGGACGTTGCCCTGCTTGGGTGTTCTTCTGACTTGGACGTGCAAACTGTGGTCAAGCACATGGTGAATATTTACATTCAAAGAAATTATTAGAGGAAAGGACATTGCCACTCATCCTCATATTTTCCCCTGGCTTTGAGCACACTTCTCCCATTGTTCTTCCCACTTGCGGAGCAGTCCTGGGCGTCCTCTTTAGTCACGCCGCTCTGCCTGCCTCCACGCTCTGAAATGATTCAAAACATTGACCTTCCGTGTTCATCTCGGCTTTGTGGACGAGCCAGAAGTCGCACGGTGCCAGATCCAGTGAATAAGGTGGGTGAGGACCGCTGCCGTGTTTTTATCTGACAGAAATTGCTGTAAACATTTTGGATGAATTCACTACATTGAGGCAGCCACAACAGCACAGCTGAAGACACCCATGAAAGAGGTCTTCCCGAGCCTCTTCGGACTGTGACAAGGACGATGACATAAGTCTGAAGTGAGCAAGAGTTATTTTGTGGGGGATTAGTGACAATGTGTTTTTTACTGTAACACTGTACTTTTTTAAAAATTTAAACACACATCATTGGGTTTTTTTTTTTTTTTGATCAATCCTTGTTTCTTTCCTCGGAGCCTCCTAATTACAGTTTCTCTTTCACTCCCTTCGGTTGAATCCTGAAGTCCACCGAGTGCAGCTTCCTGAGATGTTTAATCTGTGTTCTGTCTTCTTTCTCTTCACTTTCTTTCCTGAATAACTGTTTTCCTTTTGCCCCTTACGTCCAGTTCCCGAGCCTCATACTGCAAGCTGCAGATTGGATGCCACCTGGCACAGTGAAAGGGCGTCAGGTAGCTCTCAAGTGCCAAACGCCTATGAAACCAGACTCATGACAAAACTATGAGCTGCATGAGGCAGACAGCATCTCACCCGGACCCCTCTGCTGGCGTCTGGCCTGGGGACAGTAGACACCCAATTTTGCTTTGGCATCGCCACGCTGGCTTTCTATTGCTGCATGCAAAGCCGCCTCTCTGGCTGCTCCTCACAGATGCCCAGCTACAAAGTAGAGGCCTGCTTCCCACCCATCTGAAGGTTGCTCCCAATATGTGGTGTTCAGCATTGAACCACCCCACTGACAAATATCCACAGTAGTGGCACGTTTTCCCCACTTCTGTGCACTGCCTCCGCATTCTTGTCTGACACTACTTCCATTTGTGATGACAATGCGTTAGCACGTCCCAGTGGGAGACCATGAGTGTGATGCTCCTTCTCTGCTCATTCTAAATATGTTCAGAAAACTAGAATGTACCTATACTGTCTATGTGAATGTGTAGACAGAACAGAGAGAAATTTCATTATTTAAAGTGAAAATGTGTGTATAGCCTCTTGTTCACTTTACTAAAAGCAACAATATGCACATATGTGGGGACAGAAATAGCTAATAAAGCCAGAGATCGGGACAGAGAGCAGGAGGCGGAGGGCTCTCCAGACACTTGACACCATCTCTCACTAGGGTCAAGGGGACCAAGGGGGCCACTATTTAGTGCAGCATGAATGAGACTCTGAATGAGAAAACCGTGGGCACAGCACAGTGAGTCCAGGAGGAAGAGGGGCATGGAGCTTTTGAGGGGATGCCAAGGGAAGAGCCCTCAATGGTAGAAAAGACCAGAGTTTTTAAAGGAGCAAAAGCACTAGGCACCAGCACACACCCAGGTCCTCAGGGGTCTGCTAACCAGCCAGTTCCCTGGTCCCCAAATGCTGTTTCAGGGAAAAGGTTGAGTGGAAACCAATGGGGGAAAGCTGTGAGATATTTAACACAAGAGGATTATGTATACTAAAATGCAAATACATTGTGTAAAAGGACACTTTTTATAATAACATAAATAAACTAAAAGGTGCTGATTGGGGGGAAATCTAAACTGACCAACAAAGAAGGGAATAGGAAAAACATGTAATGGGAAAAGGGAATGGAGGAAAGGTGGATGGATGGATGGGTGGATGGATGGGTGGATGGATGGATGGATGAATGGGTGGATGGATGGGTGGGTGGGTAGATGGATGGGTGGGTGGGTAGATGGGTGAAAGGATGGATGCATGGATGGATGGATGGATGG